>NW_027526203.1:154787955-155173854 GCF_048455015.1 Haemaphysalis longicornis | reverse complement strand
ACTGATGGTACTGCAGCTACACCTGCCGTGGAGACAAATGCAGATTGTGATAGAAAACATCCTGCGGCATGACAAGCAGCAAGTATCGCTGTCGCATAGCTGTTAACTTCTCCCGTATGGGAATCGTACCAGTCAGTGCGTTAAGCACCTCGGAACGAACTGTTCGTACAGCCCCTCACTGCCAACAATGAAATGCGCTGGATAGATGTTAATTTAGCTTGCAAATACACAGAGGGTGAATCCGGCCACCACGCTGGAGAAGCATACGTCATTATAGGTTGAATAAATTGCGAATATAACTGACGAAAATGCTTGGTGGACGGACGACACTGTATGTGGAGGAACCGGGCGAGTTTTTGAACCAAAATTTGGACCTTCGTTTTGAAGTAATTAGCGCGCGGCATGCACGTAAACCAGGGATCCAGGATCACACCCAATAGCTTCAAATTGTGCAAGCGCTGTAAACTCTGACCTTGTAAACGAATAGTTGGAAGTCTCCGTGGCATGCTAATGCGTCCGTTGGGGAATAACATGTACGAACATTTGTCGATATTCAAATTGACCTTAACTGAATTCGCCCATTTTCGTACCATTTCAGGCGCAAGTCCTGCTAGTCTTTCTAGTTCTCCCCTCTGTGATGAAGACACAATGAGTATAGTGTCATTAGCATAAGCTGTGTTAATTCGGGCTTGTTGGTACATACTTAGTTTGATAACAGCGCTAGGACAGGACACAGAGAAGGCGACACGAGACTAGTCTCGTGTCGCCTTCTCTGTGTTTTGTCCTAGCGCTGTTATCAAACTTCGCATAAGCCTGAACATGCACCCCTGGTGGAAACGGCTCCTCCAAAAAACCGTGAATGTCTAAACTCCAAATTAAAGGGCTTAACCTTCTAAGGTCTCACTTTTTTTATTTCAAATAAAACAATGTTTTCTGTGTGTTTTCCTATATTGTAGGGTCCCATAAGCCCACAAACAAAATATAGAGGTGGAAGTGCAAATATCAACAGATTTATAATGAGTCAATAAATTAGGACATCTGGCAATTAAACAAATAGGGCAACAGCGCAACACAGACCAAACACAAGAAGAAGAATGTCGCTTAACGCGCTCTGTCTGACAATAAAAGTTGTTTCCTCCTCCTCCCAACCACGAGCGCTCGTGGTTATCGTGGTTGTCACTTGTCACAGCGGTCGTGGTTGTCACTTTCTTCTTGTTGTGTTTGGTCTGTGTTGCGCTGTTCCCCTATTTGTAATCATGCACCAAATCACCCCAACCTTAACCCTGACAATTAAAAATTTTATGTTGAGCAGAGACATCACTTTTCGATTATGTCCTAAACCTTATGACTACAAGAATATACACACAAAAAATGAATAGCGTAGTGCACATGTTTATAGATTCACAAGCTTGGGGATAAAAATCGGACTGCCATTTTTTTCTGCCTCAATGTCGTAATTTCATCTTCCCCGGAGCTGCTTCTTCTTTGTTGCGTCCAGCTCCACTAAAAGGAAGCTACAGTGATACCTATCGCAACAGGCATAATCGAAGAAGAAATCCCCAGAAAACTGCCAGTGTTTGTTTTGTTCTCTGTGCGCTAGAAAAACAGTTAGGTGATGGCGTCACTTGACACCGCCAGGGCCGAAAGGGTTAAAGGAGATCCTTGAGAACCGCCCAGTGTAGGGCATGCAGAAGCATTCCCCTCACGCGACCGAAATACCACTCTCCTGTACTCTAGAAATGACCGCAACAGTCGAAATGAATTCGATGGATAAGAATGCCTCCAAAAGAAATTGAGTACCGTTAGTTGCCAAACTGAGTCCAACGCGCCTTGAAAATTCACTGATATGAGGAATTCATGAGGTAAGTTGTGACGTCGAGACTGATGAAGTTGTTTTAATTAAAAAAATCGCCATTGTGGTGTCCTTATTGTGAGTGAAACCGAATTGCGACCGATGCAGGAGAATATTGGAGGCCAAGAAAAAATAGAGACAGGAAAAGAGCAAGCGTTCCAAAACCTTCCCAAATGCAGAAAGCATAACGATCGGTCTGTAAGAGGATGCACCATCAGGTGGCCGGCCCGGTTTTAAAAGAAAACCAACCAGACTAGCTTTCCAAATCTTGGGGAAATAGCCGAGATGCAGCGCCGTGTTAAACACGAAAAAGAAAAAAGAGGGATGTGCGTCGAAAAAACCTTGCACGAGGTCAGCCGCGACACCATCAAGACCCGGTGCAGACCGGCCCTTAATGCTGCGCACAGCAGCCGTAACCTCGAGTTCGGTAAATATCTTGTCATCTGAACAAGTGGGGTACGGGGAACCTGCCAACTGTATTTTCGCCACGTGGACCTCGCCGTCATTATCGGTAGAATCTTATCTGATTAAAGCTTCTAAGAGTAGCTGAGCTGATTGCAGCTGTGACGCTGTCTGCGGAGACGTTAGGCACGTAGTGGGCTGGCGTCTTCCACGAGGGTTTCTTGGAGGCCAAGAAAAATAGGCCAAGATAATTGTGATGTCTTGTTTCCACGCCAATTGTTGTATGTGGTGCTACAAGACCGCCTTCTTGCTTGCGAACCCGGCACAATTCCAGTGCCAGGCCGTGAGGCTCTTCGCTGTTGTTCTCACTGTCTTATTAAAGACGATAGTCTTTCTTCGGCTACTTAAACCCAGAAATTTTGGTCTGTCTGTACGTCTGTCTGTCTGTCTGTCTGTCCGTCTGTCTGTCTGTGACTCGATTCAGCCACACGGCCAAAGCAAAACAATGCCTGCGCTATAGTCTTATATATATCACAGCTAAATCTACCCGTCTATGTCCGGTGTAATGTTCATACTTGTCAACATTGTTGAAGAAGAACAAGACATTACGCAAATATGAGACAACAAATCAATACAGAAGTGATATTTGCAGTGTTCCTTTATTAAAAATCAAACATTCTTGACTTTTGCGAAATTAAATACTTCATCAACTGCAGAAAAAGAATTCACTGCGCCGTCGCCTGCTGTCGCCCGCGCCACTATAGCTTCTGGCGCCATTTTAAGAAATCAACCGGCAACAGTTACGCAAGGTTCCACTAGATAGGTTCCACGTTCTGCTTGCAACGCACGTGAAGTAGGGAAACGCGGTCCTATAAACGTTGAAGTAGGGCGCCTCGATTGACGCGCGTCTTCGCCGTACGGCAGCGTTCGCATCGAGACACCCGGTTTAGAGCAGAGGAACGCGGGAAGTTTAAAATGATTTAAGCGAACGTTTGGCGTCTTTACCTTGGGAGCAGCGCGACGCAAGAGGAACAACATGAGAGGTGAGCGGGAAAGCGAAGGGAGGCATTTACTTCGCAAAAGCCGATTAAGACTGTCGTCTTTTGACGGCATTTGCAACGAAAGGGGCAGATACGATGCCAATTTTTTGAGTCGCAAACCATGCTGGGATGTTACTCATAGTTGACGAACCGCCGCCGCTGTCTGGTGTGCTCCTTCTGAGATGCTTTGGCACGTCTCTTCTAGTCTCGTTACACGAGCAGTCAGCTGCTTCACGTTGTCTTCTAGCTTGTCTATTCGCTCAACGAGCTTACGTTCGCGGAGGTTTTCGGCCGGCTTTTTCGTCAGTGCCGGCTCCGAGGATGTTGTTGATTGCCTCGCGGTCACATTGACCACTCCTTTTGGCATTTATTGCGGCTTTTGGTGCGCGGGCAGCTGTTGCGCTTGCTGCGACTGCTGCTGGCTGGCGTTAGCCTTCATGAGTTCCTTGAATTGCTCCAGGGGCCCTATTCTCGACTGCACAAATTGCCGGCAATTCAGGCAATTTTCCGGAAGTCTTTTCTGATTGGCTTTAAATTTTGGTCACGTGCTTCCGGTTGACAACGCGGTTGTGTGTGCTGTCGTCATTTTGACGTTTCATGTCGTTTACGGACACCAGTTCTAAAGTCTGCCTTATTTCTCGTTACTAAAGGCGCCTAATTCTTGGCCGGCAATGAAAAACCAGACTAAATGCAGCGGACATGACAACGTAAGCCTGTCTTTGCTATTCAACAACAATACTGCTTGTAATACACACCCCTTCTGTGATTGGCTGAGAAGGCGTGAAGTAATTTAAACAGTTGGCGGGAACGATTACGTCATGCATTGGCAACTTCAGCCTGCGTAAAAGTGACGTAATGCTACGTAACAGCTTGAAAATGGCGGCTGTTCTTGTCGCAAAATAGGGCAAAGAATTGCCCCGGCTTACGGCGCCGCGAAATGTGCTGCAATTTGCAGCAGGCGCAGTTTCGCATGCGCGCTGTTTAAAGCAGTTCCCTACCGAAACAAATTATAGTTTCAACTGCTCCCAAGTCAGCGATCATGGAACATACAAATAACATGCAGTATCTTGCTTCTATGTTTGGCAATAAAATAAAAATTATTTGTTTGTCGTAACCGCGACATAAGAGGGCAGTACAAGCCTCTCCATGACAAAGAGAACCCAATGCATGGCATTTGTCCATACTTGTCCTAGTAAGCTGTTGGGTCACATGATCGAACTCAAGACAAAAATAACAAAGAAAAGTGACTATTTTGGTTCATTACAGCGCTGATTGCAGTCGAGCTTGATGAATGAGTGAATCGGCGACCTCGAGTGCGCTCCGATGGAAGCTCCGATAGAAGCGATGGTCGCGGCCGTCTTTTAAGTGCGAATGCACTTCTTAAGCGACCCTGAATCACGCGTCCACCGTCCGTCCGCAGCCTAGCAACGGCGCCGGATTTCCGACGCGTGAGGGCGCTCGCGTAGCGCCTCCTCTCCCCCCTCGCCTACTCTCCAGCTCGCAACACCCTCTCTCGGCGCACCAGCCAGGCCACTACACTATATAAAAAAATAACAGCATCCGGCGCCCGGTTTCGATCCGAGGACGTTACGGCCGCAGCGCGACGCTCTACCGACTAAGCCACGGAAGCCACGCTGATTTCAGAATTAGGAACGCTCCTTATATCTTTAACGCATTCAAACTACGTCGTCAGCGGCGTTGCGTTGGCGACTCAGTGGCGTTATAGCGGCTTGATAACTGCGTGGTGTACACGTGATACTACAAACCCGATGGAAGAGATGGAAGAGAAGGCGGCGAGGCGGTGGGCTGCGGGTGCCGAGCGCAAGCGCCGCAAGCGGGCCGACAACCGTGCATTCGCACTTTCACATTCTCCCCCTCGGGGAAATGCGGGGGACTTTTTTCTGTGATCACGCCATAAACTTGTAACATAGCAGCAGACGATGGCGTGGCCGCGGTGGCGGCAGGGAAGGTGATGACGCAACAAAGCTTTCATTGAAGCAGAGAGCCCAGCTATGTTAATAAAAGCGATTGAAAGAAATAAATAGACACGGTAAAAAAATTGTGTGATGCTCTTTAGCTCGACATCCGCCTTTCGCTCGCTTTTGGATCAACGTTACTCGATCGCCTTGTGGTGTTGGCGCCAAATTTGACCTCCAGAAATGTGTTTTTCTTGTCAGCCTTAGCTACCGTCTTAATCTTTATAGTACATGCCAAGTGTTTTTATATCTTTCTTGCACAATATTTGATACCTTGGTAGCGATCTTTATGAGTGACTCGTCAAATTACACTGCATGTCGTCATAGCTATAGGTGCAGCACGTCACTGATTGCTTACGTCGTGCTTACGCAAAAAAACATGGGTGAAATGCCGGCAATTTGTGCAGTCGAGAATAGGGCCCCAGCTGTCTGTTGTTCGTTTCGGTTGCCGCGCGCAGCTGCGCATTCTCCTTGCGGAGCGCTTCGATCTCGCTCTCGGCGCTACTATCGACGTTGCAATTGCTCGCCGCGCCCGATGCGCGTGACTGCGGCTCGATCTTTCCTTAACCGCCGCCGTTTCCCCCAAGAACCTGAACCCGGATCACTCTTTCCCGTGAATTTGAACGTTCTTGGCTCGCCGCTCGGCTGCTGCTCCCGCTGATAACCTTTCCGGCTGTGCGGCTTTGCGAACGTGACGTCCGCTCTTGACTCTTTGCCCTATCGCCGTTCCCCACTGCCGGGAAGCTGCGTGGTGCAAGGTTCTCTTGTTCTTGCATCACCTTTTTTTGTTCGGCCATTTTCCTCTCCCGTCGCCTCTTTGTGACGATGTACGGCGTGTTAAATTTATTTTTGCACCTCTTGCCGCCCGTGGGGTGCTTCCAATCGCAATTCCTCCTTTTGGTTTGAAAACCTCGGCGTGGCCATCGCCCGGGTTGTTTGCCCCGCAGCCGAAGTACACCCTGACTTTCGGCGTCGGGCATACATCCTCTCTGTGTACAAACTTTCCCGCAAATTTTGCAGACATCCCAGTGTTTTTGGTAGAGGCTACACTCCATCACTGCTGCCCAATAGAAAACATAATCCGGTACTTTTGCCCCCCGAAGGCCATGGCAATTGAGGTCGAGGTCCCAATTCGTTTCGCTCCTACCGCCGTCGGGTTTCTCTTGGTTAAAATGCTTTTTGCAATTTCCGTTGGCGTGTGCTCCGCTGGCACCGCTTCACCCCGCTGTCGGCAACCGTCATGTACGCTTTCACCTCGCGTATGTGTTCTCCGATTTTTATCTCCTGAATCCTGGCAAACTTGCGCGCACGAGAAAGATCAGGGGTACTCACGACCAGGATATTCTGCTCGTTGTTTGGCAGGAATGTGTCGCCTGCCGCTTCTTTTTCCGGGATATTGGCTGCCGTGGTGAGCACCGCCGGCTTGACTGCGATGGGTGTTTTCATAATACACAAGCCGCCCCGCGGCCGCACGACGATCTTGGTATCCGCTTTCGGCAGTGCGTCGAGAATCCTTGCCGCCATTGTTGCCATAGCTGCTGCCTTCTTGGTGAACGTCTTCGTCCTGGAGCGCGGTGGGTGCGTTTTGACCGGCGCCAACTGGGCTTTTTGGAGCGGTGAACGACTTCCGTCCAATCCACTGCCGTGGTCTTCTTATGCATTTGCTCGCCGTCCACCTCGACGCACATCTGGCCCATGTCGTCAGAACTCGGGGTCGGTGACACGTCGGGCGACGTGGCCTTTTACATGCATCAGCCACGCCTCACCTCGCTAGACCCAACGGCCGATGCTCGCCGTAGTACACTGTACTTGCCGTGTATTCCCCGGCCGAGCGGTTAGGCTTAGCTCGGGGTGCTGCCGTGGCTCCGAGAAAATCGGGAAAAAATCCGAAATTCACGTAGCACCTCGTTGAACTTGGTATAGGCTTGTGCACGGTACGTTCCCTTATCTTCTGGTACTAATTTAGCAAGGATACCTGTTGATTGACGCTGCATTGTCTTTTAAGCAGGGGCCGATGTGAAGCAGGGCCGCTCACCTTGACGACCGCAGTGCCACCTCCCCATGTTTCCGTGTAGTTGAAAGCGGCGGGTTAGACTTGGTTACCTGGCTGGCTGTGTTCATTGTCGTGGATCTGCATGTTTTGCATGAAGATCAGATGATTGATAATGGCCACTATCGCGCTGTTCATACTCAGAATCGCTCCTTTTATCTCCTGGATGTCGGGACGCATCTCTTTGATCTGGCATCTTATCACTTTGACGTCGGCGCGTAGTTTCTTCACTGCCGCTTTGGTCTGTCTCTCGAAGGTCGATTCCGAGGGGTTGAACACCCATTTGTTGGTGGCCAGTGGCTCGTTGTGCTTCGTGGCTTCGGTTCCGTCGTCTTCAACGATGACGTCTGTCGGCTCCTCTATAGGTTTGGACGTAGTCGCGGTTAGGCACTCTTCCCGTATTGCCTCGATCTATTCCTCTAGTTGCTGTATGGTGGCCCGCAAGGCTGCAATTTGTTTTTTGGGTGCGAGGATGGCTTCGTATCTTTTCGGTGGCGAGCGTTTTGGGCTTTTTTTCATCTCGTCGAGCGCGTTCTATTTCGTGCCTTTGACGGTGTAGGCCCAACTGACTCCATCTCCGGTATCGTGTTTCTCGGCGCCCGCGGTGCTATTGTCACAGCTATTGTCTCTCGAGCAGCAGCTGCTGTTCCTGTAACCTCTGTTGCGTGATGCGGAGGGACCCCTGGAAGGCGTTCTCGACTTCATCACTTCTCGACGGAGGGGCGGAATTTCTTGCGCGGGGGTAGCTGTTGATTGTCCTTTGTGTTCCCCCATTGTCTTTTGCGTGCCACGTATGGCGTCTTGTACCGGGATCAGCGCGCTTTATCATCGGTGGGGTGTGCTCAGCCACATGGCCCACATTTGGGGGTGCACAGGTGGCCCAGCTCGGGGTTTAGACGACCACATCCCCTGCACATGCGTAACGTCGGCGTCAGGCATACGTCCTTTGGTGGCCTAGGTGGGCGAATTGGTGCCAAACGTCGATTCGCGTTCAGTATAGGTGACGGGGGACCATGGTTGTCCCATACCAAACGTAGGTGGGTAGAGGCCTTGTGGCCGCTAAGGCGTATATCACCGTCGACCTGGGGCCGATGCCTTTGACACCCAGGGTAGGGGATTCCGCCGGTTCACGATGTTGTTCTAGAAGTCTTGGGGACTCTTTTCTATGGGTATACCACGTATGACTCCCGTTGGGCGTTTTCGTTCTTTTGCTCGCCTCAGACTTGTATCGCATTTATCATGGCGTAACGGATTTCGTTTGCGTGCCTCGGTGTATTGACGATTACTATGCTCTGTTGTGCGTTCGGGACATGATATCCACCATGCTGTTGGTGGCTGGAATGTTTGCAGCTGCTAGGATGGCTACCGCTATCGTCGGAGCTCCCGATCGGCCGATGTCGAGAACTCCTTGTGGTCTCACCACTACGTTGCATTTCTCGCGTAGCGGCAGTAGTGGCATGCGTTCCGCCTTCATGACTTGTACCTTGGCGTATTTCCTGTGTCACTCTAAGTGAGAACGGCAAACAAACTGACGTGCGATTTAAAAACAGAGGAGATGTGGATGTATCATTAAAAACAGGTTTAAAAGCATAGTTATTCAACGATGAAATCTTAAAAGCGTAGCGCAAGTCCATGTTCGTTCGTTGGTCCGCAACGCACTACTTGTTACACTCAACATACAAGCTTTGGACCGGGCTAGTGCGGAAAGCACCCGACGCCAGGCGGAGACCCGAGTGTATCACTCGATCGAGCATTCTTAATGCTCTTTTTGTCACCGACCCATAGGCGACGCTGACATAGTACGGCTGAGACCCAACCAAGGAGTATAGAGGCGCAGCTGGAGTTTTTTGTCAGCACCATACCATTGGAGGACCTTAAGGATATTCATTGTTTTGAGACATTTATGCTTTTGTTTCTTGATTTGAGGAATGAATGTGAGTTTGTGGTCAAACACAACCATTAAAAAGTCGTGCTCCTTGTTTACAGGAAGCGACACGGCATTAAGATTAACGTCTGGATTCGCATGGACGCCACGCTTCCTGGAGAACACAACGCAAACCCTTTTTGCAGGATTCAGCTTAAAACCATGCTTTTCCGCTCACCCGGAGTTTCTTGACCCCAAGCTGGACTTGACGTTCGTATAATCATATGTTACGTGATTTAAAAGATACCTGCACGTCATCTTCATACAAGCAATAAGAAATTCTATGTGGTAATGCCTTGCCAAGAGTGTTCATCTCGACTATGAAGAGAGTGTAGCTCAAACCTCCACCGTGATGCACGCCGTTATCTTGCACGTGAACCCTTGGGAGTGCACTACCGACTCTCACGCGAAAAGTTCTCTCCGACAAGTAACTAACAAGGGTTATAGAATCTTCTGAAGCGTTCTTACAGGGCTACATCGCCATCGCCAGCCATTGACCAGCGGCTGCGAACGGTCTTTACAAACTGAGACCAGTCTACCTTGACTGGATCATCATCATCATGTATCGTGCTTCACAAGCTCAGGTATTGCTTCTTTCACTTCACCTTACAGCATGACGCTCCAAAAAACAAAGACATCGATTTTCATTTCTCTCGCCCCTTGACGCTTGATTCTGGTTCCTGGGGGTCGAAGGATCCCAAAACTTTGTGCCGAAACGACCTGGGACTCGTGTCTGCCGGGCCGACACCGTCAGGCAGGACCGACAGCCTTTCTTTGACAGCTTATGCTTGAGAGACTGGCGGACCTACCTCCAAGGACCAAGGATGACTTCGATCGAGCGGAAACTGCGGCGACGAACTGCCCTTAGGGACAACCTTTGAACACTTTTGACCAAGATAGAAGACGGCCTCCGAATTGGCACCCTAACTACAGCGATGGACGCAGCGGTACCCTTGGAGAGGATCGACGGCATGTATGGACCGTTCCTGAAGCTTCAAGACGACATTTTTGTGGACACCACGGAATAAATGGTCACTGAAGAGATTTAAAACGCGAGTTCGTTCAGTGATAATTGTGATAACATAATGGCGGAGCTTTGCTACAGATCTCGAGACCAGTAGGCCGGTAATTCTTTCGTTTTGCCTCCTGTGACGAGACCACCCCATAGCGAGCCCGCAACCCCAAGAGCAAAGCTACCAACAATAGAACTCACGAAGTTTGACAGAGACCGTCATAATTGGACCAGATTCTTCAGTCAATTTAAGCAAGCCGTACCAAAAAAGGACCTCAGTTTCAGTTTCAGTTTTAGTTTCAGTTTATTTTCCACAAGTGGATGGTTCCTCGGGTAAAAGCCTACACCATCTTCCCCTCGGAGAACCCGGAGTAGTATGCGAAGCAGCCATGGGGTCGATTCAAGTGCCCATTAGTTTCCAGTTCGTCGTTTCCGTTAGGTTGAGGTACGTAGCTACCGTTATATTTACCGTTTGGTTTCCGTGGTAACTACCACACTTTTCACTTGCCGGAACTACGAAATGGGAAATTGCGTTGATCCCATAGCTGTTTCGCATACTATCTCAGGGTTCCCCTACAGGAAGATGGTGTAATTTTATTGGAGGGGGTGGGGGTGTAAGAGTGGAGAGGCATTAAAAAGAAAGAGAGAGAGACGTTGTACGTGGTATGAGTTTGTCTTTATTCAAGCATTATGATCATCTGTTCAATGTAGGTGACGTGAGCTGTGGTTGGCCTTCCGCTTTGATTAAGACCGCCTTATGGTATGTGAAATGTAAAGTTGTAGTGGCTGTTGTAGTGGATGAACCCTAAAGTTTCTGAAGATGAGGTCGATGCACGTTCCCCGGTGGTTGTGGGCTGCTTGTAATCACGGCGCGCCGAGACTCGCCGACGCACGCCGCTGCCGATGACGATGAAACGTCGAAAGCGCGTGAAGCGTGCTCGTCTCGTGCCGGCCCAGCAAGACACCGGCAACACTGTCGCTCCAGGAGCCCTTAAAGAGGAAGCGTGCTCGTCTCGTGCCGGCCCAGGAAGACACCCGCCACACTGTCGCTCCAGGAGCCCTGGAAGGGTAAGACACCACCGGGCGTTCAGCAAGCCGAGCATGCGCAGTGGGGGTGTGGACGGCGCAATAACAAGGGAGGGACATAGCCACGACCATGAGATGCTTCGCATGTAAAATTCGGAACTGCGAGTGACGGAAAAGTTCCATTATTTCACCAACCTACTTACCGGCCCAGCCGCTTCAGCAATAACTGGTCTCCCCATGACAGAGCAGTGCTATAACGACGCAATGGAAATACTCCTGAAGCGGTTCGGCGATTATACTCGAATTGTGCAAGACCAACTGCAGGCGCTGATTGATATGTATTTCACCTTTTCGTCCTCAACTGAAGTAACTCATCTACGGAAGCTTTACGACGACGCGCAGATACACTGCAAAAGCTTAAAAGCCTTAGGAACGACCCCGGAGGCATATTGCTTCATGCTACGTCAGATACGTCTAAGAACGCTAGCTCAAGACATGGTCCTTAGGTACCATCAGCATTGCAAGAATTCACTTGCGGCCTTAACATCCGAGACGCAGCATGAACAATAATTGACAGACCACAAGAAAAAGTTGACCGCCCTGATGGACTCTCTTGGACACGAACTAGAGTGCCTTGAGGCAGTCATTCCGAACCCGTCTCAGAGAAGAAAATTTAAGACGACTGACAAGCGAGAACAACAATCCACAACAGGAAGTTTTGAACATCGACCTTCTGCAGCGGTACTGTATGGGGTTGCTAATGAGACGAGAAAGTGCCTTTTTTTTGCTCTGGACCGCACGATACAGGATCTTGTTCGGATAGGAGCATCCCAACGGAGCAAAAGAAATCTATCCTCACAAAGTACGGACGTTGCTTCCGTTGTTGGAGCACGGGACACATTCCCCGATACTGCAGAAGGAAAACTGCTTGCTCGCGTTGCAAACGACGCCACGTTCTCTCCATGTGCAACGAGACACTGGTCATGAAAAGGGACAAGTTACTTCAGCCCCCATGCAACTCCTCTCTGGACAAGCAGGCAGCGTGGTACTCCTTCAAACGCTGAGCATCCAGGCCTCTGGCTGTTGTAGTGCCGAAAGGTGCAGAGTTCTCTTCGACGGGGGAAGCCAGCGTAGCTTCATTACTACAGAACTCTCTAGGAAGCTGGTGTGCGAATTCATCGACTCAAGTCTTCACTGTAGGGGTCTTTGGAGGGAAAGAAACAAGCGAAACTCTCAGAAGAGTTCGACTTCAGTTACATGACCCTACCAGAGAAACAACACCCGGCGTCGAAGCACTGGAGGTGAAGTCCTTTTGCAACCAGACGATTCCTGTTCCCCATGAGCGAATCATAAACGCTTTACAGTCGCACTCCGTCGACACGACAGCCGTAGTCTATGGCTCAGAAAGTGGCAAGGGCATATTGATTCTGACTTCTATAGGGACATCTTCAAAGGGAACATCAAAACAGTTGGACCCTGCATGGAAGCCATAGACACACGACTGGGCTGGACAGTTCAGGGGCCGGTTCCGACTCCAATATAAATATCACACTGCAAGAATGTCGTGGTTTTGCACGCGAGCCCGTCTGATATCACGTCCACCTTCAAACAATTCTGGGAACTAGAGACCATTGCCATAAAAGGTCCGACAAAGGCTTCAACTCAAGATCATGCCTTAGAAGACTTTGAGAAAAACATACGGCTCGTAGGCGGCAGATACGAAGTTCCTCTTCCTTGGATCTAGGAAGGCAATCTACCGGACAACTACGAGGTGGTGGAGCGAAGGCTCAGTCATTTGATCATGAAGCTATCATTGAGCCCTGCAAGCCAAGAGGCGTATGATAAATCCATTCGACAATAAATCGTGGATGGAACTGGAGAAAAATCTCCCACGACAACTCCCAACCATGGCCGCTCCATTTATTATCTGCCACATCGAGCCGTCACACGCTTGGAGCGCCTTACGACGAAGATTGTGTTGCCTTTGAAGACCATACGTGCGACTGTGCTACTTTTTGCACGGTCCCCTCCTCCTTGCATATTAGCCAAGAGACAGCAACGAGGGTGGGGTAATTCCGGCGGCTCAATGTTGTATGTGCCCCCCAACTGACATTAAAAGGGGGCTAAAACAACAATACCTATGGCGCACTGTACGCATGTTCCTCCAACAGGCATGTGGAACTTAGGTGGTGTTTGTAGCATAAGTTGTTTAATTATGTTTTGACAAGCCCTCTTCACTACTTCCAAGAACAAGGACATGGCCTCGCTACAAGAATGACAAAACGGCCGAGTTTCTAATCGGGGTTGCCCGACCCGACAGGAAGCCATAAGTTTTATTTTTGAAACCTGGGGAGGTAGGATAAAGGACAGAAAGGTAACACGATACAGCATTTCACTCGACAGTTTTCAACCAGGCGATAACATATTATAGGAATTGTGGACGGTTCACATGTATTATGAGCTGCGCTTCTTTAGGAATCAGAGACTGACAATCTCGTGTTTTCATTGAGGCGTGTGTGCATGCATTTGCTCTTGTGTACATTGAAATTCATGTATGTAATAATCGTCTCCTCTTTCTCAGAGACCTTAATATCGCTAATTGGTTCTCATGAATATTCAATCAGTCCTATTTTAAAGAAGTAAAAAGGCGCACTGAACGGGCTGCTATAATATGTGCAAAATAATACAGCAACTGAGAATAAAAACAAAATTAAAACTTACACCCCCACATTTACAAGCATAAGCAACAAGAGCGAACAAAGTGAACTAAAAGACACATTTGTGGTAGAGCTTTCAGTTTAGCTTCTCCAGCGGCAACTCCGGGGTAAACACTGCAACTGCCTCCTCTACTCTTAATCGGTCCAGCATGAGCCACGTGTCCAGTGGCTCCGCCGACAGGGCCTGGGAGTTATTCGTCTGCGAATGTAAGTGACGCGGATAAATAGTGAGGAAGTATGCACTGGGCACAATGCCAATAAATGTTAACACCACTAGCAGCCATCAATAAGGAAACTTGTGCATAGGCTAGTCCAGCCAATCATAATTATATTAATTGCTGTACTGACACAGACGGGCATGAAATATCATGAAGCGAAGGAGAAAAATGGCAAGGCCGGAGCAAACTAGTCTTTACGAGAGGTTCAAATTGCCTTTGCGGGTGGGGCCAAGCAATTGGTTCACTTTACTGCCGTGTCCATGCATTGTCTCCGCTACGTGCTTGAAATTGTCCGCGATAAACATTGCATGGTCGGGAGCTGTTTAGCGGTCGTTCCCGTTTGAGTTCAGTGCTCTGTCAAGCAGGCAAGGCTCTGTGAAACACAGGCCTCGTGATGGAGCGCATTTATGCATTGAGAGCCGCTGGCTCGAGAACGCAGGTGTTGAAGCTCATCGATACGTAACATGCCGTATGAAGCATCCATAAAACGTGACGAAGTGAACGAGACAGGACCAGCGCGCTGTGTTTTCTCGCTTCCCTGTCTCAAACGCCCTACAGCCGCGCACGAACGTTGCTGCAAATACGGTCGCTATTTTCGTACACTGGCATTTCTGTCGTAAAAAATTATAAAAACGGTCACCGCGGCTAATGCAACGCGAAATAGGCCAGGTCTCTTTAAAACGTAGCGAAAAGTGCTTAACCTTCCACGCACAATGACCCCATAGCCAACTTCCTTCTGTTGCGGTCAGTGTCCCAGCCTTCCACTCCAGGCAGAAGCGCAGCGTCGGTTCCCGAGCAGCGACAGATCGACGCCACCACACGGACCTGCTTTTTCTTCATAGCGCTTATAAGCGAGTGAACCCAGATTGAAGCAGAAGCCCTCAAACCCAACGCGGAACCACCACCACTTGCCTGACCACCCTGAATGACGCGCAGGGTAACGACACCGTCTCCCAGTGCGCCAGAGCAAATTCGATCGCCGCCAACTTCATGGCCGCCACCTGCACGGCCCAGTTTGCCGACATACTTTCGCGCTGAAGTGACGTCAGTTGAATACTCCCCAAAGTGACAATCGGAACCGATGAATATGTCCACGCAGCTAATAGTTTTCCAACCACTTGAAGCCTAAAGAACAAATCGTCGCCTACTCGGGATGGCATTCCATGAAATAATTAAGGAAGTGCAGCTTCCGTAATTATTGCAATCCAGCTTAATACCAGACGCTTGGGCACAGAGCCCGGGAATCATGGCTACACCGCGCGAAGAGTGTGTGCAACCATCTTTGCCATTTCAAGAAACTTTTGCGCTTAGAATTGGGATGTGTTTCTTGGAGATGCATCACACTTGGCTGCTTAAAATTCCCTATTTCGTAAACATCATCAACATGTTTTAAAAGGCCCCTACACTTCCATTGAGGTACATTTTCTATCCCTATTATTTATGTGTAAGAGGTACAGGAGTGAGTATACGTGTTGTGTTCAGGGCAGTAATTGTGTTATTTTTTGCTTCTCGGTAGGCTTTGGCGTCGGCAATTGTTCCTTGCGCTGCGTCGCAGTCAGGAACGGTCCCGCATCCATGTCATCATCGGATGTCCTGGGAGTCCCTGATGGATCCGGCTCCCCGGATCTAGCAATCTTTCGGGTGCCCTTTGCCTGCGCCGCTGCCCCCGACGGCGTCTTGAGCACCACAGGTGGCACGGGCGGCGCGGCAGGGTGGGAGCCAATACAGGGCCCCTCGTGTTCATTTCCTCCATGTTCTCAGATGTGCTCGGTGCCGGTTGAGTGGAACCGGTAGGAGCGGGATCGCTCCCGGCCGTGACATTTGCCATCACAGCCGCTGCTGGTTCAGGAAGCGATGGGGTGGCGGGTTGGGCTGCCTGAGGGAATCCAGGTGTGCGGGCCGGTGGCGTGGGGGCGAAACCAGATCACTTTCGCTGACCTGGTTCCCCGCCGAAACCAGACAACTCTCCGCCCCCGACGAGCTGCATCGGCATATTATCATAAAGGGAAAGAGGCGAACCTCTCTCACGCGTCTTGGAAGGTGAAGTTCTCGGTCACCTTTACATTGATTTTTTCTTTTAGTTGAAATCTTTCGCACGTCCGGGAGAATGGCGGGTGTCGTCCCTGGCAATTTGCACAGATGAAAGTTGGGGAAGCACAGATCTCTGGGGGATGATCATGTTGAGGGCATTCCGCCAGTGTTTATGATCCACCGTTGATCGGCGGCGCCAGACCATCACGCAGGAGAGCTGCGAGAAGCCGCTGCGTCGACGAACGTTGCTGGGCAAGTTTCAATGAGCTCGATCTGCACCATTTTTAAGTTATTTTTGATCGTTTATGAGCAGTTATTTTCGATTGTTTAAATGGAGTAATTAGCACTCTAGATTTGCCATAAAAATGCACTTGCCTTACTCTACTGATTCCTAAGAATGCTTGCGGGCCATTTTTGAAATGTTGCAAAATGTATTTCAAGTTATCACAGTCAAATCTGAACAAAACAACACAGCTTCATGAACGAAAACGCACTTCGAATAACTTAGTTCCTCACAACTTGATTTCCTACCTAGATGTAATGCACGGACTGCTTCATGAATTGAAAGCGTGAGCAAAACAAATTTTCAGCGCTGCCTTTCTACAAGGGTAAGAGTCAGAGTTCACTTGTAGATGAAAAGGCAAAGTGTCCTGGTACCCTTTGTTTACGCCGGTAAGAAAAGGTGATCTAACTATCACCAAAAAATAACAGGGAGATTCTGTGAAGATTCGGCAGAACTTCGTATACAAGCGACGTTGCCAACGAGCCTTAGGTTTTTTCTGCGGGGGGGGGGGGGGGGGGCGGGGTCATTGCAGTCAAATCAGAACAAAATAAGATAGAATGATGAACGAAGACGCAATTAGCACTACTTTACTTGCTACTTGATTTAACCTTGATTTTATGTACCGACTGAATCTTCATGAATTCAAAGTCTGAGCAAAGCAAATTTCGGGGCTGCCTTGACACTGAGGTTACCGTCGAACGTCACTTGTAGGTTAAACGGAAAAGTACTCTGCCTTTTTTTGCCTTGAAAAAAAAGCCGATGACACCCTTATTGCAAACAAAACTCAGGTTTTGCCAAGATTCGAACCATGGACTTTCAAAACAAACCGCAACTACACAAGCTCCCAACCACTCGACCACGCCGGAAGACGAGGCGGGGACCCAAGAATTTGGGACCCTAACAGAGGCTGCCAACGAATATTGTTGGGCGATTCGTTTTGGTCGTATTTGACCAATTTAGGCAGTGATAACGCTTGTTGCTCCCGCACCGATCTTAGAGGCGAGGCCAATTATGCTAATACTGCAAGTGATGTAACCAAAGCTTCTTATTTGAGCCAAGAAAAGCTATCGCGCTTCATCGTTTCCCCTATGCAAGCTAGGGTAGCCGTGAATGAAATTGAATGCGCCGCTAGATTTCTGGCGTTGATAAACTTTGTTCGTTACGCACCGATCTTGCAGGCAAGCCCATCATGCTAACACTACAAGCGATGTAGCCAGAGCTCCCGTATTTAACTCACAAAAAGCTATCCCAACCCCCGATCTCCCCAATGAAAGCCAAGCTTTCATCGGGGAGATTGATTGTTTTCTGCGAAAGTAAGGACCCCAAACCAGGATATGGACATGGAATCCGGACGATGTCGCCTGCTTTCGGATGCTTTCTGGCGCTGTGTCGACGCTGATATCTGGCGAGCATAGACATCGGCGTAGCTCCCGCGTCAGCTCACGTTGCCCTGCATTTTGCTGACGCCGTCAACGCGGGGCGATGTCGACGCGCGAAAGCGCGGAAAATACTCTGCAAGTGGTTGCCGCCTCAGAACAAACTGTAAAATTACGGCGCCCGCAACCCCACGCCACCTGTTTTTCCACCGTAGACCCTGAATCTACATTGTCGATAAAATTACTGTTTTCTTTTTAAAAAAACCCACGCTCAAGCTTTTCTTTTATATAATTGGCAACTGATATCTGTATTTCCGATAACTTGGGCATCTATTTCTCAACGCGCTTTTATCAAGGTGGGTGTCATTTCAGGAACTAGTTTTTCCCTCGGACGAACATGAGACAGGAAAGTCGCTGCGCGCGAGTCCGACCGTCCGACAGTTGTAATAACTGCACTCCGTATCGATGCGCGTGCTACTGGCCGGTGACGGCACGGGTGTGCACGCCTTCAACTTTCATTGTTTCGGTGATTTGACTACCATAGATTTATCTACCGGCCGAAGAAATACTGCCAAGTAGTGAAGGTAAGTGAGTACCAGTGAACCTTGTTTTCTTGTCATATGGATTTAACAAAGCAGAGTTGCTCTCGAACTTCGGTCCGCGTAAGCGGTTAGCCCTAACGTTTTCAGTGACTCGCTTTGTGCGTTGCGCAGATTTGTCGGTTGACCTTTGTACACCCGCCCAATTTTTTACCAATATCAAGGGAGCGTCGACCGTTCCGTCGATCAGCGCCGCGTAATGGAGTGATACGGCAAACTGGCCTAGAGTAGCCGCATGCGCGCGAAGCCAAGGCCGCTGCTGCCGTCCTCTGCTAGGCTGTTCCAAGAGCAGACAGCCGCCCCCGATTTCTTGTTATTTGCTTATCACACTGCCTACCATAATCGAAAATTTTCTTCAAAACCGGGCACGTGGCCCCAATTGAAAACAAACTAATCAGCACTGCCGAGCGCAATGTTCGTTCTGCGCAAGGTTCCTTCGGCGACACTAATTACTCTGTTTTCAGTTGGCGCCACGTTGGGCCAAGGAGAAAAATTTATAGTATGGCAGGCAGCTACTATAAACAATCGGGGGTGCCCGTCTGCTCTTAGAACAGCCTAGCTGACGACGGCAGCAGCGGCCTTTGCTTAGTGCGCATGCGGCTACTCTCGCCCAGTTTGCCATATCACTCCATCATAAGGCGCTGATAGACCGAACGGTCGACGCTCCCGTGATATTGGTAAAAAATTGTCCGGGTGTACCTGGCTGCTGCGTGTGTAACTAGAATCAATTCGCGCGCAATTTCTATCCCTGTGTTTGGGGAATTGTTTGTGTCCTGTCCTGTTTTGGTAGCTGAGTGTTTTGATATGAAATGTAATAACGGAAGCTGGAGAGTGCGAATATAAGTGCGTGTACGATTATTAGTGCGTGTATGCATTACACGCACATCGTGTAATTTTAGCGTGATATGGACTCTTGGTTTTTGTTTCGTTTCTGCAGATGCCATTTTTTTCGTCATAATATTTTTCGGTTAAAAAACGTGCACAATAAATTGAATGATTGCCGTGCGTGTAGCATTAGAATAAAATAATAAATCTAGTGATTTCCGAGCGTACAGCATTAGATTAAAATGCCATCTGGATGGTTTTTTCGCATTTTGATTGAATGTTCAATATTTTCGAACGCTCACTTTGGTCGTGAATTGTTGGAATGAACAACGTGTATGGAACCCGAATTTATTTGCAACGTCAGAACTACAAGCATGTCGTAACTGGTACAGTAGTATGAGAAGCGCTGCTGGCGCTTCGTACTCTTACTGCAGCATCGCAAACGTAAATTAACCATTCAGAACGTTAGCCTAGTAAAAATATTCAGAAATGGCTGTTAAATTTCTGTCACTTATGAAATTTCCAGCTTAATGACTTTTACTGTGCAACACACCTTGGTGATTCGAGTAACGCAGCATTTGGGATTTCGCAGGTTTAAGGCAGAGTATGATTCTGGTGTCTGGCCTGTCGTTTGCTAATAACTTACATGTTGCAGGCTGCTGACTGGTTCAACTTGCATTCAAAATGACTTATTGGTGTCGTCTACTCAAGGACCGAGGCTGTTTCCTCATCGGGTATCACCGACTGTTTGTCAGTCTATGCAAAAGTGGGTGAACACCTTGGTTTTACTGTTTTTATGGACCTCATCTTGCTGTTACATGCACAACAGAATTTGAGTAATATGAACTTCTCATTTTTTGGCTAGGGACTCTTTAGAAGGTGTTTAGGCAGTCTTACACCAGTGCGGTTTTTTGTGACTATTTGTGCAGATTAGATTTTTTCCGACACAACGTAGCACTGCGAATGCTTGATGTAGATTTAGAATCTAAACAACACAAGGTACGAGCTGACTCTCATTTGTTTATTACACACTAAATGTATGTATATACTGAACTTTTGTGGAGACGCAGATGTGCTGCCTAACCTCGAATGATGCCAACCATTTCGAGAGGTTCTTTCGGCTACAGCAGGCAATTTTGAATGAAAGAAAAAAAAAACCAAAGTGCCGGTACTTCACAACTGCACCCCTCAAGACCAGCTATAGCTTCAGCGCGTAGAACCCCCAAGTTGAATTCATAAAGGCAGATCATCCCTCTTGTCAACCGAAGCAGTGCGCATAATGATAAAAAACTTAAATATGCATGAAAAAAATTCTGACAAATTAAACTAAACAGTAGTGCCCCGGTGAGCATCCTTTCATAAAAGCTTTAATGACCTTGTGGGCTGGTTGGTATGAGCTTTGCCCTAAAATCCTAGCCCCAGTGAATTGCTGGTCACAATTGCACGCCCCACAAAGGGGAGGAAATGGGGCAAGTGGGCCAAATTGCAATTTTGCCTGTCGCCAGTGGTCAATGCTCATTTATTTGGCTGTATCATTAATGCATTGTGTGACGCAGAGAGAGAAAAATAAACCTTGGTTCAACACCTTACACACAATTTTTTCTTTTGGATGCACATAGGGATATCGGGAAAAGAGGCGTTGCCTGTTCGAAATGCCTGGCATTATTGAAGCATTTAGGCACCGGTGCGATATTTCGGTGCCTATATACATTCTTTGTGTTGATGTACAGTTGAGAATTAGCACCTGTTCTTCTCCCGTGTTTTTCCAATTGTGAGCTTAGCTCCAATTTTCATGCTGTCTTTTTTCCACGTTTTACAAGCGGCAATATGCCTGGTAACATATTCTTTTGCAAGAAATCTTTTTCAACCCAGTTATGGCTTTTAACAAAATTTGCTTGAAGAATTTATTGCTCTGTTTATTAGGGTTGACAGGATTTGACTATTGTATTTAATGCAAATTGTGGACACTCTCTACTCAATCTTTAGTGCCAGTGTACGTTTGGCTGCTCCAAAAAGAGCAATTTCACATACATATTTGTGGCTGATGACTATTCTGTGGGCGTGCGAAGTTTGGTTGGTTGTAATTGTCAGATGACGACTTATCCGTAGTTGTGCACGTTGATAGGGGCATTTGAAACTTAAAAAAATACTCAAAAAAGTTTTGTTGTCTTTTTTGCTGCAGTGAAAACTATAAATATGACAACATGCATTATCCGTACCTGTTTCTGTTGAAACTTCCTTGACAGATCTCTTCATACACCGTATGCTGTTAGTATAGCTCCAGCTTTGAAACATTTGGTTGAATGCTTATTTAAAAATGTTTGGGCAGAACTACTTGTTAGGGACTTTCGCGTAGTGTGTAGCAATCGTAATTTATTCGTCTTCATTGCGTTTTTTGCAGTTGTGCATGTCTATATCCTCAGCACAAAACCGACAGGACAGAGGGAAAAGAAAAGATGGGACAAGCTCTGAATGTCAACTAAAATAAACTTATTGGAGTTGCACAAAAATGTATACCCAGCATGCATATAAAAAACGAGAGAAACTTCACCCAAAAATGCCCGAGGCTTTCATCAGGTTAAATTTTGTTTTTGTGCATCTATTGGCTGCATATTTTTTTGTAACTTCAGAGCCTGTCCTGTGTTTTGTTGTCCCTTTGTGCTGTATGTTTTGCACTGTGGAGCTGATTATTTACCAACATTACTGCAGTTGTACATTTTGGTTTGTTGGCGCTGCCAATGACAAAATACTTCACCCCATTGCTTATTTTTGCTCTGCTTTGGCTCACGTCTCCGCACACGGACAGCATCCTTTGTTTTATTTTTGTTGTATTTGGCACCCTTTACAGCAGCACAAGGCAGAGTCTTTTTCTGTTCCGCTTAGTCTCTCCTCCTTTCAACAGTTTTTTAACCTGCTTTATTTTTTTTCGTTGAAACGAACCGAACATATTTAAGGAAGTTCTGTAACTTTTCTTTGCGCATTTGTGATTTTCCTCATGTCTGCCCAAGGCCGCCTTGACATCATACAAATCAGTGTTGACATGAACCACGCAACCAATAGTAGTAGGTTGGAAGAATTTTGCTTATATGTATATTGTCTTCGGGCTAACTATTATGGAATGCCCATCATGGCATTAGTGGTTTTTTGCACTGAAAAAAGCTGCTGTGGTAAAAAACCATGAACGAAAATTTGTTCGAAGCCGTACAACACTACGTGTTTCTAGCCATAGAATACTATGCGTTCAAAATGGCTGACATCTGAGCCCAAATTGTCCATTAATTATGGCAACTTGTTTCCTGCGCATTTTTCAGAACAGTGGTTTTTAATGTGGATAGTATTTCGGATTTTTCTCTATCAAAGGAATAAGCGGGGGATCAAACTTTCCTTCGCACGTCTCAGCAATTAATGAATTCGGAAGCTAAAAATCTTCGAGGCATTGAAAAGGCATTGCAAAATAGTTCATGGTAATTGATAGAGAGCACACATCGAAGGTGCATAATAGCTGCTTACAACAAAATGATAATCAGTACTTTTTAGAGTTAGTGAGCCTCCCTCGTACAGCGGTGGTCCTGTGGACATCTATATTGCTGAAAACATATTGTTGGGCTTCTCATGTGTGCCAACTACTTACAACTGCACAAGACATGACAACGAACATAGGCAGAGAATGAGAATGACAACCGCATAGGTGTCCTGTGTATACAGGCACACAAGCTATTTCGGTATCCAAACATTATTCATAAGTGAACCCAAGTCATTGGGGCTTTTATTGCATAGCAATTTTTGGCTGGTAACCTGGCATTCTGGGGATTCAGATGAAACTTTTTTAGCCTTCAGTCATTTTTGCTGGTGCTCGACGTCCAGTGAAATGAGGTGGCTTTTTATACTGAGAGAAGATCATGTGTATGTGAGCAAAATCTTTTGAAATACTACCACTGCTGGTAGGGTTCATGTAAAAATAATTTAGCGCATATGCACCCTTCAAAAATTCAAGCAATGACGCAAGTATTCAAATGACAATTAGTGGATTCTTGCTAGGAATTTATCATCAGATTAGCATTTAAGGAAATCAAAAATGGGCTAAATATTGTCACGTAGCCAAGGACGAAGCAGTTGTTTGGAAAAGAAACAAGTTTATTGGAGCGAACTTGTGCTCCCCTAACAACTGAAAAGAATACAGAGGCGGCGAAGCAGCGGTCAACAAAGTGACGTACGTGCGTCGGCGAGCGTCGCAGAATCGAATGCCCCGGCGTCCGCACTGCAGGCTTTTTATCTTTTGGCGCGCGTGGTTCTCGAAACGTCGATTCGCATCGAGAACATAGTAGATCCAAGAAGATTATTCTGGGCTGTTCACGTTAGATCGGAATGCTCTCCCTATCACAACGGATAACACGTGCGGCACAGAAAGAAAGAATGGAACACGCGCTTCCCTTGGCGCAGAGATAACACAGACCGGCGCAGCCGGGCGGTAAAAGCAAAACACAACTAAACAAACCCAATGTATGGTTCGCGGCATTACCCCCCCCTTTAAGAGTGCATCGACCCGATGCTAACATAAGCGACAGTCCGAACAAATGAAAATAAAAGTTCGTCATCGTCCGTAGAAAGGTTTTAAGCGAACCACGTGGACGACTTCAGGCCGCGTGCGTCGTCGTGATGTGCCGGAGTCACCATCGGGGATCACTTCGTAGGTAAGTTGGCCAACACGTCGTAGAATCTGGTAGGGTCCGAAATACCGTCGCAGGAGCTTCTCACTGAGTCCGCGTCGTCGGATGGGAGTCCAAACCCACACACGATCCCCTGGTTGGTACTCAGCGTCTCGGCGTCGGAGGTTGTAGCGGCCCGCATCCACCAGCTGCTGGTCCGTTATACGAACTCGAGCGAGCTGGCGGGCCTCCTCCGCACGTTGAAGATATCCGTGGACGTCGGCGTTGAGGTCGTCGTCTTCTACGTGCGGAAGCATGGCGTCGAGCATCGTAGTCAGCCTTCTACCGTAGACAAGCTCGAACGGCGTCAGCTGTGTCGTCTCCTGGAAAGCCGTGTTGTACGCAAACGTGACATACGGGAGCACTTCGTCCGAAGTCTTATGTTCAACGTCAACGTACATTGACAGCATATCTGCGATTGTCTTGTTCAGACGTTCTGTTAGTCCGTTCGTTTGGGGGTGGTACGCCGTCGTTCTTCGGTGATCCGTGTTGCTGTAGCGTAATACTCCTTGCATCAGCTCCGCAGTAAATGCCGTTCCGCGGTCTGTGATTAGGACTTCCGGGGCTCCATGTCGCAGCACAACTTGGCTTTTAAAGAACTTCGCCACTTCTTGTGCAGTCCCCCTCGGAAGAGCGGCGGTCTATGCGTAGCGCGTCATGTAGTCTGTCGCTACGACAATCCACTTGTTCTGTGATCGTGACGAAGGGAACGGGCCTAAAAGGTCCATTCCAATCTGTTGAAATGGTCCCGATGGGACGGCGATCGGTTGCAGAAGTCCGGCGGGTCTTGTCGGCGGCGTTTTTCGTCGCTGGCAGTCACGGCAGCTCCGGACGTAGTGGGTGACGTCAGAGGTAAGGCCGGGCCAGTAGTACCTCGCCTTGATTTTTCCAATAGTGCTGGCTGTGCCCAGATGTCCGCAAGACGGGTCGTCGTGGCACGCTTCCAAAATTTCGTCACGAAGGTCCGCGGGGATGACGAGAAGGTAATTCGCTCTTGTTCCGGGGCTGAAATTCTTCTTCACAAGGACGGAGTTTCTCAGGCTGAATGCTGGTAAGCTGCGTTTGAAGGTCCTAGGAACGGCAACGTTGCATCCCTCGAGGTACTCGATTATGACGCGTAAGTCGGGGTCGGCACGCTGCTGGGCGGCTAGGTCGCTCTCCGTCACGATCCCGAAGAACGCGCTGTCTTCATCAGAGTCTTGTGGTGGTGGGTCGACGGGGGCGCGGGACAGGCAGTCGGCGTCGGAGTGTTTCCTGCCGGATTTATAAACGACTGTAACGTCGAACTCCTGCAGGCGCAAGCTCCACCGCCCAAGACGGCCAGAGGGGTCCTTCAAATTGGCGAGCCAACACAGCGCATGGTGGTCTGTTACAACCTTAAATGGCCTTCCATACACGTATGGGCGAAATTTTGAAATCGCCCATATAATAGCCAGGCACTCTTTCTCAGAGGCAGAATAGTTTTTCTCCTCCTTCGACAGACCACGGCTGGCATAGGCGATTACCCTTTCGCAGCCGCTTTGCTTTTGGACAAGGACGGCACCCAAGCCTATATCACTGGCGTCCGTGTGCATTTCCGTTTCGGCATTTTCGTCGAAATGAGCGAGCACGGGCGGGCTTTGCAGGCGTTTTTGCAGCTCGCCGAATGCTTTTTAAGTGCGAATGCACTTTATAAGCGACCCCAAACCTTCCACCGCCGGCGGCGGCGGTGGCGGCGGCGGCGTCCGCAGTCCTCCTCTCCCTAGCAACGGCGTGGAGCGGAGAGGAGCGTCGGTAGCAACGGCGCGGTGACGTCACTTCACCACGTGACCGCGCTCGCTCCGCCTCCTCGCCGTGGCTGCGCGGGTGCGCGCCGCTCCCCGCACCGCTCCTCGCGCCGTGACGTCATGGTATGACGTCACAGCGCGCCTCCTCTCCCCAGCAGCTGCCGCGCGCCTCTCTCTCCACCGTGACGTCACACTCTCTCCTCTCCCCCTCGCTCGGCTGCAGCTGTCGTGCGCCGCTGTCCCTCTCCCCTTGCGCTCGCCTCCTCTCTCAGCCACCTGGCTCGGCGCGCTCGGCGCGGCGTACCCCCCTATATATGCAGCGATAAACTGCCAGACCTCCGTGGGTCGGCTCGCGCGCGCTCACGGGCGAATGCCAACGGATTTTAACTTTACTCCCCCTCATAGCATCACCCCGTGCATTCGCACTTAACCATGTTCACCCTCGGGGAAATGCTTGGGAGTTTTTCTTGGTCGTTTTCCCAGCTGAAATGGGTGCTATCTTTCGTCAAGCGCGTGAGTGGCTCTGCAATGCGTGCGAAGTTTGCGACGAAGCGCCGGTAGTATGCGCACAGCCCGAGAAATCTTCGCACGCCCTTCTTGTCTTTCGGCCTTGGGAAGTTCGCAATGGCTGAAGTTTTTGCCGGGTCAGGTAGGACTCCCGCGGCGTTGACGACGTGGCCCAAGAACTTGAGTTCCCCGTATGCGAAACGGCACTTTTCAGGCTTCAGCGTCAACCCCGACGTACGAATGGCCTCGAGTACAGACTCCAACCTTGCAAGGTGTTCGTCGAAAGTCCGGGCGAATACCACTACGTCGTCGAGGTATACGAGGCAGGTGTGCCACTTAAGGCCAGCTAGCACAGTGTCCATGACTCTTTGAAACGTCGCTGGTGCTGTGCACAGCCCAAACGGCATCACCTTGAACTCGTATAGGCCGTCTGGGGTTATAAATGCAGTCTTCTCTCGGTCTCTCTCGTCCACTTCAATTTGCCAGTAGCCGGTCTTCAGGTCCATCGATGAGAAGTACTTCGCGTGGCAGAGGTGGTCGAGGGCGTCGTCGATTCGGGGGAGGGGGTACACGTCCTTTTTCGTGATTTTGTTCAGTCGCCGGTAGTCAACGCAAAACCTTAATGTGCCGTCTTTTTTCTTCACGAGTACGACGGGCGCAGCCCAGGGGCTTTTCGATGGCTGTATAATGTCGTCGCCGAGCATGTCGTCGACTTGAGTCCGGATGGGTTCCCGTTCGTGTGAAGAGACGCGGTACGGTGACTGTCGGGTAGGTCGTGCTCCATCTTCGGTTAATATTCGGTGCTTCGCTAGAGGGGTCTGACGTAGTTTTGCGCTCGACGAAAAACATTCGCTATAGCGACGCAGCAAAGCCAATAATTTGTTCTGTTGTTCTTGCGGTAGCGCCGGATTCACGTCGAATGGCTGCGGGATCTTGAAGGTTTCTACGGGTGTGCGTTCAAAGTCGGCGACTGCGATCACATCACTTGCTTCTTGCGTTTCTTCGAGGAACGCAATTGCAGCTCCCTTGTTTAAATGCTGGTACTCTTCGGTGAAATTAGTGACCAAAACGTGAGATTGGCGTTGCTTAAAGTGCGAAATGCCTCTTGCGACGGAGACACCGCGGTCGAGAAGCAACCTTCGATCACTCTCTACGATAGCGTCGATGTCAGAAGCAGCATCCTCACAGTAGACGGCGATCATCAAGCTTGCGCGGGGTGGCAGGGTGATGTGATCGTCGGCGATCCTGACAGCAGCACGGTGATCGGGGTTCGGCTGCGGCGTCGTGGAGTGATCGGAGGAAAATGTTATCGACTTGGTCTGCAGATCAATTATTGCGCCGTTGTCCGTCAAAAAGTCCATTCCGAGAATCACGTCGCGGGAGCAGTTAGGCAGAACGACGAGCGCCGCAGGGTACGTTGTGCTGTCTATGGTGACGCGCGATGTGCACGTTCCACTTGGCCTCACGAGGTGGCCTCCTGCTGTGCGTATGTGCGGACCGTCCCATCTGGTCATAACTTTCTTCATTTTAGACGCAAATGGTCCGCTCATTACCGAATAGTCAGCTCCCGTGTCTACGAGGGCGACTACGTCAAAGCCGTCGATGGACACCTTGACGTCAGATGCAGTCTTCTTCGAGTTCCGGGTTCGTCGGGGCGTCGTATCTCTGCTTGTACGTGTTGATGGTCGGGCACAGTGCATCGTCGTTGTCGTCGTCTTCTCAACGGACGTCTCGGTCAGGTCGGGTACGCGTCGCGCCATGTAGCTGTCGTCGCGTTCGAGAGTCTCGTCAGGGTTAGGTCGGGTCGTCGGGATGAGGGCATGTCGTGAATCACTGTTTTCAGCGCGTCTTTGCGTCGTTGGAGGGTTTCCGGTTTTTCGCCGTAGAGCAACTTCACCTCCAGAAGTTGCTGCTTTTAGTTTTCCCAGCGTGGGCTGGGGGACCTTCCACGGGCGAAGTCAGCATTGCTACGGCGGTTCGGCGATTGGTATGGGTAGGGCGACGGCGAACGGTTTAAACGCGCTGGGCCACGGCTGGTTTCAGATAGATACTCGTCGATCTCACGTGGTCGTTGGCCAGGGAGAGGGCGAGGTGCGTCGACGGAGAAACCACGCAGTCCGAGTCTCTTGTATGGGCAGCGACGGTAAATGTGGTCGGCCTCTCCGCAGTGGTAGCACAGAGGACGGTTATCGGGAGTTCGCCATACGTCCGTCTTCCTCGGCGTCTGGTTTCGGGCTACCGGGGGTCGGGCGGGTGACAGTGGGCGGCGGTACGGCGGGGCCTCTTGACGGCGTGTTGGAGCAGGGCGGGGTCGACGAACAGCCGCGGAGTATGTCATAGGTTGTGGCTCTCGGGGTACCTCGGATGGCGTAGAAGTTCCCAACGCTTGTTGCACTTCTTCTCTAATCACGTCGGTGAGGGAAGCGACTTGGGGCTGCGGCGGCGTTGGGAGAAGTTTCCGCAGCTCCTCTCTCACTATTGCGCGGATAGTCTCGCGTAGGCTGTCGGCCGGGATCCGCGTGCTGCCAAAGTCGTTCGCATTGACCGCGCCAACAAAGTTGCGGTCATACTGCTTAGCACGCATTTTGAGGGCTTTCTCAATGGTGCTGGCTTCGGTCACGAATTCGGCGACGGTTTTGGGCGGATTTCGGACAAGTCCAGCAAATAATTCCTCCTTCACTCCGCGCATTAAGAAGCGCAACTTCTTTTCTTCCGTCATGTCGGGGTCCGCGCGGCGAAATAGCTGCTTCATCTCCTCAACGAAGATCACGACACCTTCGTTGGGGTGCTGCGTGCGCGTTTCCAACAAAAGGGCGGCTCTTTCTTTCCGCACGACGGTAGTGAAGGTCTTAGTGAACTCGCTTTTGAACTGAGCCCAGTTTGTCAAGGAGCTCTCGTGGTTCTCGAACCAAGTGCGAGCCGAATCTTCCAAGTAAAAGAAAACGTGCCGGAACGTTTCTGCGTCGTCCCACCTGTTGAATTTCCGGACACGCTTCAGTTTCTCCAACCATTCTTCTGGGTCTTCTGCGGGGGCTCCTCGGAATGATGGCGGTTCCCGTGGCTGCTGCAGAACGACAGGAGGATTGGCTTGGTTGAGCATGGTGCTGGTTGCGACGTCTTTCTTCTTCGTCTTCTCCGGTAGTAGACCGAACTCGGGTGGTAAATCTTGCACGCGGAGGCTGGCTCTTGTTGGACTGGCTTGGCGGCTTCCAGAGGTTGTAGTGGGCATGAAGGGTGCGTGCTGTTGCGACGCTGATTCCCCGAAAACCTGCCTTTGACCCTCCGTCATCGACTTGCCACGAACCGGCGTATTCACAGTGGCGAACTTTGCGCCTACTTGAACTATGCGCCTTTACGCGGCCTCGTGGCTTCTCAAAAGCGCCAACCGGCCAGCGGGGGTGCTAACAAAAGCAATGCTGGGCGCCCTGCACAACAAGACTCGGCGGCGTGCCCGCGCCTCATTGTCTTGACCTTTTGTGGCGTGTTGTGTTCAATAGGCCACTCGAAGAATATTACCACCGAGGGATGCAAGGCGTCTTCGTGGTAGTGCAACATCGCCAGGACAAAGGGGGCTCTGACCCACGGCGGATTGCCACGGCGGGAGCAACCTGGCGCTCACCTGCCCAGGAGAGGAGGGATCTCTCGTGCGTGTGCGCGTGTGTGTTTTGCGTGGTGGCGCTGCTATCAGTGCCATGTTCCGTGATTGGTGCCTCCTGACGTCAGCCGGAGAAAAAGGGTGAAGGGGAAGGGACCCAACGTGCCTATTTAATCTCGCGCGCGCAGGAGCGCACTGCCCGCTCTCATACCAAGATGTAAATACTTGTATATAAAGTTTTCTTCTTCGTCAACTTGCCCATCATGACTGCCCCGGCACTTCACCAACCTCGGCCCACATCGACCACGCTACCATGGTTCGCAACAGTGGAGTCAGCGGTGAAATTCCCAACTGTGGAGTCAGCCCCTGGCTTCCCAATAGTGGTGGCAGCGGTGGGATTCCCAATAGTGGATGGCAGCTCGGCGGGATCGGCCAGCGTCAGCACCTTGGTGGGGTGAGTGCCTGAAGTTTTACCTCTCGTTTTGCCAGACCTTGCTAGTGCAGCGTCGTGCGTTCTAGGTTTTGACTTTGCTTTCTACTTCGTTGTAGCGAGTAAGCGAGGGTAAACTATTCGGGGTGCAGTATCACGATGGACAAGTTCAGAGTGCGGGACCTCCTCGAAATTTGCGAGGAGTTGGGTATTTCTGTTGGCCCCACGAAACGAAAAAGACGAAAACAACAGATCCTCAAGCTACTGGAGGCAGAGGAAGTGAGCGTCGAGGAAGCCGACGAGGCTCATGAGGATATTCTAGAGAGAATAGAACGGGTATTAGCCGAAAAGCTAAGGGAGCTAGAGCTCAAGCAAAGTAAGCACGAGCACTACCTGAGGATGGAGAGTCTGTGCGTGTGGCGCGGAGCAGCCACTGAACGAGAACAGCGTATTCAGTGTGAACGCGAATTGACAGTTCTTAATGCAGAAATAGAGCAGCTGACAGACACGATCAACAGGAACGCAGTGCTTGCTAGATCCGGTGACGGGGTCTTTAGCAAGGACAGTGCGAGTTTGGTGACGGAACCTTCGCATGAAAGCGTGCGATATGCAGTTTTCGTTCCACTTCCAGACAGACCCGCTGAACTTGTTGAAGAAGGCAGCCAGCCGTGTTCTAGCGAATCCGTTTGCAGTCCCTTGATGAGCTCTAAGGCGTGGTTACTCTCCGAGTTTACGGAGTTTGCGCTATTCGAAGAGCTGCCCATGCAACCCGTAGCCGCTCAGGAGAGTGGTGAGCCGACCGTCTCGGCAGGTCGCGAAGCGCGAGCTGAACCGGTAGCCGTGCAGGGTAGTAGCGAGCTGCCTGGGTCGGCAGATCGCGATTCCCCAGCTGTATGCGATGCCGCTCGAGATAGAAGCGGTCTGATCGCGTTGGGAGATCGTGAAGAGCTGCTTGAGCTCGTGGTTCCTCAGACTAGACGCGAGCCGATTGGTTCGGCAGATCGCGATGCCCCAGCTGTATGCGATGCCGCTCGAGATAGAAGCGGTCTGATCGCGTTGGAAGATCGTGAAGAGCTGCTTGAGCCCGTGGTTTCTCAGACTAGTAGCGAGCCGATTGGTTCGGCAGACCGCGATGCCCCAGCTGTATGCGATGCCGCTCGAGATAGAAGCGGTCTGATCGCGTTGGGAGATCGTGAAGAGCTGCTTGAGCCCGTGGTTCCTCAGACTAGTAGCGAACCGATTGGTTGGGCAGATTGCGATGCCCCAGCTGTATGCGTTCCCGCTCGAGATAGAAGAGGTCTGATCGCGTTGGGAGATCGTGAAGACCGGCTTGAGCCCGTAGTCGCTCAGACTAGTAGCGAGCTGATTGGGTCGGCAGATCGCGATGCCCCAGCTGTATGCGTTCCCGCTCGAGATAGAAGCGGTCTGATCGCGTTGGGAGATCGTGAAGAGTGGCTTGAGCCCGTAGTCGCTCAGACTAGAAGCGAGTCGGCCGCGTCGGCAGATCGCGAAGCGCGCGCTAACTGTGTAGCCGCGCCAGAAAGTAGCGAGTCGGCCGCGTCGGCAGATCGCGAAGCGCGAGCTAACTTCGTAGCCGCGCAGAGAAGTAGCGAGTCGGCCGCGTCGACAGATCGCGAAGCGCGCGCTAACTGCGTAGCCGCGCCAGAAAGTAGCGAGTCGGCCGCGTCGGCAGATCGCGAAGCGCGCGCTAACTGCGTAGCCGCGCCAGAAAGTAACGAGTCGGCCGCGTCGGCAGATCGCGAAGCGCGAGCTAACTTCGTAGCCGCGCAGAGAAGTAGCGAGTCGGCCGTGTCGACAGATCGCGCAGCGCGCGCTAACTGCGTAGCCGCGCCAGAAAGTAGCGAGTCGGCCGCGTCGGCAGATCGCGAAGCGCGACATAAGTCCGTAGGCGCGCAGAGAAGTAACGAGTCCACTGCGTCGGCGGATCGTCGAGCGCGAGCCGAACCAGTAGCCGCGCAGGTGGGCCCGGGCAGCCAGAACATGCCACACACGTTTGACTGCAAGTCGCCTGGGATCGGGGAATTGCCGCTCGAATGCGCCGCGATACCCAAAAGAAGAAAAAGGAGGCGGCCGAAAAACAGTCAGCGTAAAAAGGCAAAGAAAGTAGGCGAGCCTTTTCACTTTGCAGCATTCAAGGCTGAGATGGCCAGAAGCAGCAGAGCAACACGAAAGGTCAGACGTCTGAGGGAAACAAAGAGGCCGCTCCCTAGCCGTGACAGAGGCCGAGGGGCACTATGCCGAAAAGGGCAGAAGGTGGTGACTGGGTTCCGCAGGAATTCTCGGAGAGCTAAGGGGAGGACATTTCGGGGAGAGTGCGTTCCCCGCCGACGCGTTCGTCATGGTCGGGCGTCCCATTCTTCTCTGGGTTCCCTTCACTTCCGTACTCTCCGCACGCGTTGCGCTTATTTTCCCCCTCAGTGTCAAAGACCTCCCCCGTACACTGTGCGGTGTACTTTGCAAAAGATGAGCACAGGCGGTCGGCCTAAGTGGCAGCACCGTTTCGGCAGGCCACACCCGGAAATGTTTGTTTTGACAAGGGCCTAGGATGTTTTCAAGGATTCAGACGAATCCGCGTGCGCGTGCATAAACTGCGTACTTTACTCATTCTGTATTGCCAGTCAAGTGTTTATTGAGTTTTCGTAAGACAGAGGAAGTTAAGCGTCTGTTTTTTTTTTTGGTCGGCAGTGTCAATCGTCGTGCTTACAAGCCGTGTATTTAGAATTTTGCTTGGCGTTGTAGAAGTTGTTATTGTTCGTGATCGAACTCACGGGAAGTAAGCGTGACTTTTGTGTTTTGTTCGAGAAGTGGTTCATGTGCGTGATCTAACACCGCGTAGTTAGACCTTTTGTTAGCGTTAGAGAAGAAGTTATTGTTCGCGATCGAACACAGCGTGAGGTAAGCGTTGTTAGGGTTCGTTGGAGAATAGTTATTGTTCGTGATCGAACACAGTGTAAGCTGGGCGTAATTTGCGTGTCAGTGTTCATTTTCGTCTCACCCTGATGGAGTGTACGAAATTGTTGTATATAAACACCGGAAGTATTGCGTTTAGTACTACGTGTTTATGGTCAGTTTGTATATTGACGCATTTGTATGTGCCAGTTTTGTTGTCTAGCGTAATGGTGAGCCCAGCGCAATTTTATGGTTCAGTGTAAAGAAGGGAAGCTGCGGATTACTGTTGATTGACGTAGCCGAGCTCTGTGAGCTAACTATCTGTAGGTCATCTTTCAGATAAGTGTTCGTATATCTGTGGACTTCCATGTTATGGCAAGTTTCCTTTTCGTAAGTGTAGCGAAATGTTATGTGCTTCAAAGAGTCATGTAAAGTCATACTTTGTTTTGCTGTACCGTCGTATCGGTCTCGTAGTTATGACTTTTGTGCTCTAGACTGTTGCGAAAGGCATGCGTTGCCTCGGTCGCCTCGAAGTACGCCAGTTGTAGCTGAGTAGTTTTGACAAATGGTCATGGGCAAAAAGGGGAATGCCTTTTGAGCTCCTGTTGGCTTCTTCGCTCGTTTGCGTCATCTGCCTCGTAGAGCTCCAATAGCCCATTCATGATTCTTTTGCACTGCTGTAGTTGTTGTTTTAACAACACCCAAAATTGAGGTCTGATTCTGAGCTTGTGCCACGAGATGAGCACTTCGAATCGTTTCAAGGGGTTTAATGTTTTAGCAGTCAGGTTGGTTTTGTTTTGTTATCATGGTCTGGCATTTCGGGTGGTGTTCAGAGGGCGCTTTCCGCATCGAGTGTGGTTCGACAATGGTTGTCCTGCCGAGTTAGTCATTTCTGCAGGAGCCTTGTGTTCGTGCCTTCTGTGGGTTCACGGAGGAGACCAGAAGAAAGCAGAAGTTCGGAGAACTGCGCCTCAAGCCCGGGACGGACCTGCTGACCAACCGCATCATTCCAGCCGAGCCGCGATCAGCCGCTCGTCTTCCTGATGCATTGTCTGGCGGCGGGGGTGCTGTTGCGACGCTGATTCCCCGAAAACCTGCCTTTGACCCTCCGTCATCGACTTGCCACGAACGGGCGTATTCACAGTGGCGAACTTTGCGCCTACTTGAACTATGCGCCTTTACGCGACCTCGTGGCTTCTCAAAAGCGCCAACCGGCCAGCGGGGGTGCTAACAAAAGCAATGCTGGGCGCCCTGCACAACAAGACTCGGCGGCGTGCCCGCGCCTCATTGTCTTGACCTTTTGTGGCGTGTTGTGTTCAATAGGCCACTCGAAGAATATTACCACGAGGGATGCAAGGCGTCTTCGTGGTAGTGCAACATCGCCAGGACAAAGGGGGCTCTGACCTACGGCGGATTGCCACGGCGGGAGCAACCTGGCGCTCACCTGCCCAGGAGAGGAGGGATCTCTCGTGCGTGTGCGCGTGTGTGTTTTGCGTGGTGGCGCTGCTATCAGTGCCATGTTCCGTGATTGGTGCCTCCTGACGTCAGCCGGAGAAAAAGGGTGAAGGGGAAGGGACCCCACGTGCCTATTTAATCTCGCGCGCGCAGGAGCGCACTGCCCGCTCTCATACCAAGATGTAAATACTTGTATATAAAGTTTTCTTCTTCGTCAACTTGCCCATCATGACTGCCCCGGCACTTCACCAACCTCGGCCCACTTCGACCACGCTACCATGGTTCGCAACAGTGGAGTCAGCGGTGAAATTCCCAACTGTGGAGTCAGCCCCTGGCTTCCCAATAGTACCCAGCACCTCCCCCAGATGTCACGTAGCCAAGGACGAAGCAGTTGTTTGGAAAAGAAACAAGTTTATTGGAGCGAACTTGTGCTCCCCTAACAACTGAAAAGAATACAGAGCCGGCGAAGCAGTGGTCAACAAAGTGACGTACAGGTCCGCGCAGAAGTAAACGGAGCATGGGAGTTGTGGCCGAACTGCATTGCTGCGCCGCGTATGGGCGCCGACGGGAACCGTGGAGCGCCGGTCAAAGAGTGTGTTCGCACTGCCCGCGTCGCCCAATCTGATATGTTTAATCACCGCTCTGCTGGCGTGTCATGCTGGGCGAGACGGTCTTCAAAAGGCAGCGCTGGGCTATAGAGGGGCGCTGGTTGCATTGCCGCTCGCAGTCATCAGCGGCGACCGAATCCGCTGCTCATGAGCTGGACGAAGCTGCGCCCGGAAACGTGCCTTGTTGAGCGCTTTAAATGGCGGCATAAAAATGTAGGCCGCTGCGGTTTGGCATAGCCTGTCACTGCGATATAATTTATTGTAAGCTGGCAACAAAATTGCCCTGGACAATATCGAAAGCACATTCACAGACATTTTCGTTGTTCGGAAAAAAAATGTCGCGTCCGAGATTTCTTTTTAATTTTGGGTTTGTCCCATGTTATTGCTGTCGGTCAGTCCACGTCTGTTCCGAAGAAAGGGAAATACAAAATGCCCATGCGGTGGAAATTCTGTATTAGACAACACCGTAAAGAATGGGTACAATCGTTGCCTGCTATTACAACGCGCTTCATAGGGCACATATTTTGCTGTCGCATTAAAACCGACGCTATATTTAACGAGAACCTTATATTAGTTGAGAAAGTGTTGCAGATTTAAATTAAACTCGGCATTGAATGGAAAGATGGCTTCACCGCATGACCTAAGTGTCTTGCAAAAAAGCGCCGTCAGGGCCCCAAAAGGATCGATGACGAGTGTTGTCGTCAGGACCGCTGACGACCATACTAGTCATCAGTTAACTTGGTACAAAATTTTATGACGGCTATCATCGTCAACGGGAGCGAAAAGGTTAATGCGACAACATAATATGCGCCGTATGCGGCCCGCTGTAACAACCGGCAACATTTGTACATATTCCTTACGGTGTTGACTAACACAGAATTTCCACCGCGCGAACATTTTTAAATGCGAATGCATTTCTTAGTCGGGGGCTGTCGTGCTCCGTCGGCGTGCGCCTAGCAACAGCTGTGGTGTACCTTGCGCGAGAGAACACGAGATGCCGCGAGCAAGCTAGCCTTCTTCTTCTTCTTCTCTACTTCCTCCTCGTTCAAAGCGCCTGCAAGTTCCTCTTTCTCCTCCTCTGCTTTTAAATGCGAATGCATTTCTTAGCCGGGGGTTGTGTGCTCCGTCGGCGTGCGCCCGCAGGTGTTATCTCTCCGCGCTCCTCCTCGCCCCTAGCAACAGCTGTGGCGCGCCTAGCAACCGGAGCAGGTGGTAGCTCGGGCGGGAGTAGCGGAGGGCAAGGGGAGAGGAGGAGCGCGCTCGGGCGTGTGAGGGCGCTCGCATCGCGGAGCTCGGCGGGCTCTCTCTCCTCTCCGCGTACGCTCCCTCCACTCGCTGCGTTCGGAATCTATATAATGCAGTGGAGCGCGCGCCTGGCGCCTTGATAGCGATTCTTCATTAAGTACGCCATTACAATAATTACTCGCACCACACTCATCGGTGTGGTGCGAGGTGCACACACTTGGCAGAGGTGCACACACTCTTCTGGCGGTGTGGCCATAATTGCCCGGAAATCCTTAGCCTGCCACCCTGTCACTCTGAACACTGTCCTTGAGGCTGTAGCAATACGCACAATAATTTTTAATAGGTTGATAACGGTATGCTCCATATATATTCCTCCTGATCTTGCACTTTCGAGCTCTGACTTCGAGGCGCTGGTTGACCAGCTGCCCGAACCATACATTCTAACAGGCGACCTTAATGCTCACAATTCTCTTTGGGGCTCTTCTCGTACGGATGCCCGGGGTCGCCTGATAGAGAGGTTTCTTACATCCTCTGGAGCATGCCTTTTCAACAAAAAACAGCCTACATATCATAACATAGCACACAACACATACTCATGTCTTGAGTTGGCTATTGGCTCCGCAGTTCTCTTTCCTCTTCTCGAGTGGGGTGTGGGAACTGACCCATATGGCAGTGACCACTTCCCCACCTCACTTACATATATAGGTAAAGGCCCAAGCAGTTCATCTTCCCATAATAGGTTCAATGAAGCTCGAGCTAACTGGAACACATTTACAGAGACACCGAAACTACACTACACAACTATAAGACACCTACACGTAGAAGAAGCCGCACAACTCCTCACGGCGCACATCCTCGACGCCGCCGAAAAGTCCATTCCCCACGCCTCTGGTGCCCCGCGCAACCAGCGGAGGCCGTGGTGGAATGAGGACTGTAGGCGGGCGCGAGAGGCCCAGAACAAGGCATGGGGTGTCCTTCGTCGGTACCCCACGTCGGGTAACCTCATTTTGTTCAAACGGGCCAAGGCGTTAGGAAAACGCGTGCGCCGTAAGGCAAAACGAGAGAGTTGGCGTTCCTTCGTAACATCCATAAACTCCTACACAGACACACGGAAAGTATGGACGAGAATACGCAAACTCAAGGGACAACAGACACACAGCCTGCCCCTGGTCAGTACAACAGGGGACACTCTGGAAGACCAGGCTGACACACTTGCACAACACTTCCAACACGTGTCCAGTTCAGCACACTACACGAACACTTTCCTGAAACATAAAGCCTCTTGTGAAAAGAAGTCCCTACACGACAACAACAAATCACAGACTTCGTACAACTCCCTGTTTTCACTACATGAGCTGAGGGCTGCTCTGAGCACGTGTAAACCCTCAGCTCCAGGCCCAGACAACATTACATATACAATGATACAGAACTTACACACAGACACTCTTGTAACACTTCTTCACCTTTTCAACAAGATATGGCTTTCGGGGCACATTCCAAAGTCTTGGATGGATGCCATAGTTGTAGCATTCTTGAAAGAAGGGAAGGACCCTTCTTCTCCCGCTAGCTATCGACCCATTGCCCTGACCAGCTGCCTGTACAAGCTTCTCGAGAAGATGATAAACCGGAGGCTCGTGTACTTTTTGGAGTATAACGGCCTTCTCGAGAGCTTCCAGGCAGGCTTCAGGGCGGGGCGATCCACGAATGATCAACTTGTGGCACTAGAGTCGTATATTAAGGACAGTTCTGTTTAACTGTGTTTTTCGACCTAGAAAAGGCCTATGACACCGCTTGGCGTTATGGGATCCTTACTGACCTGAAGTCATTCGGTGTTTCTGGTAATATGTTTAACACCCTTGCTAGCTATTTGTCGGAGAGAACCTTTCGCGTCAGAGTTGGTTCTGCACTGTCAAAGGTACACGTGCAAGAAAATGGCGTGCCGCAAGGCGGAGTTCTAAGCTGCACTCTCTTCATAGTAAAAATGAACTCCCTTGGGAAGGCACTGCCACCTACAATTTCTTACTCCATGTATGTAGATGACGTGCAGATATCTTTTAAATCATGTAATATGTCCATCTGCGAACGTCAAGTCCAGCTCGGCGTCAAGAAGCTTGCCGGCTGGGCAGACAAGAATGGTTTTAAAATTAATCCCGGAAAGAGCTCTTGTGTTGTATTCTCCAGGAAGCGTGGGGTCCACCCGGACCCAGACATCACTCTTGCGAATGTGCCAATTCCTGTGAACAAGGAGCACAAGTTTTTAGGCATTTTATTCGATGAAAAATTTACATTCATTCCTCATATCAAACAGCTCAAATGTAAATGCCTAAAAACAATGAATATTCTTAAGGTTCTCTCACATCAATCTTATGGGGCCGACAAACAACTCCTGCTGCGCCTGTACACGGCGTTGGTGGGGTCTCGGCTCGACTACGGCAGTGTCGTGTATAGGTCGGCGACAAAAACCGCACTGAAAATGCTCGACCCAGTGCTGCATCTTGGCCTTCGCCTCTCATGCGGCGCTTTCCGCACTAGCCCTGTCGAAAGCCTTTATGTCGAGTGCGACAAGTGGTGTCTAGGGCATCAGCGGGAGTATGTTGACCTGCTGTATGCATCTAAGATTGTGTCCCTTACCAACCATCCTTTTAATCCCATCATGAACAATACATCAAACTTGCAACTCTTTTTAAATAGGCCATCTATTTCCTTACCTTTCTCTCTCAGAGTTAGGGAGGAGGCTTCTGCACTCACGGTCCCTCTTTCAGACACGCACAAGACACCCATTCATAATTTCATCGCACCATGGCATCTTCGTTCTGTATCCTGCGACCTGTCGTTCACTCTTGTAGAAAAAAATAGTGTACCCAGGAGTGCAATTCTGCAGCACTGCCTGTTCCTGCAGGACAAGTACAGGTGCGCAGAATTCTATAGCGACGCGTCGAAAACTGGTTTTACTGTATCTTGTGCAGCGCACGGACCAAATTTTACCGTAACTAAAACAATGAATTTTCATAGCAGTATTTACACGGCAGAAGCCTATGGCATTTTACTCGTTTCAAACCACATCCTCGAACATAAAATTCCCAAGTCCACCATCTACACAGATTCTCTAAGCGTTGTACAGGCACTGTCATCCGGAAAGTCATCTAAAAACTATGTGATCAATGCTCTTTTCAAGTTACTAATGACTGCATATGCCTAAAATCTTCAAATAACTATATGCTGGGTACCAGGTCACTGTGGGATCCCTGGCAATGAGACTGCTGATCAAATGGCTGGTGCTGCTGCTCTCATGACCACAGTTGACATAACAACAGTACCTTACACCGACCTAAAGACACACATCAGACGACAGCTTCGTAACACATGGCAATTACGCTGGAGTCAACAAACAGACAACAAACTACACGTAATAAAACCACAACTGGGACGCTACATAACTGACTCACACAACAGATACACTGAAGTCGCCCTGGCTAGGCTGCGGATAGGCCACACACATGTTACGCACTCCCACCTGTTCACTGGAACTTCGGGACCCACGTGTAGCAGGTGTGGAAAGGGCCTATCCGTAGTCCACATACTAATCACATGCAAGGCACTTGACACAACACGACACAAACATTTCCCTGAATTATACAGACGACACATTCCTTTGCACCCATCATACTTTTTAGCCGACGAACCAATGTTTTCTAGTCAACGTGTTTTTAAGTTTTTAGCTGAGGTAAACTTCCTGCAGCTCTTGTCATATCATGTGTAATCACCCTGGCCCTATACACCAGCCATCTCCATTGTCTTTTGTTTTGCATCACCTTTACTTTTAGTTACATGTTTTAGTACTTACGATCTGATGAAAACTCAGTAACTTCTTCTTTGGCGCTCTTTGCCCATAGTCGGCCTTGCGCCAATAAAACCCAACTATCATCATCATCATCACACTCATCGGCGCACCCAATGCATTCGCATTTCCGCACGATCCCCTTCGGGGAGGTGGGGGGATTTTTTTTATTTCCCTTTCATCAGAACAGACCAAGACTGAGCGGCAGCAATAACTTGGGACAAACTCAAAATAATAAAAAAAAAGTTCGGAAGTGAGATTTTGTTTTCCGAACTACGAAAATGTCTGTGAATGTGCTTTCTATATTGTACATGGCAATTTTGTTGCCTGCTTACAATAAATTATGTCGCAATTACATGTTATGCCAAACCGCAGTGGCCTACAATTTTATGCCGCCCTTTACAGCGCGCAACAAGGCACGTTTCCGTACGTGCGCAGCTTCGTCCAGCTCATGAGCAGCGGATTTGGTCGCCGCTGATGCCTGCGAGCGGCAATGCAACCAGCGCCCCTCTATAGCCCAGCGCGGCCTTTTGAAGAGCGGCTCGCCCAGCATGACACGCCAGCAGAATGGCGATTAAACATATCAGATTAGGCGGCGGGAGCAGTGCGATCACACTCTTTGACCGGCGCTCCATGGTTCCCGTCGGCGCCCATACGCGGCGCAGCGATGCAGTTCGGCCACCGCTCCCGTGCTCCGTTTACTTCTGCGCGGACCTGTACGTGCGTCGGCGAGCGTCGCAGAATCGAATGCCCCGGCGTCCGCACTGCAGGCTTTTTATCTTTTGGCGCGCGTGGTTCTCGAAACGTCGATTCGCATCGAGAACATAGTAGATCCAAGAAGATTATTCTGGGCTGTTCGCGTTAGATCGGAATGTTCTCCCTATCACAACAGATAACACATGCGGCACAGAAAGAAAGAATGGAACACGCGCTTCCCTTGGCGCAGAGATAACACAGACCGGCGCAGCCGGGCGGTAAAAGCAAAACACAACTAAACAAACCCAATGTATGGTTCGCGGCAATATCAGCATCCAAGAGCGTCAAACAAAAAACAGAAGATAAGCAAGAAAAGAATATATATATTTTTTAATGTTACGTTTGATATGTTGTATTCTGATTTCAGCTTGCTTTTTCTTTCTTTCCAGCCTGCACATCTGTCAAGTTTGCTGTGCCACAGCAGCTAATCAAGGCGACCCTCTCGTCCGTAGTGTCACGGGAAATCAAGGCTGTCAGTCAGCCGCATAGTTCTGTCTGAAAATTAAATCGGTCGTGAGTGGCTCAGTTTTGTCTCTGCTTATATATTTCAGTAGCTTTGGCTAGCAGGCCTTTCAGCTAGCTGTCGCTGTCTGTCTAAATTTGTGTGTGACTATTACTGCTGCTGATTTACCTCTTGTGACACTGCCAAAAATGTCCCTATTTTTCCCAATAACACTTATGTGTAATTATGTATCAATTTGCTGACCTAAAATATTCACGTAGTTCAAGAAAGGCATTACAAAAATGGCAAGAACACGTCAGCAAGTACGCAGAAATAAATGAAGAAGCTCCGTAAGAATACATCATGAAGTACATAAGATCTCATCATGAAAGCCATAAAAGTGCATCAAAAAGTACACATAAATCTACTTAAAAGCTGCAAAAATACATCATAAGTTCTACAGAAAATCACTCGTAAAACTCTCTACAGAAACTCCGTGGCCAAATACTTGTTGAAACACGTCAAGAGTTCGTCAAAAAAATTCTTCACGAACTCTACAAAATCTCTATACAAACGGAAGACAAAACTCTACAGAAATACATAAAAAACACAACAGGATTTTTTGTGAGGGCATGGGATATTCACGTTACGTCCTCGCGATTTCTTGTTTTGTACGATATGAGCAGAAAGTGAAAGTTAAGGACCATGAAGGGGAAGAATGGAAGAGGTAGTGTGGAACACCCTCCCCCCCCCTCTTCCCTCCGTTTAAACATTTTTAGTCAACTGCTGCACTGAAGTAATTTTGAGTGGAGCAGAACGAAATGAAGTTATGGCACATCGCGAGCTAATTGCGCTTTCAGCGCCGGACTAGAAGTGTAACACAAAATAGAAGCCGTGGTAGAAACTAGGGGTAAGAAAGAAAACGGCTGAAAGGGGCGCCAACTTCAAACCATTTATTGGACACAATAAATAAACTGAATCACTAAGACGTTTTGTCGAATCACCGGATGTAACAGGTTCCACGAGTGCGTTAGTACATTATTTTTACTGAATCGTCAAGGTTAAAATAACAGTGATTGCAAAAGGAATAACGATGGATGGTGGGATATGTGCCGAGCTATCTATAACCAGAGGAAGTAGCGTGGACAGATGACCATGCAATGTACGTCGGAGGCTCCGTAATCTTTGCGCAAATTCACGCACCATGAGATAAACATTGGGATCACCACTACAGAAATGTCCTAGGCGCTGCAATGTGTGTTTCTTGAAACCGGTTGAGGATAAAGACACGTCATTCCAACGCACATGTGTGGGTATCTAGTATTCAAAAACAGACGTTATCAAAGCTGGATACGGGTAGGCCAGGCGCAAGACGCAGCAGTGCTAGTTTTTATAGAGATAACAAGCACCAGCCTGTCATCCTTAATGAGTGCTGCGCTCTCGAGAGACGAAATTTCGGCGGAGAATTCTTCCTGGAATCCGCAGTGTGCCGCTAAATCGAAGGTTAAGCAAGCGAAACCAAGACTCAACCAGACTAAGCCAAGCTTTTGTTTTGCATATCCAAGGTTAGCAGAGTTAAGACGAAGCCATTTTTTTGGGTGTTTGTGCGGCCCCTGCTTTACGCAGAGGTGTAATATTTCGTGTACCTTGTAGCGAAGAGGTACTCTAGTTATTGCACGATTGAAATGGCGACCTGTGGAAGGCTATTTAGGGCCTTTCTAAGAACCTGACACCATGGAAGATTGTGGGAATTATGGAGGTCTGCCATTTTGCCTATCTCTCTCTACTCGCCGCGGAGGCGAGAGGGGTAAGATCCCTCTCTCTCCCTGCGACCGTGCGTTTCTCCGCCACGAGAGGATGACGGCGGATGCGCTGCCGACTCCCTGACGGGACCGGTTTTGTCCGGAAGCTCCGGGCGGCCTGATCCGGGGCCGCGACCGGGAAAGGCACTCTTTGGATACCAGCCATCATCGGGAGCGGCCGGAGGTACGTGTTGCTTCTTTTTTTGGCCTTCCTTTGTCCGCCCTCGCGCCTGTCTCTCCCGATGGTCTTGGAGGTGGTCGCCCGACGTTCCTTATGGCCGTGCAATAAACGTCGGGGTTGGCGATTTCCGTGTCTTGTGTGTTCCTTGCTGTTCGCTGCCGCTACGCCAAGTTGGCGGTCCGTGGCGGCCTTCAGTGGAGCTAGCCTTCCGACCGAGTCTCGAGGGTCGAGCTAGGTCGCCGTAAGAACCCTGGTCCCCACAAGCTGTATGGACTTTTCTTCGGCACGCGGGAGGCACCGGCGGCCGCGCAAGTGGCCATATCAAATGTTTCTACTGAGACTACTCCGGCCCACGCTGCCCGTTTCTCCCTTGGTCAGCTGGGAGCAGCAAGCGGTGCACGCTTGGAGCAGTAGTAAATACTGCGAGGTGACGCCTGTTACCGCCTAATTCAAAGAAAGAGGGGACGCCTATTTCGTATCAATATGCAGCAACCACTCGTTAATTCTCTCCAGCGACTTCCTTTCCGAGTTCTGCATAGGACAGAAGATTGTGCGGCGTCGAGGGCTGTGCGCCCGAGAGTCCTTTTCTGCGTGTAAACACTAGGAGTCGACGTCACCTGACCCCGCGAAACGTTACCAGGTATGGCTGTGAAACATCCAAACGTTTTATGAGTGATGACCACATGGCAGTAATTTTGATACATGCGTTGGGACTGATTAGAAAAGGCAGGATGACGCATCGCGTACGCAGGACGCAGTGGAGCAAAAGCCGCCTGTACACATCATCCACATTTGTGGTGGATACTTCTGTGCATAAACACGTCACGCTTTGGTATGGACGGTATCGCACATCAGCCTGCCTTCGTGTGCTTCACGCCGCGAGCGCCGACCTTCCCCTCCTATTTGTCGCGCTTCCTACTCCTAAACTCTGCCTGTCCCCCAATACGAGCCTTTATTATTTGTAAATAATGAGGTGGAACACCTCGCGGAGCTGGTTTTTGCGAAGCTGTGGATGATTACGACGCCACCATAAAAACAAATAAATACGCAAGTACGTTGAGTGAAACTATTTTATTACGAAATTTTAAGCATTTACATAAACCCTTAAGCATTTTGCGTAAATATTTGACAGAAATGACTGCGCGGAGGGATTCTCGCTGAAGCTTCAGCTGGGATATGGCGCCCCTGGCCCAGTACTACCGATAAATGTAGACCACCTGTACCTCTTTAACCTGTTTCGTAGTGGGAAGGCTAGGGCGCTTTAGGGACGCAGCCCCCCAGGGGCTGGGGCTGTTGGTGTCCCCTGTCGTCATCGTCGTCGTAGCCATGATTTCATGTAGTCACGGTACTAAAACACCGGGAAACTCGTTTACGCCTCGCCCTAGAACCTAACACGAACTTAAAAAACACCGCGACACTCATTTACGCCTCGCACTGGAGCGCTTCGTAACGCGTACTAAAAAAACAACGGGACTCTCGTGTACGCCTCGCGTTAGAGAGCTTCGTGCTTCAAAAGCAAGAAACTTTCACATCAAAGCTTTATACCTCTACCCCTCAACGGTTTCATCTCCGTCGGCCAAAAAAGCAGGACTCAAAGAATACGCTTGTACACTGCATGCTTCGCCCCTCCTCAGGTTTCACGGTTGTATAGATGGCCCAGTATCTTTTTTAAAGCAAAGCTTTCTACCTCTACCCGCCAACAGTTCCTTCGAGGCGTGCGGGACAAGAAACTCCTAACGCGGCAGAATAGAGCCAGGGCGGTTTTCACTCACGGAGCAGAGTGTAGATGGCGCGGCGAACGCGCACTATTACCCAGCGTTCCCTGTGCGGCGGCGGGTGCGACGGCGAGAATCATCCGTCGGCTTTGTCGTCTGCTTTAGCGGCGGTTTTTTTGGCCCATTTTGGCGCAGCTTCGCGTCCATTGCTCGCTTCCTTCGCACGGCTTGATGAACTCGCTCGACAGAACCTCCTGGGTAACCCGGACCCGACGGAATTAAGTGGTCGTGCGGCATAGATACGCTAAGGATTTGTTTGCAAGGCGGGAAAACAAAATGTAAAGACCACGTTCAGCCATCTGACCGCTAGAGAAACGCTACCGTTTGCACACCGCTGGCCAAGAATGGGGCTCCGTTTTCTAAATTTGTGAATACCAATTCGGTGGTGTTTTAAGAGGTACTAGAAGAGGCGAAAGGAACAACTGGTTTTGATGAATAGCGAATACAAGAGTTCCCTCAGCTTTCTCGCAATTGTCAAACTTGCAAAACTAACTAGTTTAAATCGGTATAAATGGGAATCACTGAACTCACATGTCGAATTGTATTGGTGTTTGCGTTTGTGTCGCGCGGTGGTGTAGCACCGAGCTAGCACATCAGGGTGGCTCGGTTCCGCTGTCTCACCCTTCGAAAGACGCTAATCTCCGTTTTCTTTCTGCCGAACCACGGCTAGGCTACAGTTACGCGTCCGCGCCGCTCTAGCCCGGCCGTGGCCGACGCTGCTGCTTTCGGGAATCCGCTCCCGCAAATTCCAGGCAGCCACTGACCGAATATCCGGTTTCACTCTTTGTAGAACCACCTGTGTGAATTCAAGTGGCATCGCATGGTCAATTGTTGTGGGTGTCGTTTAATCCTCTGCTTGCACACCACCTTCACAAGTTGGATTGGAGCCATTTTTTTTTCTTTTCCGCCATTATCCAAAATTCGCCCGGTGCTGCCGTGATCGACCGAGTCTCTAAGGTCAGCAAGTATAAGAAAAAGAAACGGTTGAAAAGTTGGCTTGGCAGGTGTAAGGAACGGCCGACAGTGTAGTGGAACGCTGCAAGACGCTCCCGCCAGATATCATTACGCTGCGTGGTGGTCTTTTGCATTGTTCTTTTGATCAATTATTGCTGTCTGATAAAAATTAAATTACGTTATGCTGTGTTGTGTATTTCTGGTTGCTTAGATGGTCCCGACACGGGGGAAAAGTGGGCAGACCAGCCGTGTGCCAGGCTTCACCCACAACATTGTGAAGAGGCAGTCGTGGCAGGATTTTCTGAAAGATACGATCTGAAAAAAATTAAAGCCATTCCACTCTGTAAGAAGTGCAGAGGAGATATTCACCGTAGTGGGCTGTAGCGCTGTTATCCGCTTGCTGCTACCATCTATCACGCTCTTCGCCTCCTTGTCTTACACCTCCCCTGACGAATTCAACAAGGGTTTGTCCAACACATTTGAAATTTCCCGCCTTCGCAGTGCTCGCGCGCCACCTGCCTGAAACTGCCCGAGCGGGAGTTTTCTTTTTGTGCTTGCTTTTCATGCCCCACGTGCCGGCCCCTTGCTGCACAGTTTGGAACGCACGTACTCTTTCGTTGACCGTAACTTTTTTCCCTTAATCAACCCAGCAACGTGCGTTCCTAACTAAATGCACGAAGGGGCATACGGCTAATTACATAAATTTTGCCTCAAATATACCTGCAGTCTTCTTTGCGCTAAAAAATGGTTAGATGTATGACAAGCGCCAGCGATTCCCGAGTTCAAAACAGCTATGACTATACAAACCACTTGTTTTCGAAGTTTCTATGGGACGCTATTACGACGGCTACGCCGTGGAACTCTTTTGGGTCCGCAAACTCTCTGCGCTGCCTGACTGCCGCAGTAGCTTGACAGCGAAGAGCGTTGCCGCGAGCGAACTACTACGATAAGGCGAGCCCCTAAAGTGCTCTATGCGTAAAAAAAACTGGAAATACTACAGCTGATGCACAGAAATTTTATTAAAGTACAAGCATAAAAAATACACCATCAATATTGAAAGCGCACTTACAGAAAATTTTCTAAAAAATAAACCACTTCACTGGCCATTCTTTTTCTTTTCCCTTTAGCCCAAGAGGGAATGTTGCCTTCCGGGATGTGGAAAGGAGACTATACAAAGGCGCTTTTTTTATGTCCACAAACACACACGCGCACACGCTCTTTGACATCAGCTAATGGACGGGCCTCTTTAACGATGAGATACATACTATGTAGCTACCTAATAAATAAAGAACGTATCTAATACAAAGGTAAATACCGTTTACGTGTTACTTTGTGCAGGCCAGGCCTCTGCACAACAAGTAAGTCAACCTCGTTGCGGTTGTTTAAACGTGTGTACAACTTTTTATTTATTTCATTGTTCCGCCCCATTTGCTTGTTTGCTTCGCGCTCGGGTTGCGCCTTGAATAGGATGTTGTGCGGTCGATTGGCCGTCGCGGCGACCAATTTTTTAAACGCGAATGCATTTCTTAGTCGGGGGTTGTCGTGCTCCGTCGGCATGCGCCTGCATTCCTCCAGCGCGAGCGCACGTCAGCGCGCGCCTCGTAGTTGTGCCTTCGTCGTCGTCGTCGTCGTCTTTCCTCCAGCGCGAGCGCACGTGAGCGCGCGCCTCGTAGTTCTGCCTTCGTCGTCGTCGTCGTCGTCGCGGCGCGGCTTAAATGCGAATGCATTTCTTAGTCGGGGGTTGTCGTGCTCCGTCGGCGTGTGCCCGCAGGTGTTATCTCTCCGCGCTCCTCCTCGCCCCTAGCAACAGCTGTGGCGCGCCTAGCAACCGGAGCAGGTGGTAGCTCGAGCGGGAGTAGCGGAGGGCAAGGGGAGAGGAGGAGCGCGCTCGGGCGTGTGAGGGCGCTCGCATCGCGGAGCTCGGGCGGAGTAGCGGAGAGTGAGTGGAAAGGAGGAGCGCGCTCGGGCGTGTGAGGGCGCTCGCATCGCGGAGCTCGGCGGGAGAGAGAGAGCTCGCGATCGGGGCGGGCGTGTTGCGCGGGTCTCTCTCTCCTCTCCGCGTACCCTCTCTCCGCTCGCTGCGCTCGGAAAATGTATACAAATGCAGTGGAGCGCACGCCTCTCTCCGTTACTGCTTGCCGCAGCACACTCATCGGTGCACCCAATGCATTCGCATTTCCGCACGATCCCCTTCGGGGAGGTGGGGGGAGTTTTTTTCAGTAGAAACGGTGCACAAAAACGTCCATGTGTCGAAATTTCAGTGCCCGTTATGACCCCAAGATGGTCTCACTACTCCGTGTAACTTTCCACCGCGGCGAGCTTTACAGCCTAGCCGTAGTTTCAGCGCGTACAACTCCGGGAATTGGAGTGTATGCCTCCTTTGCAGCGAGCGGTCAAAGCATGTACTAAAGCGTTCACTGGACCACATTTTGGTGCTTGAAACGAAAGAAGTATATAAGGTTGTCATCCTACCATTATTACTCGACTGAGTAATAATAATCAATCAATCAATCAATCAATCAATCAATCAATCAATCAATCAATCAATCAATCAACCTTTATTTTCGGTGCCCAGGAACAACCCTAGGGTCTTGGTACTGGTACACCATACAAAAAAAAAACACTACAATTAAGACAAGACAACACACAAAAACTATATGTATGACATAAACAATAAAGTAAAAATAGTTACAGAAATCTTAGAAAGCAAAAAAGGAAAAAAAAAGAACAGAAAGTCAAAAAAGAAAAGGCAGGCTTAGTGTTGCAAGCCATGCCACTCGGCCAGCGAAACGTTCAGTAGATGTGAAAAATAGGAACTATACAAGCAAATATTGAATCAACATGACATAGAGTATACGTATGTAACCAAGGTTTTCTAACAACGTATTAGGAACTTCCAAAAAAAAAAGGGGGAAAAGCTTCAGCATTACCAACACTGACACTAAAACGTACAAATATTCAAGCAACACAAAACAAGAAAAAGTGAAAAGCAAGCAAGAACAGTTTGCACATAATACATAGGGTACATAAATTTGGAATGACATGAAGGACTTAAGCTACAACAGTTTTCAACTCATTAGAGAACAAAATAAAGGAGCTCTGGAATATATCAAGCCGAACGGAATATTCATTATATGCACATTGTATTCGGCAGATGGACGAGCGTCGGCTATTTAAAGCAACTGGTCTGAAAGCTGGAAATTTTCTGAAAAGTTTATTTGGCAAATTGACATTGATAAGTGTAACCAAATCGTCACACAAAATATCACCATGAAGAAGTTTATAAAGAAAGATAATATCAGCTCGCATTCGTCGACACCAAAGGGAAGGAATACTTTTTAGACAAGACATGCTGCCGTTTGCGTCTTCTTGTACATGACGGAAACGGTGCTTAAAGATAGAAAGGAACTTATTTTGAACCCTTTCGATCCGGTCACTATTGGACTTGCAAGTTCCATTCCAAACAACAGAACCGTATTCGAGAAGAGGTAAGCAGAGAGCCGAATACAACTTTAAGAAAGGAAGAGGACTTTTAAACTATCTAGAATACCTGCAAACAGCACCCAGACATTGAAGAGAGCGTCCGGTAATTTGTGTAACGCGGGAAGAGAAAGTCAGAGAAGAATCAAATAGTACTCCCAAGTCCCAAATTTCACTCACCCTCGGCAGTGGAGTGCTTGCTATTTAATAGGAGTGTTGCAGCTGTTGAGTTTTCCTACTATAGGAGACAAATTTCGTTTTTGAGGGGATCAGAATTAAGTCGTTTTTGGTACACCAACGATAGAATGACACGATATCAGCCTGAAGAGAATTACAGTCCTGAACATTACGCACTTCTCTAAAGATTTTCATATCATCAGCATACAATAAAAAAGAAGAATTTTGAATGGCAGAAGCAACATCGTTAATGAAAATGGAAAACAGAAGGGGGCCCAGAACGGAGCCCTGGGGCACACCGCTGGTTGCTTTGTACCTAAATGATGTTTGACCATTAACACTTGCATAGCAATATCGCTCCTGGAGATAGCAACGTAGAAGACCCACCAAAGAAGCGTGAACATCTAACAGAATGAGCTTGGCAAGCAATAACGAGTGGTTGACTACATCAAAGGCCTTGCTCATGTCACAGTAGATAGCATCAAGCTGGCTTCTACCAACGACTGCTGGGACAGCCTGCTCCATGAAGCATGCGAGGTTTGTGGAAGTTGAGCGACCACGCATGAAGCCATGTTGATTGGGAATGAGGACGTGTTTAAGTGAGAAAGACAAGACCGTATGAAGAGATAACTTGAATATTTTAGAGGCAGAACAAAGGAGCGAGACTGGCCTATAGTTCATGGGGTCAGTTTTTGGGCCTGACTGAAAACAGGGAATATACGAGAAATTTTCCATGAGCGAGGGAACGTGCCAGATCGGAGAAAGTTATTAAATATTGAGGTGAACACAGGAACGAATATATTTGCATATGTTTTTAGAATTGCAGCAGGAATACCATCTGGCCCCGAAGAAAACGAATGCTTTAGCCGCTTGATGCTGGTCCGCACAATGTTCTCATCCAGTTCGAAACAACCGGAGTTACCGTCCTGGAGACAAGAGACGCTGCCGTCATCACTACCACCGCTAAGCCAAAATAAAGAAGAAAACTGACGAGCAAAGCAGTCGGCCGCATCTGCAACCTCATCGCCGTTGGAATCCAGTAGACGAATAGATTATTTCGTTGTACTAGATCTAGAATGAATGTACTTCAAGAAGCCTCCCGGCTGATGAGTTGCTTTAGCTTCTACTGACGTCAGGTACAAAGCATGATCACGCTTGTGCAATATTTTGCATAGGGCACGTAGGCGCCGGAACTCCTGAGCGAACTGATTCGCACCTTCGCACCAGAGCGCTTCATCTTTCTGTGCGCACGTTCTTTGAGTTTAAGGGCATCCCGCAATTCAAAAGAAAACCAGTGTGGGAACTTGAACTTCTTTGGTAAATATTGCGGGATGTATTTCTTCATACCCAAAAGCACAATCTCAGTAAAACGGTCAACTTGTTCATTGACATCACAGTGGTCAATGACTGTTGACCAAGGGGCAGCAGAAAAGTAGCTATACAACCCAACGTAATCTCCCCGGGCGAAAGCGTAGCGAGGTTGCGCATTGCTGGAACTTACAGAACTGTGGAGAATTGTAAGAAGGCAACAGGAAATGGAAAGAGGAGGATTATATCTGTCGGGTATTACTAAATAACAATCAGAGCGCGACACACTAACGGCATCAAAGTTTGAAAAGCACAGGTCCAGAATGTTACCACTGCAGTTTTTTATGTGATTACGCTGTGCCATGGAAGTGAAACACGAAAAATCTAGTAACCTATTACCTTCCTGTTGAAAGTGGTGGTTGTAGTGGGAACGGGTGAGGTGGCTCCACTGATCGCCAGGAGCGTTAAAGTCTCCAAGGAGGAGGACCTTGAGGTCGCAATGAGTAGTGAGCACCTGTTCAATGGAGGAGACTAACTTATTGAACGTGTCAGGAACTACATCAGGAGGAATGTAAAAAGCACCAACTAGGAGTTTTTCAGTTTTAGAGAGATGACTTTCGACCCATAAAGACTCATCTGCGTTTTTAATATCGCTACGTAGCACACACGGGAGAGATTTGTTAACGGCGAGAAGGACCCCACCCCCCTTTTTTTTGCATCCCGTTAAAGCACAATCATTACAATATACATGGTAATTTTGAGGGAAAAAAATTACACCCATCTCCCCGAAGGGAACCATGAGTAGGATACGGAGTGTCATGGGGGTTCCGTTCGCGTTTCCGTGATGTTGGTTAGCCAAATTTGGTGGAAATGTAGTGAACCCCGTAATGCTCATATATCCTACTCATGGTTCCCTTCGGGGAGATGGCTGTAATTTTCCTTATTGCATGCGTATATACGCGAGTGAGACGAGATTGAAGTGGTATCTAAAGGTCTGTTAGTGTTTGCGCTGATGCTCTCACTTAATTGCGTCAGCGCACTCACTGACGGGGCTGTTGCTTCCATCCTACTTCATCTGAAGAATCACGGAGTCAAGCGCAAGCACAACCGGAGTAAAGCGAAGCATGCGGCCAATCCCTAGGCCAATCCCTAGGGGCATCCTTCTAAAATCATCATCAGAAGTGCTGCGGATGGGGCGACAGCAACGTACACGCCCTCCTCTTCGCAGCTTTGTCTTCTTCTTCCCCTATGTCTTCTTCTTCCCCTATCGTCATCTTCCCCTATGGGAAGATGACGACGGTGGCGCATGCGCAGGTGGTGTGCGGACGCCGGACCACCGCCGACGCCGCGGGACATACCCCCGAGCATAAGATGCTCCGCATCTAATAATCACTGGATAGGATATCTGGGCACAACCAAGTTTAAGATATAGCAATTAACGGAAAGCAAGAAGCCAGAACACTACGAAAAAATTCAGTCGCCTTAGTTCGAAGACCTCGCACATTCTGATAAAAAACATCTAAACTAGTCATGATTCTTTTTCTTATGTGATGCGCTCAGAGCTGTGAAGCATGCCTTCGCGAAACATGCCTCGAAACTCCTTAAAGAGGCAGTCTTTCGGCCAAACAGCGGGGTCATACAAGCGCTCGAAAAACTCTTCACTGACGGAAATATAAAAGGATGCGTACGTGTCAAATTTAGTCTTCAGTCGTCGGCAGTTCAAGGGCGAGACACCTAAGGGTGACAGATGGGCATTAAGACTAGCAGAGGTCGTGGACGGAGAAAGCTTTGAAATGAACATTGCTTTGGGGCGCTTCGGCTACGGAGCGACGACCAGCCGACATGTGTCCGATGCTCCTACACATGCCCGGCTTCGACGCTTCTGCTCAGCAGTAGGAGGGTTACAGTCAAGCACAGGCACAGAAGGCACCGGGGAAAGTGGGGACGGAGTAGGAGGCAGTGCAGGAGAAGCCGAAGACACCGACTTTAGCGGAGCAGACGTAACCGAAGGCGACAGTTCCTTGTTTACAGCTTGGGCAAAAGAAGGCTTCCCGAGCTGTGACGCACTCCTTCCGGCAAGGCGGCGGGGTGGTGAAGTAGTTGGGCACGCAAGGAGCACACCTCCGCTCGCAAGGAGGCAACCACCCGCGCATAATGGGCGCGGTCATCCTCCATCCCTTGACGGAGACGGTCGAAAGCATGCGCGTTTTCCCGGCGTAGGAGGTCGTTGTCCTCCCGCAGCCGGGCCACTTTGTCGCTGAGGAAAGAAATGCCGTCCAGCGCGTCGATGAGGAGTGCGCGAAGACCGGAAGCTTCCGCGCCAAGGTCAACCGGTTGGGACGGCGCCGCCGGGGCTTTCTCGACAACTGCCGGCGAGTCTCGTCGAAGGGAGCAGGGGGAAGAAGCCCCGCTTGCGGACGGGCCGATGTCGTCGCTGGCTACGCTAGGCCTAGCCCCCACCTGAGCCGTTTCACAGATATTGCACTTAAACGGCCGAGCACCAGAGCTCAGGAGCTGAAGCTCAGCGTCCGGCCATACAACACACTTCGCTTGAACGCGTTTCTTGCAGGAAAGGCAGCGGAAAAACTCTTGCCTACCGTAAAAAACACCGGAGCACAGAACACAGCAATCCTTGCTAGGCGCCATCTTGGCGCCTAGTAATAATCAATAAATAAATAAATCAATCAATCAATCAATCAATCAATCAATCAATCAATCAATCAATCAATCAATCAATCAATCAATCAATCATTTATTTAACGTGCCCAGGAACACCAGAGGTCTTGATGCTGGCGCACAAAAACAAGAAGAAAAAAACTAAGAATAACACAATAGAACAAGATGACTGTTCAGAAGAAAACTATCAGAGACACAATGCGTACAGAAATATTAGGACGACAGGACAAAAGTAGATTAATACAGTATGAGAAATAGCCAATGATAATGACGAAAAGTCAGATAATATACATACATACATACATACATACATACATACATGCATACAACAATTGCCCAGATAAAGTAAAAGAGAAGGATATAAACAAATTGCACATGTGATGTTATCTATAACGGTAGAAACCTTAGAGGAAAACGATAACTGTGACCCATCAAAAACATCGAGGTCAAGAAAATAAAAATTATAAAGACTTTGTATCCTGTTGAGGGTTGAGTGCTGAGAGAGGCGGGTAGTTACAAGAAACGGCCTGCTCTCTCTTGTTTGCTTCCGCGGAATCAAAAAATTAATACTATTGAGCAGTATAGGACAGGATATAGTACCGTGAACGAGCTTGAAAAGAAAGAAGAGATCGGCGCGATTTCGCCGGCAGCGAAGTGAAGGCAGTGACAATAGTTCAACGGTGTTAGAACACGAGCCAGAGTCATTTTTAGCGAAGCGATGGTTGTAAACGCTTTGAAATGTTTTCTGGACACGCTCAACTACGTTACTTAAGGAATAAGAGATGCCATTCCAGATCACAGATGCATACTCAAGTTGAGGAAGACATATTGCGGTGTACAATTTGCGGAGTGGCATAGGAGAATTGAATTCTCTCGATATTCTACAAACACAGCCGAGAGAACGAAGACCCCGCATAGCAACACGTAATAATAATAATAATAATAATAATAATAATAATAATAATAATAATAATAATAATAATAATAATAATAATATTAATATTCGGTCAGTCGGCGGCGTCGGCGGCGAAAGGCAGTCGGCGGCGAAATTTTGCCCCGTTCTCACGCCTTCTTCTTGACAGATTTCCGGGTCGCCTCGCCGTTCGACCGAGTTCCTGGCTTCTACCCCGCCGAACCTACTCCGGAAGGCGTGAATTTTCTTCGCAACTTCTGGATTTCCTGGATTTGCTGTCCGACCGAGTTTTGGCGTCTTCTGGGGCCTGCTGTACCTGCTGATGCAAATAGACTCTTGATGCGCTTTTCTTCGACGAAGCTGCGCATCGCCTTTCATCTGGCGGCAGTTCTGCGCATCACCTGACCAGTCCCGCTTCGGCCTGGCTATATCAGCGGGTGTTTCCCATCCCCCCTTCGCAGTCGGCGGCGAAATTTTGCCCCGTTCTCACGCCTTCTTCTTGACAGGTAATAATTGGTGCCTCTACATTAGGCTTTAATTCATTTTTCTGTTTGCCGCCGACTGCACCCTTGCTGTGTGATTTTGACTCGTTTGTTTGCAATGGCAGGAGATGAAATGTGTATCGCGTGCCAGAATGCTCTGCCGGATGACGGCAGATTCATGAAATGCTCGGACTGTAATTACTTCTATCACCTCGGTCAGAACTGCTCGGGCATTGCACCAAACACGATCACTACGATGGGTCAAGGAAAAAGGGACGTGTGGGTTTGCAAGACCTGTAGAGCGAGTAAGAAACGCCAGGTTCCCACCTCCCAGTCGGATGGGGTTACCGAGGTTGAGCGGCCTGAGTCAGAGTCCGCGGTGCTTTCAGAGCTCCGGAGCATAAGAAAGAGCCTAGAAATGTTACCGGCACTCCATGAGAAAAATGATTCCTTGTTGCTTCTTAAAGGGGAATTCGCTGGTTTAACTGCGCAAGTCCACGACTTGGAAGGTTCAGTCTCTTTCATGTCTTCGCAATATGACACTGTCCTTGCTTAGAGTAAGGGCTGTCATGAACAAGTCTCCCGGTGTTCTAAGGAGGTCGATGACTTGAAAACTGTTGTCCATGAACAAGCAGCCCAGATAGAACGTCTGCACGATCAACTGAACGACACTGAACAATACAGTCGGAGGGCAAACCTAGAGATCCATGGGATGCCGGTTGAGCAGGAAGAGGACTTGCAGCAGAAACTCGCTCATCTCGCTGATAAACTGAACTTATCACATTTTTCCGCTTCTGATGTGCTCAGCGTGCACAGGCTACCCAGCAAACGTGACACAACGCCTACCATTCTTGTTCGGTTTGCGTCCGTCCGCTGCACGGAAATGTGGTTGGGAGCACGCGGCCAACTTCGCGTGTTACATCAGTCAGGCGCGTTGCCGAAATTGTTCTTCAATGAAAACTTGACCAAGCGGAACCGTGACTTGTTCTGGCACGCCAGAACGGCAGCTACAGCTAACGACTACAATTTCTGTTGGGTCAAGAGCGGCAAAATCTACGCAAAAAAAAACCGAGAACGCGCCCCTCCTTCGAATCGTCAAAATCGCTGACATTGCTAATAGCTGACACTGCTAAAATTGCCTAACGGACATGTCAGTCCACTTCCTTGAATTTGCCGACTTCAACGCATTTCGGCACTCCTTAAGTAATAGGTCTGAGCAGGATCTAATAATTGTTAACATTAATATTCGCAGTCTTCGAAAATACTGGGACGAATTCAGCAGTCTTGCAGAATCCGCAGCTGATTTCGTTGATATTTTTGTTCTTACGGAAATAAATATCAACACACCTACTGGGTTTTTTGAATTGCAGGGTTTCAGCTCGCATTTTTTGACTCGTTCATTTCGTCGAGGGGGCGGCATTGCCATTTTCATTCGCCAGCACTTTGTAGTGACACCTCTGGGTGCAACTTTGGCACATGCAGAATTATTACCCGTTAAGGTAGCTTACGGTAGTATTTCAATGGTGCTATTAGCAATTTATCGCCCTCCCTCTAATAGTATCGCCAGATTTTTAATTGAATTCGATACCTTACTTAAAAGTTTTGGTGCAGTTGATCAATTGTGCTAAACGGGGGATTTGAATATTAATTTACTACAGCCCGCCCAATCTACAGTGGCAGATTATTTGGGAGTGCTTTGTTCGTCTGGCCTTGAAAGTTTAGTCAATTTCGTCACTCGCGAAGAGGTTGTCCGCGGGAAACTGGTTCAATCTTGTTTAGATCATATTGCTTTAAGGGCCGAAAATTGCCTTTTTTCGTCTTGTTTCATCGCTCAAAGGTTGGCGGACCATTACATTGTGGCATGTCGAATATCTGATAGTTCTTCCGCTCCTACTTATCAGGTAGACAGGGTACCGGTTTGTCAAGATATCCGTTTTTCTTTCGTAAATAAAACTATGTTTGACCGCTTGATTTCTAATTTTGACTGGTCGTCTCTGATAGCGGATAAACCGTCTCCTGGAACCGTATACGCAAGCTTATGCGAGCATCTCAAACGGTTCCAGGTTTCAAGTACTGTTTCCGTGATTAGGAAGCGGCGCAAAGATTACAGTTGGCTAACCGCGGGCGTCATGCAAGCTATTTCGTATAGGGATTGCCTATGGAAGCGTGTAAAGCGCGCACCTAAAGATGAGACTGTGCGCGCGCAGTACAAAAGTGCTCGCAACAGAGTTGTGGCTCTTTGAAGATCTGCCAAGCGTGCACATTTCTTTCAGAAATTCAGCCAGTGCGCAAAAAATCCAGCGAAGACATGGCATTTAATTAACAGCTTGCGTGGAAAGACTAGTAATCCCCCGGTCTTTAAAGCTTTTTCGGATGATGCGGAAACTGTGGCGGACGCTTTTAACCATGCATTCCGTATCACGCCTGATAATACTTCACCTTTACTTTATTCTTGCTCGCTGGATAAATCTGTTCCTTCTTCGGCGTTTCTGCCTTGCCTCTCTAAATCCGAGCTGAGGTCCATACTGTTCAGTTTCCGGACTAATAAGCCTCCGGGTTATGATGAAATAAGGGTAGAGACGCTTTGTAGGAACTTCGACGTTTTATCGGACGTTCTTCTTTTCATTCTTAATGGATTTATTAATGGCGCAGACATTCCTAACAATTTAAAAACTGCTATCGTTAAGCCTCTCTATAAAGGAGGTCCGAAGGATAAAGTCGACTCGTATAGGCCCATATCAATACTTCCCATTCTTTCTCAAATTCTGGAAAAATACCTTTTACAAACTATGTCTTCTTTTCTTGAAAAATTTTCGGTTATGTCGCCTCGGCAGTATGGTTTCGTGTCTGGCCGTGGCACAATTGCTCTATTAGAAGAATTTGCTGATGACCTGTTCAATTCTGTTGATAATAACTTATTTGCATGTGCTTTATTTATTGATGTTTCTAAAGCTTTCGATTCTGTGGGTCATAATCTATTGCTAAGGAAACTCTACTTATTGGGATTCCGTGGCCCGTTTTTTTCTCTTCTGTATAAGTATCTCTCGGAGCGCTCTCAGGTTGTTGCTACTGATGATCATTTTCATTTCAGTAGACCACTATCTCTATTTGCTGGTGTTCCACAAGGTTCCATTTTGTCGCCCTTGCTTTTTAACATTTACATGAATGATTTTTCTATGTCAATTTCTAAATGTATAGTTTACCAGTACGCTGATGACACAGTCTTGGTTGCTAAACATGTGAATTATGAAAAGGCGATAAACATGCTTCAAAATGACATTTGTAATGCTGTGCATTGGTTCTCCGAAAATTGCCTTAAAATCAATTCCCGTAAAACAAAACTAATCTGTTTCCGTAATCCGTTGAAAACTACTGTGATTAACGCTCCTGTTTATATTCATGATCACCAATGCACCACCTGCGAGTGTGCAGTTGTAAATTATGTTGATTCTATTAAATATTTAGGCATTACTTTTGATTCCGCACTCTCTTGGCATGAACACTTAGCGTATATCTGTGGGAAGCTCCGAAGTGTGGCTTGTGTGCTTTACAACATTAAATCGTTCGTTCCCTTTCACATCAAGAAAAGTATTGCGCATGCCCTCGCCTATAGTGTACTAAGGTATGGGATAACCATTTTTTATTTTTGTTCATCCCGTTGGAAAGCTCGCGTGAACAGCCTATTGAAAAATATATGGATGTCTATCACTTATGGATTGCCGTTGACAGATGTACAGGATATATTCAAAACTTTTAATTTGCCGTCATTTGATGCTTTATTTATTGAAACAGTGGTTAAACATTTTTGGTTGCCTGATTTCAAGCATGAAGTCAAGTCTGCCCGGCCTGTAAGAAATCAGCCCCGCTTTTCAGTCCCCCGCTCCCGTACATCGTATGGTATGGCACGTAGAAGTGTTTATGTCCCAAAATTATTTAATGATTTACCCCAAGAAGTCCTTGCTGCACAATCAAAACAACAACTTAAAAAAGCCCTGTTGACCTTTTGTTAATTCATGTGACTGACATTTTGTTTGACATATGCAAGTATTATATATGCGTCTTGTATTTATGGAAGTGTGTACTAATGTGATATTTTTTCTGTGATTTAGTTATGTTCTGCTTACGCTCTGTTTAGTCAATTGATTTCGTAAATATTGTTGTTCGCATGTTGGTATTTCCATGTACTCTATTGCCTTCTTTTTTTTCGCTTCGCCGGCTTGCCAGGCCTAGTCACACAAGCCTATATTGGCTTCGACAGGCCTGCCATTTTACTTTGTAAAGAGAAGGACAATAAAGAAATTATTATTATTATTATTATTATTATTATTATTATTATTATTATTATTATTATTATTATTATTATTATTTCCAGTATTGACGTGTATATTTCAAACTTCTCTGAAGTCTGGCAAGTTCCCCGCTAGATGGAAGAATGCAAGGGTTGTTCCTGTATTTAAGACAGGTTCAAAATTGGACCCCACGAACTACCGACCGATATCTATTCTATGTGCTGCTTCTAAATTGTTTGAGTCAATACTGCATAAACTACTCACATTCAGTATAAATACCACATTAATACCTGAACAGCATGGTTTTTCCGCGGGCCGATCGACCACTACCAATCTCGTCAACTTCATGCTGCATGCTTCGGAAGCTGTGCAAGGGAGAGGTCAACTTGATGTAGTCTACTTTGATTTAAGCAAGGCTTTTGATGTCGTCTGCCACGAGCTCTTAGCCAAAAAACTATCTGAGCTTGATATACAACCATCTCTGATATCTCTTATATGCAATTATCTATGTGATAGGTCATGTTTCGTGCATGTAAATGGACAGTCTTCTCTTTCCTATGAGGTCACCAGTGGTGTCCCTCAGGGCTCAGTGCTCGGGCCACTTCTCTCCTCAATCTTTATAAATGATGTCGCGACAATATTTAATGATTGTAATTTTCTTTTATATGCCGATGATGTAAAAATATTTAAATCTGTTTCCAACTCTGCCAGCTGTTCCGCTCTCCAGAGAGCAATCTCGTCCTTCTCGCATTGGTGCTCATGCAACAAACTCCTCATTAATACATCTAAAACTAAGGTAATGACATACACAAGAAAGACTGACAACATCGTGTTTTCCTATAACATCAACCGTGAATTACTCCCACGTGTGGTAGAGGTTAATGACCTAGGCGTCACTTTCGACAGTAAACTGAGCTTCTCTCCACATATTCACGTAATTACTCGTAGAGCTCTTCGATCACTTGGCGTTGTCTGTCGCGTGTCCAAGGAGTTCAAGGAACCGCTTTCTCTTCTCAAGCTCTACACAACTATATGTCGTCCTCAGCTTGAATATGCATCTGTTATCTGGAACAGCACGAGCAAAACAAACCGTAAGCTTGTAGAAAGGGTCCAAAATAAGTTCATATCTATCTACAACCATCGCTTTGGCGATAGTAGTAATTATAACCCTGGATCGCCCTCTTCATTGACGCTATCATGCTTAACTTCCAGGCGGAACAAGGCTGATATTCTCTTCCTCTTTAAAATTATGCACGGCATAGTGTCTTGTGGTGAGCTGCTACAACATGTTCGTCTTTATGTGCCGCAAAAGTGGACCAGGAAACATGATACCTTTTGCAACCCCAATTGTCTGCGTGTCTTGTGCCCTGTGTGCCGACTGCAATGCACGTACAATCGGTACTCGGATTACCTTGATATATTTAATGATTGCCCTACTCTGTTTCGCAAACATGTCTGTGAGTTTGTATTGGCGTAACTTCCAACTTTTCTTATTCTGCATTTGTCTTTTATCCTTGAGTTCATGCACTTAAATGACTTTCATTCCGTAACTTCAACATAAGCTATACTTCCGTTTTTTTTCCCCTTTGTATTTTGTATTTTATTTTGTATTTGAGAGATGTGTACATTTTGTTTCGTGTGTTTCTGTTTCCGTGCGCCAGCACTAAGGCCCCCCCGGCTGTTCCTGGGCACGCAAATAAATGATTGATTGATTGATTGATTGATTGATTTATTATTATTATTATTATTATTATTATTATTATTATTATTATTATTATTATTATTATTATTATTATTATTATCCGCACTAGGCGCCCAAGATGGCGCCTAGTGCGGATTTCTGTATTTTGTGCTCCCAGGCTTTCTTCGGTAAGCAAAAGTTTTTCCGGTGTGCCGCCTGTAAAAAACGTGTGCACGCGAAGTGTGTTGCGTGGCCAGACGCGGAGCTGCAACTTCTGAAGTCCGGTGCCCGGCCGTTCAAATGCAATCTGTGTGAGACGGCCGAGGCGGCGGCTAGGCCTAGCAGCAGAGCTTCACTGGCGAGCAACGACACCGGCCTATCCGCCTCCAGGCGATCTTCCCCCTCTTCCCTCCGACGGAGGTCGCCGGCCGAAGAGGCCCCTGTTTCGCCGTCCCAACCGGTTGGCGTTGGGGCTGATGCTGCTGTCCTCCGTCCGCTCCTCACCGAAGCATTGGAGGGCATTTCTTTTTTGAGTGACCAAATCGGGAGATTGAGCGGGAGCGGGCCCACCACACTGCCATCATCGTTTCCCTCCGGCAAGAGGTACGCACTCTCCGAGAAGAGCTCGCCGCGCGGTAACCGGTTTCCCTGCCGGCCTCTTCCAAGGCCCCCTCTTCTCCCGGCGTGATGCTGTCAACCGCGGCGTCGGGTATGGCTGGGTGTGGGTCACCCGTAGTCCCCGTGACAGCGTCGTTCGCCGCTGCCGTCGCAGCCGCTCCTGCTGTTACTGTTGGTGGTGCGCCTAAAAACGTTGTCCACCGTCACCAGCCGGTGGCTGAACACGGACAGCAGCGTGTCCAACGGCAGCTTGCATCGACCGGCTCCAGCCCGAATGCTGTCGTCCCTGGTGCCGATGCGTGTTTCGCATCGCAGCCGTCAGCTGGAGGAGGAGGATCCACCGTGCGCCACACCAGCATTGGTGATGTCAACGGCAAGGCTCGTCAACCCGCATCCTTCGGAACCTCGGACTCATCTGAGCTGACGGTGGTACAGCGGCGGCGGCTGCCGAAGGCTCTGTTCGTCACGAAACTTTCACCCGAAACAACGGAAGCCCAGCTGTGCTCGTACCTGACTGCCAGAGATGCTGCTCCTCTTGCTTGCAAGCGGATAAAAACTAAGTACAACACCTATGCCTCCTTCTATGTTGCCGTAAGCAACGTGTGCTATGAGTTACTGCAGGATCCAGCTCTGTGGCCAAATGAGTGTCTTTTTAAGCCCTTCCGGGGCGTACTACGTGAGTCCATGCTGCACCTGTCTGAACTTTCTTCGCCAGCATGATCAGTGTTTGTTACCAAAATGTCCGTGGTCTGCGGACCAAATCTGCTGAGTTCTTTTTCTCTATAGCTTCGTCCTCACATAATGTAATCGTCCTTACCGAAACTTGGCTATCCTCCGAAATTCCGTCTAGCGATTATTTTACCGATAGTTATGTTGTTTTCCGAAGTGACCGTACTGGCCCCACTTCTAAAAATTGCGGTGGTGGAGTGCTCATTGCGGTGGACAAGTCGTTGAACTGCCGTCGTGGGTCAGACCTCGAAACTGCTGCAGAATCAGCGTGGGTGGAGGTTCTCGGCGGTAGAAAAAATAGTGTCCTAATTTCCACCTTTTATGTACCTCCATCCATAAACTACGCCGAATTTCAGCGCTGTGTCACATCAATAGAGGATGTTGTTAATGCCTACCCGGACACTAAATTTCTTATATGCGGGGATTTTAACGTTCCCGGTGTAGACTGGGATGATCGCACTGTCAGACACGATCATCATTACATTTCCCAGAAGGGCTACTGTCTGTTAGATTTTATTTCTTTCACTGGTCTGGAACAAAGTAATAGGTGTAAAAACATTTGTGGTAATGTTTTAGACCTTTGCTTTTCCAACCAGGCGGACCTTACCATTTCTCTGTCGGATACCTTGCTGGTCTGTCCCGATAAATTTCATCCTGTCCTTCATATCTCACTGCCGTATGTGTCGGGGCAATCGAGATACTCCGGCCATTCTGCACATCCGAAGTACAATTATGCTGCTGGAGATTACGTTGCTTTTTATAACTACTTATGTAACACTGACTGGTCTCTCCTCGTCAAACTTTCCTCTGTTGATGACCAAGTCGAGAAAGTTTCTACAATTATTCAGCAAGGAATGCAAATGTTTATACCAAGAACGTCCGGAAAGAAATCTAAATTTCCGAAGTGGTTTTCTGCGGAACTGCGAAAGGCTTTAAAATGCAAAGCCCGTGCTCACAAGAAAATTCGCGGGCTGCAATCCGAAGCTTGGAAAAAAGAGTTTAAGTATTTCAGAGCCCTGTGTAAAGAGCTGTATGATCGCGATCGGTCAGACTACATAGCCAATGTAGAAATTAGCGCTACACGCGACCAGAAAAGTTTCTGGCAGTATGTTCGCTCTCGATCTGCTGGCAAGGTTGCCGAAATTGTTAACCTTGTAGACGATAATGGAAACCCGATTGGGGACGTTGCTAATGCCTTTGCGGATCATTTCAGCTCAGTATTTCCAAAGGGTGAAGTTAACATTTTGTCCAACTCTTCCTCTGCGTCGTCTAATTTCTGCGTTCCCAGAATAAGTGAGGGCGACGTTCGGAAAGCCCTGAAGCGCCTCAAACCGTCATTTTCCTGTGGCCCTGACGGCATTCCTCCCGCAATATTGAAAACCTATGGGGAGCTTGTAATTCCCATACTAACCGCTATATTTAATAATTCAATTCAATCTGCTACTTTTCCAGCAGCCTGGAAGTTAGCACGCTTGGTCCCTGTCTTCAAAACTGGTGCTAAAGATAGTGCTAGAAACTATCGGCCTATTTCGCTACTCTGTGCGGCGTCTAAGCTTTTTGAGACTGTGTTGCACGATGTTTTAACTTCCAGTGTTAAGGGCATACTAATTTCCGAACAGCACGGGTTTATGTCCGGACGTTCCACAACCACTAACCTCGTTTCTTTCATGCAGCGAGCGTCCGAAGCGGTTCATCATAGGAGGCAGCTTGATACTGTGTACTTTGACCTGAGCAAGGCTTTTGATGTGGTCAGTCACCCATTGTTAATTTCTAAACTGTCACTCCTGAACATAGATAATTCGATTCTTGACCTCCTAATTAGTTACTTGCGTGGGCGGACCTGCTACGTAAATGTTAACGGCCAGCAATCCTATCGTTACTGCGTTTCAAGTGGTGTGCCACAAGGGTCTGTTCTAGGCCCTCTTTTGTTTTCTTTATTTGTCAATGATGTTTCAGCTGCTATAAGGCATTCTTCTTTTTTACTTTATGCTGACGACATCAAGATTTTTAGGGAAGTTTCGTCTCTTAGCGACTGCGGGCATTTGCAAAGAGACGTGGATGCATTTACACTCTGGTGTAAAGAGAACGAACTGATAGTGAACGCCGCGAAAACCAAAGTGTTGTCATACACGCGTAAAACAGACTGCCTGCTTTATCACTACTCAGTTCACGATGTTACTTTGCCTCGAATCTCGACGACAACTGATCTTGGCGTGCTCTTTGATAACCAGCTGACTTTTACACCACACGTTCGATTCATCAAACAGCGAGCTCTCCGCCGCTTGGGCATGGTCTGCCGGATGTCTAAAGAATTCCGTAGTGCAAAGTCCTTCCTGAAACTGTACTCCACTGTCTGTCGTCCCGTGCTGGAATATGCCTCGGTTGTCTGGAATGGTACATGCAAATATAACAGCAGGGCCATTGATAAAGTGCAGAATAAGCTGCTGTCCATACTTAGACATCGCTTCCCTCACGAGTATCACCGTCTTGACTCTGGACCACGGTACTTGCAAGTGCTGCCTGAGCTAAAGGCTAGGCGCGATACAGCTGACCTCTTATTTCTTTTTAAGCTCATACATGGACAAATTAGCAGCGCGGAACTTCTTTCTGAGCTCCAACTAACAGTGCCTCTTAAAATCACAAGAAAATGTCATCCTTTCCGTACTCTCAGCTCCTGTAACCGACATTGCCCGCTGTTCAGGCTGCAGAGCACGTGTAACTTCTACTCTGCAGACGTAGATATTTTTAACAGCTCCCTCAATCAGTTCAGTTCAGACACTTCCAGAATTCTCATTCGCTAATATGCTCCCTATTATTCTCTTACATGGAACTATATGGAATATTTCTTTGCTCAGTCATACTGAATGGATCTTGTTCTAGTTAAAGTAACTTCTTTTTACCTGCTTGCCTTACTGTATAGAGAGTATGCTGTTTATATGACTCTTTTGTTGTTTTCCATTTTATGGATTGCTGTTATAAGGTTACACGATTATCTGTAGTGTGCAGATGTTCTGTTTAATCAGTACGATGTAATTACCAATTCTGTTATATCCTGTCAGTTTTGTTTGTGTTCATTGCATGTAGTATACGCTATCTACGTTTTTGTAGTGATTTGTACGGTATACTTTGTAATATACATTCTAAAAGTTATTTTTTTCTACTCTGTTATTTTATACGCTGTCAAAGTGTTCTTTCCTTGCAATTTTTGTTTTCCTTTTTTTTTACCTGTATCCATCTGTGTACCAGCACCAAAGCCTCACGGCTGTTCCTGGGCACAATAAATATACATGATTGATTGATTGATTGATTGATTGATTATTATTATTATTATTATTATTATTATTATTATTATTATTATTATTATTATTATTCCTACTGGTTTCCTACAGCTGTTCTACAGTATTGAGGGAGCTCCTCTGCATAGGGTTGAGGAGATTAGGGACCTAGGGGTGCTTTTCGACAGTACCCTCTCTTTTTCTCCTCAAATTAGGCTCATCACCCGCCGAGCGCTCCGAAGTCATGGAAATGTGTGTCGGATTACAAAGGAATTCTCTTCTCCAGATCCATTTCTAATACTATACAATGCAATATGTATATCACAGTTAGAATATGCTTCTGTTGCCTCGAACGGCATCTCCAAATCTAGTAGTGAATTAATAGAACGTGTGAAGAAGAAGTTTTTATCCATATTTAGCACCGCCATCACAATCAGTTTTCATCCTGATTCTGACTTACCCATAGTTCCTTCTTTCCCTTCCTTGAACTGCAGACCTATGCGTGCAGATCTTACATTTCTTCACAAAATTGTTAATGGTGACCTTTCTTGCGCAGACCTGCTTAACTGTTTAGAGTTTAGTGTACCACAAAGGCCCACCAGGTCGCTTCGCCCATTCTTGACCGCTGCGCGCAACGGCAATCATTCTCCTGTGCGCAGAATACAGAATTGTTACAACAGCTTCTTTGAATGCCTTGACATCTTTCAAAAATCCTTTAAAATTTACCGTACTGCGCTGTTGAATAGAGTATGTTAAACATCTATGATATGTCTATCGTTCTTTTTTTTCTGGAATTTGGTTTCTCTGCGGTTGTGTCTTACCAACTGATAGTTGCCTATTTTTGAAACTGTTTACTGCACTCTAAGAACTCGAGGAGTGCTGGGCACTCTGTCTAGGAGTAAAAACTTTTGTCCCATATTTCACTCCCTTTGTAAGCATTGGGCGACTCTTCCGAGGAGTAGCGCGTGGCGGCCGAACGAGAGGCGAAACACTCCCCGTGGGATTTACTTGCTGCTTTCGAAGTGGAGTACTTGAACCCTGTGTGGGAATTGCAATGCCATCTCCAAGGCAGCGTTCCATCACTCCCTTTAGGCGTAAATAAGCTCTATTGGCGGCGTTCCCGGATACTGCAGACGGGTACTACTACTCTCTCTTGGAAAGCATCTCGTTACGCCTCAAGAGCGTTCTGCTATTCCCAGCGAGGCAGCGTGCTTTCGCTCCCCCCCCCTTCCCCACGATGGTACTATGGGCAGTTACAAGCAAACAAAACAGGACAAGCTATTTTGAAACATGGAAAAGAAGAAAAAACAAGCTCAGACTTTATTTTTCAAAATACCACAACAATCGGTTCATTCTGCAATTTAACACAAAATGCAATTTATTGGGAATTAAAATATCACGGCATAAAAACGGTTCCTACTCCACATGCACACAGGAGACGTAGCGCCTATTTAGGATACATCCAAGAAAAAATTCACAAATAAAAATGCAGCAAAGCAATTGAAAACACTGAAATACAAACATTAAATTACGACGATAAAAATGACATTAACATCCACAAATAAAAAGGTACTGGCATTAGCACGAAAAGCGTCAGTAGAAATACAGCAGTGGGAGAATAGTTAACAGTATTAACATAAAACAAAATGGCCTTAGTACATCAGTGAGTGCTTCACATGGACTGAAAAAGCCAGCTCTTATTTAACACATAAAAAATATTTACAAATAAATTTTGCGAAAGAAAAATCTGGGACTAAAACAATTCAGCCTTGATTACTATTAACGCATTACAAGGTGCAATCAACACAAAGATACAAAGCCATTGACACGGCAACTTTGCAACAGATATATTTTGGTGGTACAATAGGAAACCGCAGGAAACATTCCCACTGGGTTTTTTAGGCGGGTGGTTCTCAAATGAGAATGCGCTAGTAAGATTTAAAAAGGCATAACTTGGTATTAAAAACAAACACGTTCGAGCTGACTGCTTCATAATGTTGGTGGCGGCCTTCAGAACAGTACCGACCAGGGCACCGTGCTTGAGCCAAAGTAACGTCTACAGAAGCAAGAAGGTGCGCTTCGCCTTTGAAGCGTATTACACAATGAACAGCCAAAACACAGACAGCATCAGTGGGAACCAATCCACGATGTCCAAGGGTGTGAGGAGAAGTGTCTTGAATGCGACGGCCACTGCTGCTGACGCCTCGGGGATCTCTCTCTCTTTCCCAAAAAAAAAAATCTTCGGGCAAGTAGCGTCTTCCCGTGGTTCCTACATAGACAGAAAGAGGTGGACAGCAAAGATAAGTTCTACAATGAAATAGCTGCGAAAGATCCCAAGCTCAAGGCGCGAAACCTGCGACGGCCGCGGATACAGTCCGGCCATAGCGCGCGCATCGCTACACAGTGCGCATAGTTCCGAAATCGGCCTCAGCGCTGTCGCCGCTGTGATGTCCGTCCGAAAGAAATAACAAAAAGAAACATCCCCCTCGCGAGGGGCACGATCAAATGCAGAGCATTTCTGCGGGGGGGGGGCGCCTGCAAGTCGTATGGATTACGTATTGGTTGTTGTTGTTGTAATTGTTGTCTTCCAGCGTAGACATTGTCGATGAAGTCGATGGTGAAACGTGCGTGAACCCCCTGCCGCGGCTATGACGCAACGTGGCGCGGCTATGACGCAACACAATCCAACACAATCCACTTTAATCCAATCCAATCCAAATCCAAGCCAATCCAAGTCAATCCAATCGAATCCAATCCAATGCCCCTCGTGAGAGAGTGTTATAGCGCCGAAATGGCCACCGCGCGAACGCGTGATGCTGACGTCACGATCATGCCTAAGATGTTAGCGACCGCAGCGCGCGCGAACGACATATGTGGTTTAAGCGCGAACCGACCGCGGCGAGAGAGCGCGATGCGAGCGCCCCACCTGTTCTTGCGCGCGAACCTAACGCGGCGAGAGAGGGTGTTGCGTACGTCCCCACCTGTTGTGCGCCCGAACCGAACGCGGCGAGAGAGGGCGTTGCGAGCGGAGAGAAGGCGAGGAGGACGCGGGGGAGAGGGCGCACCTCTGGCCGACGGTTGAATGAGTCAAGGATATAGGCACGTTCGTAACCTTCCCTTCTGTGTCGGCTTTGTGGCTCAGTTGGTAGAGTACCGTGCACCTTGCGTTCCGCCCGCAGAGTCGTAGGATCGAAACCTGGCGCCGGCAAGTATTTATATAGTGTAGGGGGAGCGATGCGGACGCGGACTACGGACGCCAACGCGGGTGACATCGTGAGTTACTAAAATGCTCTGCACGCACGAATGAACGAATATACGACTTGCTCGCGTGTGCATGATGTCGCGCTGACGCACAAGCGGCCAGCGGTTAGCCAACACGCGTCGTATACTGAGTCGAAACTAGTATGACGATAAGGGCAGGTCCAACTTCCCATGTTGCACGAAGCGTCTGCTTGAAAGCCCACTTCGTTCGTAGCACATTGACATCACGGTCTGGCGCGGCCTGTAAGTCGCCCGTCCGGCCTTGGCGAGTTCAGCGCCTGTGTAGGTTTTTGCAGAACACGCGCACTTCGTGGCTCGCTGAAGGTGCCTTTCTCACGCTTGCTCGGGCGGTTCGCGTTACCTGATCCCCCGGATGTATGACGCGTTACGTATCGTGATCCACGCCTGCGCCGCCGCGAAGGGGGGGGGTCATCATTTCTCTTTGCTTAACAAAGGCAACAAAGGCGCTTGAGTTCCAGCAACCGATCGGTGTGTACGCTTGTATCGTCGCTCGTCAGCCGACGAGATAGTTTTCACCGTAGAGGGTGTATTTGAGATGCCCTCGCAGTGATATCGCCTGTTCCTCACACTCCGATCTTGCAGATAGGCCCCATATTGCTTTTAATACCAGTTATGTATACGGATTTCCTTTATTTAACCTAGTAAAAGCTATCGTATGTACATGCGTATCTCGGTGACACTAGCCACGGTTGTTGGGTCGGGTTCGTGTTGCGCTTGCAGCTTGAGCTATCAGAAGAGCGCGGACTTCACTTCTTGCAACACCATTTTTCTCAATCGATCTCAGATTTACAATCCGTTTTTTTTTTTAGCTCGACTAGGCACGGGACAAGCGTACGTCTATAGATCAAACTCTTTCAAAGCGACCGTCTGCAGCGGTCCGTAGATTAGTTCCTTCGGTTTGCCGCCTGTCGCCACAGAACGCCGCGAGCAATCGTTACACGAATTCATATTCTTGCACGTTTAGAATGCGCGGCAGAAGTAATCGGGCGCTTTTTACACAACCGCTTTATATAATATATTCGTATGCAAATAAAACATCGCTGATGAGTTGCTGTGCGCAGATGGCAGGAGTGCATCTCCATGCTTACTCCCGCACTGGACAAGAATGAAATTTCAATTCTACTCTTCGTACTGGAGATGGGAGACGATGCGCAGCTTTACTCTTCACTGGTGCGGGAGCAGAACTGGGGCTGCACTCCGCCGCGCCCGCGAAGAGTACGCGGTCAGTTTTGCTCTCCTCCTCATGGGGAGCGAGCATTGCATCCAACTTCCCGCAGCTTTCGAGGGGAGTCCACCAACGCTTGCAAGAGTACAATGACGGTTGGACTCTTGAACTGCTCCCCCGATTTCTTAGAGTGTGTCATTTGTTCGTCTTATCATTTGTCTCTACACTCTTGCCGTTGTTTTTTGTTGCATTACTGTAAAACTTTGTTGCTCTGCCGGTCCTGTGGCCTTTACAACTAGCAGAGCAACAAAGGCATCTTCTTTTTTTATTTTTTTACCTGTACCCAGGCTCCGCCTGTGCTTTATTTCTGTCATTTTCACTACTTCAATTTGTGTGTGTCTTGTCGCTTGTTTGTTTCTTGCAATATGTGTCTTGTATTTCGTTTTTATATAACTATCCGTGCGCCAGCACTCTGGCCTCTGGCTGTTCCTGGGCAGGTAAATAAACAGGATTGATTGATTGAATAATTGATTATTATAATTATTATTATTATTATTATTATTATTATTATTATTATTATTATTATTATTATTATTATTATCATTATTATTATTATTATTATTATTATTATGGAGGACTTTTTTGTGCCCATGAGGAGCGCCTGCCGCTAAGCCTAACGACGACTTCGGCTACGGCCGAGGGGAGGGGTAGGCCTAGCCCGAGCCCCGGCGATGCCGCAAGCCGAACATCGATTGATCAGTGGTAACCCAAGCGTGCAACAACCCACGATGTCTACCTCTATGCGAGTACAAGTGGACGGCGTATATATTTCGCCGGATGAGATCTCTAGATTGCAGGGGTGAACACCGCTGGCGAAAGGCGGTGTGGTACTGCTCAGCCTAACGCCCGAATTCCAAGCGAGCCAAGATGGTGCCAAGGCCGCGACTGACGTAGGGGCAGCGACTTCGGTGGCGCCCCGGCAACAATCTACGTCACCAGAGGACGAAGAGATGAATAAACACGGGCATGCTGCTGAAGGGCGTCCGCATGCCAGACCAGCCATGCGGAGATATGAAGATCGTCAAGGTCACGAGGCGGGCTCCGCGTAAGCGACGTCGCCCGCGTGGAAATAATCCGAGCTATAACAGCGGCAGCGCAAGTCCACGCAATTGCTGCAAGAGAAGATAAACCACCAACAGAACATCATAGTCGTGAGTACCTCGAAGAGGGAGCACTCCGACAGATACGCCATGGTGGAGCGAATCGACATTCGGGAAACGTCTCACGAAGTCAGCGCGTACGAGTCGGCCCCTGACGGTACGGCGCGTCCCACTGGAGGACACCGCCCAAGAGATACAAGATTTGGTCGTCCACAAGCACAATCCTACGGCGTTGCACGCGCACTGCATCGGGAAGACCCGGTCGGTGGTGTTCGCCTTCGAGGGACACAATGTGCCCAACTACGTCCGGTACGAGAACCTGCCAATCGAGTGCACCCTGCATAGGAGGCAGACTGACATGTGCTACGCATGCGGCCGAGTGGGGCACGGGATGGTCGTGTGCCCGAACCCTCAAGACAACATCTGCCGGGGATTCGGCATCGCCCACCCCGGAGAAGAACACAAGTGCGTACCCAGGTTTGGCCTGCGCGGGGGGAAACATCTCACCGCCGACAAGGCCTGCAAGGCGAGATTCATAACGCCTTACGTAGTCCTTTGACGGCGCCGGGCGGACGACGACAACGGGGACAGAAAGCAAGGCAGAAGAGGCCTTACAGGGCGACCCCAACGTAGCGCGTCTTCGCAACGGGGCCGATCTCAGACGCCGGTCCGCAGCAGCAACGGCGGCGGCCGCCAGAGCCGCTCCCGATAGAAGTCACGATCTGGTGGCGGCGGCGGCGGCAACCGCCGCTGGGAAACGGCGGGTTGAGGCTCGAGCAGAAGATCTAGGTCCCGACCAAGTCCCGTTCGAGACCCCGGGCCGGATCGAGATCCCGAGGCGAGTCTACAGGGAACGAGGCACAACCGCCGAGAAAAAGATGCGCTGGACCGACAGGTCTTCCGTGGCTCGGGTTAGCGAAACCAGATTCCCGCCCCTCGCCCCCTCCTAACCCCTTAACCCAAGAGCTAGCCCGCAACGGGATAGCAACGAAGTAACAGAACTTGAGAAAATCATCGAGAGACAGAACGCTGAGATACAAGAGCAGAGCGCAAATCAAGGCCTTAAAGCGGCCATGAAGGCAAAATGCAAGTTTTTTTATTCGAACGATTTCGTGTTCCATAGTGCCCCCAGTGCTTATCGGGAAGCAAACGGTGCTTTATTACCGGCGAATTTAATCAATTTAAGCTAAAATTTTGATTCTCGCGCGAAAAAGTGTTTGAACGACGTTTGCAGTGTCATCGAAAGAACAGGTCTTTCAGCTAAACTTGGTCTGGGGTGGAGACTTGTTTGCTGTTAGATGGCGCCACCACACCGCAGATAGCGCACCCACACCGTGGAAAGCTATTTTCTGCATTTGGTTTGTTTCTGACCGTATTTAAACCTGGCTTGTTTTTTGTCCTGGCTTGTTTTTGTTGATTGAGAAAATAATCGTTTTGTGAAACACAGCGTTCGCTCGACAAATATGGTCACGTAAGACACCGCCGCTTGAGTCAATCGGCCAGTGTCGTCTGAGACTACCCCAAAGCTCCGCAGTGCTACGCAGCTAAACAAACCATAGTGCGCGCAGTACCAATAGCAGTACGCATCAGTACTTCTATGTTTACGTGGGCTTTCGTAACTTCCACCGTTTGTCCCACCATTCTTACTGATATAAAAATAATGGGCCCTAAATTGAACCACAAACAGCTCGATCGGCAAGCATATAAGCTCTGCCTATTTTGCGTTTGCTTTTGCCGGCCTGCGCCAATCGCAGAGCTGGCTGGTATGACATCACAGGTTCTGTTGCGGGAAATGAGCAAGTGGGTCGCATGGCCTATCATTTTTCCCTAATAATATTGCTTATTTGAGCGAAGTTTACGTAGAAAGTGGTGTCAGCATGATTCTAACGAGCCAATCTTTTGAATGAACCAAACTTGCATTTCGTTTTCATGGCCCCTCTAATGAATAAAGTCGATGCGCTAGCTACCGGTAGCTCAGCAAACGCGAGACACCAAGGCGAGAAGAACACGGTGGAGAACGCCGGAGGAACGCTTAGGGTGCTGCGGAAGGACCCCCCCTCCTCCCTCAGGGAGAGGCATCGGGGTTGGCAGGGCCCACGCAACAGGCGCCCAGTAGCCAAGAAGCAATGGACGCCGAGGAAAGCACCGTCAATCGTGAGACGGCGGCAGCAGCGGCACATATTCCAAAGGGAGGAGAGCCCTAGCGAAAATTCCAACAGAAATTTATATTGGTCCCACAGAATTATGGGTTCTGTTGGAGTATCTGTAGGACCAATACAAAATCTATTGGTCCGATAGAGTGACATGTATTGGTCCAAATAATTGGTATTGGTTCTATAGGTCCCGATGGGACTAATAGAACTACTACCAAACGAATACCAGAAGAACCAATACCAATAGAACCAATACCAATAGAACAGCTTGGCAACTGCAAGAATCGAAAATGAAATATGGTCATCTTTGTTGATGTAAGCATTAGGTATGGATATGTTCTCTCTGGTGGTTACAGCAGTTTGAAAAAATGGTCGATGTGCATCAGAAGGGACATACTTCAAACAGATTTCCGAGAGGGATTAGTTCAGTGAAATTTTACCGCAGCATAAGCATTCACCGACAGTGTTCGGGAACCCATCCGTGGTGTAAGCAGTGGCTCCGCAACTGGTTCTGTCATCCCGAGGGCTTGAAGGAGATGCTACCACAACCATTTTGAGCACTGTGCTGAGGAAGAATAATCCACTGAAGAAGATCAAGTACTTACGTGTTCATTCTTGTTTCAACTCAAGAATTCTTTTGTAGGAAGCAGGCGTGAATCGAATGCGACTTCCCACATTTATTGAGGTCGCGTAGGCCCGGCCAGAACGAGTGGCCGCCCAGCTGCTGAGTCGACGTGCGTTGTGTTATGTGGCGCGTGGCACTGCCCACGCAGCCCGGGCAAGCCCCGCTAATGGTGATGGTGGGATGATGCAGGTGATAGCGGCGCTGCTAGAAGATGAGGTGCACGCCACTGCATGGCTCCCCCCTAAGCGCAGGGCGCGTTAAGATGAGTGTGTTAACATATACGATGGAGATGGAGAGCGCGCAAAAACTATGTGCAGGTATGTACAACACGGGTGATGGGTAAGATTTGTCCGATTTCCATGTCGTTAGGCGGTCCTGGTCAATCAGTGAGAGCATCCTGTTTGTTGCGGCTCTCTGGGGGCCGAGGCTGGGTGCTAGGCAAGGGACTAGGCGTGGTGAAAATGGAGCAGCGTTGGGTCCCAAGTAAGAGGAACCAAGGCTGATGGGTCAGCCGTACAAGTTGGACGTTGTACGGGGGTATGCGTCTGAGCTTTTTTTATGCCGAAGAATGAGCGCTAGCGTAGCCGTCGAGCATGTGCAGGTTGTCGCTGCGACTGCGTTCGGGGCGCATGTCGATGGCACAAGTCTCGCGCGAGTCACTTGGGTGCGCGACAGTGGCTGGGAAACGGAAGGCTAGTCCAACGTGTGCGCTGTGCATAGTGGCGAGTTCGGCGCTTACTGATCGCTGTTGGACGTCATGGGAGTGCCGACGTCGAAAAGCGGCCGCGAAAGCAGTGCTTGCAGCGCTGCCTACGAAGCCTGTGGGGCCAAAGCTGGAGCACCGGGTTGTTTGTCAATTGAAATCTCGAGCCGTCCAAAAGGGCGCCTTCTGCTTGAGATGCTGAGGCGGCTGGGCGTGGCGAGGACTGGTACTTGCTTCACACCATAGTGCAGTAGATTCAGCCGAGACTGCGGTGTTCTCGACGCACCTAGGTGTGCTGAGGGCCGCCGTAGACGCAGGGACTGCAGGTGTACCGATGACATCGTCCTTGATCCGAGTGTCAGGACCACAGGAACTGGCACGGGATGACGTTATCAGCGTGCGTGACACAGGACTTTCACAGCGTTGAGTAGGCACAGAGGACGTGTCTTGCCTGGCAGGACGCCCTTGCGATAGAGTCCCGACTTCTGTAAACGGCGCTGTTGTGAATGCCTCTGTCTCGACGTCGCTCGAGAAGCAAAATTTGCTCGTACTGTCGCTTGCCGTGGAAGGAGGTGGAATGGTGGGCGGTTGCAGCCAGTGAGCGTCTTCAATGACGTCGGCTGCGACTCTCGTCGGCGGAGGGGCGCCTTCTCTGGATGTGGTCGTAGCGGACAAGGCAGGCTGTGGTTGGTTAGCGTCCGCTGTGTCGTCGGCGGCCGGTCCCGTCGGTGAAGGTGCAGCTGCCGCGCTGGAGACGGAGACCAAGGTGTCGGCGTCGGTAGGAGCGAACGTCGCTGTGCTGGGTTGCACGGAGGGTACCGTGTGGCGGCGTAGTATGCGCGAGCCGTGCGGGTACCTCGTGTGCTGCAGGCGGCGGCGAAGCGTGCGCGGACCTCGCCGGTACCTCATCTGCCGCCGGCCGAAACAGCTCGTCCGTGAGGCCGTAGTGCGCGAGCACGGCAGCCCGAAGGTCGTCGTAGGGTGTTTCGCTGGGCAGTGGTAGGGCGAGGATACAGTGGAGCTCGAGCGGAAGCGTCTCCCAAAGGATGGAGTGCTTGAACGGCTGTATTGTGACGTAGTTCAGCGAGAACGTAGCCTCAAGCTTGATAAACCAACCTCGGAGGTTGCGCGGCTCGAACTCCGGTATGGGCGGGTCCCCCCAAGTCGCCATGTCGGTGTACCGCTGGCCGGGTCACACGCGTGGAAAGTCCGGGTCGTCGCTTTGTAGGAAGCAGGTGTTAATCGGATGCGGCTTCCTACATTTATTGAGGTCGCGTAGGCCCGGCCAGAACGACCGGCCGCCAAGCTTCTGAGTCCACGTTCGATGTGTTCTGTGGCGCGTGGCACTGCCCATGCAGCCCGGGCAAGCCCCGCTGATGATGATCGTGGGATGATGCAGATGATGATAGTGGCGCTGCTAGAAGATGAGGTGCACGCCAATACACTTTCTTTTTATTTTACACCAAGCTAATATTGAATTTCATGTGGGACGTAAGCACATTATTATTCGCGTTCTAGCCTGTTTATGTAATAACGCTTTTTCCTGCACATTTCTACGTGGTTAATGCCGTCATTCAGGTTTATAGTAGCCTACCTTGTAGCTTTTACTGATCAAATCGACTAAAAGTGACATCCTTGCAGCCCAAAGAAAAGATTTGCATTTACGTTTTGAACACCCTTGACTGCATGCCTTTGGAGCCGTATGTGGGCTTAGGGGACGGTACATGTACGCGCGGCAATTTCTGAGGCTAGAATTTGTATGGCTCGAAAACCTCAAGAAAATGGGGCAGAAAGTTGATATTATTCATCTGGCGGCTCGGTTTTCATTGTCGAGTCCATAGCTTCGTCATCACCACGAGACCATTCTGGCAACGACGTAGCGACGCTGTGGACGCACTTTCGCACTTTCAAAAAGCTTTCGACACAGTACCTCACCAATTACTCCTCCTGAAAATTAGTGCCTTAAACATTGACCCGAACATTCTTAAATGGATTGAATGCTTTCTGACTAATCGCACTCATTTTGTAACAAGTAATGACTATAACTCACCTCTTTCTAAAGTAACATCTGGCGTACTGCAAGGTTTCGTTTTCGGCCCTTTACTTTTTCTTATATATATTAATGATCTCCCCGACAGTATTAACTCCTCTATAAGGCTATTTGCAGACGATTGTGTCCTTTACCGCGAAACAACCAACTAATCAGATAACCAACTCCTACAGGCAGACCTTGAGACTGTCTCAACCTGGTGTAATAAATGGCTTATGACAATCAACTCTAACAAATCTAAGTGCATGTCAATAAGCCGGCGATCTATTTCTCCCGCTTGCACCTACAGAATTAACGCAGTCTTCCTCCAGCATGTCTCTTCATATAAGTACCTCGGCGTTTACATTACCAACAAGCTATCTTGGCACACGCATGTTACCTACATCCGTAATAACGCTAACCGAACGCTGGGATACTTGCGCCGCAACTTTTCTCGCGTTCCGCTGTCCCTCAAAATTCTACTATACCGGTCACTAATTCGCCCAAAGCTGGAGTACACGTCCGCTATATGGGATCCCGAGCAGCACAATCTAATCAACGCGTTAGAATGTGTTCAGAACCGCTCAGCTCGATTCATTTGTTCTAATTATTCCCGTACTGCTAGCATATCAGAAATGAAATCTAACCTTGACCTACCCAATTTAACTGTCCCGAGCAAAGTGTCGCGACTTCATTTTTTTCATAAGATATTTTTTCACAACCAATATATGAGACGAGACCTCATTTCACAACCATCGTACCACTCATCACGCATTGATCACCAGCATAAGGTTGCCATTCCGTTTTGCCGCACGAAATTTTTTTCAGCAGCCTTCTTACCGAAAACATGTGCCGATTGGAACCACCTTCCCTTTTCCTTTGTAACGATAACAGACCCTTTGTTGTTCAAGACTGCAATTTCTCAGCAATTTTTGTAACTGTATGCGCTTTCCATTATCTATCTTTGTCTTTTATATGCTTGAATCCTTATTACAAATACATTCTTTTTTTTTCGTTTGATTTATGTTGCCTTCGTAATTTGCGCTTCTGACACTTGTTTCTTTGTTTTTTTCCTTGTCTTTATTCTTTTGTGTGTTATGAAATGTTGTACCCACCCCCTCTGTAATGCCCTACGGGCCCTGAGGTTATTCTAATAAATAAATAAACCTTCTCCACCTTCTGTTTTACGCAGGGCTTGCCTAATTAAAGTTTGCACAGAGAAATTGTGCCGGGGTTTTTGCTGAAAAATGCACGATTGCTCTCACTCGAGCCTTGACCCCTTGATGGCACTCACTCCAAGTCTAAAGGTAACCAAAGGTTCTAGTAGATGGCGCGGCCAGTGCGACGCGCCACATTTGAATTCATTTGAGCGAACCTCCACTGCATTTATCATGGGAGAAGCGAGGCAGGAAGGGGAGAGCGTGAGAGTGAAACCCGCAAATCACTTCAGCAGAGAAACACAGCGAACTCCTTCACTTTCCAACTCAGACTAGGAAGCAATCCCTAAGAACCGATTGGAAAGTGGTGCGGTGTGGCGGGGTGGAATTGAAGGAGTGCGTCGGAAACTGTGAATGACGATTTTTACCCCCCACAATAGCCACCAACTAGAAAGACTACAGCAACGCTAACAAGCGGCGTGAATAAAGATTTTAGTCACAATTGTGCCAGAAATTCAGGTAAAAATAATGGTTGAAATTGTTCGAATACAAATTTACGGAATGTACAAAAACCTTGCGGTGGGAGCCCCATATAGAACGCCTCGCAGATTGTATACGAGCAGAGCTGTAGCTTTCCGAACGTGTCTCCGCTAAAATATTTCACATAAGTAATCACCGATAATTCCCCAGCTAGTAACAAGTATGTTCAAACAACTCTGCCAGTAATTCTTCACAGCCAACCAATAAACAATTCATCGCATCTACACAGGCAATCATTTAAGGTGAAATATATGTGCAAGTACTTTATGACAAGCACACCAATGAACGCGTAAGCATTGCATGCCTTGTCCAGGACACGCTGACGCTATTACCGTTAAAAAATGCTACACTGACTAGGGAACGCGTGTTAGATGCGAATGCATACTCAGAACACAAGGATATTACCTCAACTGCGACGCCCTAAAAATACTGTTTTTTCAAGGCAGTCCTTTGGCGGTGACTAGCTGTCCTGGCAAGCCCTACGGCAGGCCTCCAAAGTCAGGAATCGGTTGGGGCTGATGTTGCAGAGCTGCATTTCTGCGTTGCCCTGGCCACCAGCCTCCAGCCACCAGCCACCAGCTTCCAGCCTCCGGCCACCAGCCTTGTACTGCGCCAGATCCCGCTCCGCAGACTGTGCAGCCGCCGCAGTGACGCCCGTGCACACGCCGCTCTCGCTTTATTAGTAGAATTCTTGACGCAGGCGCTGGCAGTACGCGTACCGGAGGGGCCCGCACCGTTAAGCGTCCTACGACCTGACCGGATAATTTTTAGAATAGGTGGACTCTCTACAGGCTTAGTTGCCGAAAAACCGGAAGTGTGCGCATCTCTCTGGAAATGCCTATCCCAACAACATGGTAGGGTCAAGATGATATATCTTATAAACACGCAGAATCACTCTTATGTGTGTGAGTTGGAACACAACCGGAAGGGAATCAGCTTGCATTTAGGCGAACAAAAGAAAGAGAGTAAATACATGGCACAGCGGTGCGCCGTGTATTTCCTGTCTTTCTCGTGTTCCTTTAAATGCATGGTGATTCCCATCCGATCATTGATGAGTCATTATCCTTCACTGAATACGAAGTAGTGACCAATACGTTAAATGAAACTTTTAATTGTAGCCACAGGAACGATGAAGCACTATATCTGGTAGGTGGGCACCGACATAACGCACATTTACGGTGTGAACACCAATTGTGTTTCGAATATTCCAAATGTTTGATTGATTGATTTTGGGGTTTAACGCGCCGACGCAACGCAAGCGATGAGGCGCGCCGTAGTGGAGGGCTCGGTATTAATTTTGACCACCTGGGGATCTTTAACGTGCGCCGAAATCTACACACGGCCGGGCCCGCCGCGGCCGGGAAGTGAACCAGCGACCTCGTGCTCAGCAGCGCAACGCCTTAGCCACTGAGCCACCGCGGCGGGTTGAACTCCACAATAGGTGTCCCTTTATTCTTTATTCAAATGTGCATTTGGGTAAGTGGCCGGTTTTGAAACCACACGCATCTGATTTAGGAATAAATCTTACATGACCAGAGAGCTAAAAGGAATTGCTGAGATTCCCGAAATTTCTATTGTGTGTCAGCTAGCCTTCATCCAGGTTGCATCAAAACGGAAAAAATTCTTACATTGCCAAAGGAGTTAATAATATGTAATAGTAATTTTGGTGCGCCACACACATATTTATCTTCGGAGAGGAGGTTGAACTTTTTGCCGACGTTGCTGCTACTTCGCTGTGCCAAACAGTGCAAAAGTTGTACTGCGCCAAATCTTGAAACATCATTCATCGTGTCGCAATGACCTTGAGAAACCGGAGTGCAAGTGTGGCAGGTGGCAGGTGTTACGTCGCGCCACGTGATCTGCTACTGAAAGGCGTCGGAGCTAAAGTCGCTCCGAGCCTCGCCTCTGTGGTGCACGAGTCTAGACAAGGGTATAACCCATGCTTCGCCGCCGCTTGGTCGCTCATTTCATCATGGATGGGGACAGCTTCGCCGTCATTGCGTGCGCTTCTACACATGCTGAATCGAAGCATTCTTGAGATTAAATTTTTGAAACACTGTTGGTATAGTTTTCGTAACACCAAGCCGAACAGTGTTAAAACTGATAAGTGTTAATTGTGAAATCATTTTTGCTCAGTATCAATCACAGTTGTAAGCTTGCCTCTCCCTGATAATCATCCGAAAGGAGCGAGCTCTCACGCAAGGACTACGCCACTCACGCTAACACTTCGCGCATCGTCAATAGAGGGTCAGGTCGAAACAACGCGCTTCTTCAGGTGTATTGCTTGTTGCCGCATTGTTTCTGGCCTACTTCTTTTGCAAGGAAGACGGATTAAAGACCCCAAAGTTCATTTAAAGTATTTGAAGAATAAAAGGCAATGACACCGACTACTAAGTTTATACAGTCGGGAAAACGCTTGTTTAAAACAGCGATTTAGATCTAACTGGCTACATTTAGAAAGAGCTGACGGATGCTCTTCAAACAGGTGTGGGCAACTGTGGTCTGCCAAGGCTTTAGAATGGTGAACTAATTTGCTCTAAATTATTTCAATCCCCCCCCCCCCCCCCCCGAGGTCCGGAAGATCAAAAATCTGTGTTGTAGACATGCGTTTTGCCGACTGTAAGTAAAGAAGTGACGTTTCGTCTGCCACACTGTTCAGGTTTCTGCTCCTACACTTTATATCAAACACATTTCTATATCATTATTTGTTAATTTTTTCTCTTGGCATTCACAGGATTCAATATCCGCGGTCACAAAAGTGTCCAGAGCTTATTGAAAAATCTAAGCAGCACCTTCACGTTGTTGCGATTGTTGCGTAACACAGTCGTACTGCTCACCATGAATTCGGCTGTTTCGTTCTCCTCACGCCCACCGTGACCAGCCCTTGTCGCCATCTTCGAAGACGACCTGGACAAAGTGCCCACCACAGAGGTCAACGGCCTTGGTGCTCTGGAAGGTGTACGTGTGGTCGTGGGGTCGCCTTCGAAAGGGTACTTGAAACCGATCACAAGTACTTCTGTGCGTACGCGTTCATCAGATCATCGCCCTTATGCCCGCTGCCATTCACCAACTGCGCGTTCATCAAGGCCGCCGCCGTCCACTTGCGGTCGAGCTGTTTTGGAACGAGACAATGTGCTTTGTACTGTAGCAGTAGGCAATACGGTACGACTGACAACGAATCCAGTATAAAACACCCTGCTTGAACTACAAAATCAGTGAACCCGTCGCTAGTTAGCCGGTCGATACACCCATGCAATCCCGGATCCCGGGCCTCATATCGGTCGTATTCTATGGCGGTTTTACATTTTGCTTTTGTGTTACTCGACTTCTGTCGTGTTCTGCTGCGGCAAGGTGCGCATGGAACATGGTTGATTTAAAATTCTAACTTCGCGGGCGGCGGCGTGATAAGGATGATCCAGTAATCAGCTCAGGCTTGCGAGGCGCTGGGCATTTCGATATCTCTCCATCCATATAACCTAACTTTTGGCTGCAGTGCTTTGTTTCTCGTAATTTTTAAAAGGGAACTCGTCGTAGCTAGGAACGTGTTCTTCGCCACTCTTTGCCTTCGCTTTAAAAGTGCGCATTTCACGTGTAAGTAAGCCTCGTTGTCAGCTTAGAAGAGAAGAGAGACCCGGAATGAATAAAGATCATCGTTGCTCTAGCACCCATGACGGGGAATAAACAAGTGAGAACCGCAGATGCATGAATTAATCCGAAGAAAAAAACTTTGAACGCAGAGCTATAGCAGGATTAGTGCATGCGTTATCAAAAACGTGCGTCGCTTTGTCGAGCAACCCATCTGGTTGTCCAACCTCTTGGATAACCGAAGCTTTAGACGCCACCGACAGCCTGCCTTACACATTTTAAAATCGGAGTATCATGGTAGCAGTCTTTTTTTAAAAGACGATAGCCGTCTTTAACCAACTCGAACGAGAAAATTATGGTATGTCTGGAGGTCCATCCATCCGGCTGTCCTCGATGTGCCTAGAAAAGAAGTATATTACAGTAAGTATCCACTGCAGCACACTGGAAACGCAGCCGTCGGTCACTGCAGCGTCAGTAGCCAGTATCAACGGCTTCGCAACTCAGCTCTATTTATCACTATCATCATCAAATGATCAACACTGGTGATGATCGACTGAGCGGCGCAAGAAGACGATGTCGTTGCTAAGACTCAAAGCGCGGAGACGAGCTTCTCAGCTCGTGGCAACGGCAACAACGCCACTACTACCCCTAGAGTAATAATAATAATAATTTTTATTTCATGTTCCAAGTAGCACATGAGGGTGCGAAAGAAAAAGCTGCTCTTGGCTGCTTGACCAGCTCCCGCCCCCTGTTTGCAAGGACAGAATGCAGCAACACATTAATAACAAGAATGTGCTGTTTTTGACTGTTTCACAGGTAACACTCGGTGAACGGGTTATAAATGTTGCAAGATACTGGGTTGAAAACTTTTCTAAGCAATAATACAAGAGAAATAACCTGAAAATACACAGTGGATTGCAACAGTAAAATAATTATCCGTATTAGCAGCCATGGTTATTAGGCATCTTGAACAATACAGTACAGTTAATACAGTATGGTAAGCGACAACATTAAATAAACATGAAAAAATCGAAAAAAACTCCGAATTGCACACACAATATAGAAAATGACACCAGAACGTTTACAAGAACAATTCATAGTCCTTAGCAATAAGCTTGTAAAAATTTATACCTTATTCATGGAAGTCGTTCGAAGACTTCGGAGTTACTGTTCGTAACATTTGATCTCCATAATTAGTTGTATTTAAAAGATCCATCATCTCATCGGTGACATCTTCTCGAGCTAGACCTGGTGCAGGTGCTCTCTACGTGCATTCCATGTCCAGTGGCGCTCGGCGACCCCGTCAAGCGGGTACAACGCTGAGCACTGATCGGCGTTCCTTTCCTTCAGGGACTGCCACAGGCAGGAGCAGACGGCTGCCAGGGCACTCGAAGGAGTTCGCTGCGCTACCAGACAATCCGAGGAGCACAGCAAACCGAGGCAATCCGTTCCCCTACAATGTACTGGCCTATCATCCCAAAGACACTCGCTCCATGGGGACGCCTTCGTAGAAAAAATGTCTGGTTAGACCAGTGCGGACGACGGGCTCGCCACAAAAGATAGACCACAGACCACCGCCGGCAGAGCCTTTCCTTTTAATTGGAAGGTACGGCCGGGCACTCGTTTGCAAACCACAAATGGGGCTGATGGGAAATCTCCAAGAAGAGCCTCAGATGAGCCTTCACCAACCAATACAAAAGCAAACGAGCTGAAGCCAATACAAAAGCCAACGAGCCTTTAATACCGAGTCCTGGGCCATAAAAAATTGGTACAAGTGTCGTTGCGAAAGCGCTTTCGTCTGCGTGCATCTCGCGTCGCACTGTCCTTCGCCCATGTTAAGTTAGCGCAGTGTTTTCTTAACAGACTACACAAGAAGAAAAGAAAGAAGAAAAGTTTCCCACGTTGACACGAGGCTTTTACATTACGCTTGACGTCTATGCGACACTTCGCAGCCAGAAAGGGTGGCTATTCCTTTTCCACATGCACAACGCTTATACGTCTTCAACAGGACGCAATTTTTTAGCCTAGGCTTACTACGAAACTCTCTCGTATCCCCTAACCTTGGATGAATGCTTCATTACCCAACATTGAAAGACGTCGCTACTTTCAGTGATACTCGTGAAGATGGGCAAGCTAGCGCTGCGTAACTAAGTGAAAAAAAAAAACGCACTGACATCTTCATGAACCACATGCACAGTGCGCATCGTCGGGTTTGTACATATCGGCCCATGTTTTGGCCCAGAATGCACCCTACGGGCTTTTCCTTTATTGGCCCTTTCCTAACTGGAACATCTCGTCCTCGTGCTTATCCTCAAAAAGAAAGGGTCTTACCACGTCGGCCGTTATGCAGGCCACTATGAAAAGCCCCATAACGGACACCAGGAGCGTCTTGCCGTGCGTTGGCAGGCACGTCTAGGAGCGTTCATCCTGCTCCTGCTGCCGTTCAATCGTCGCACGTCTCCGCCTTCCACGTGGGCTTCCAGGTGAAGTTCGAGAGGCCCCATAGCGGTCGACGCTGAGAATTGAGAAAAGAGTTCAATGAAATTAATAATAAGACAAGATACATTTTTCTCCAGTTTAAGAGAACTAGCTTTCGGTAACTACCTTAGCTCCATTTCAGCCACGAAAGACATTTCTTTATACTAAGAAAACACAAGAAGTATTTAGAAACTGTCAAATGTCACTGTGTAGTGACGTGATATAGGTAGGTGCGGCGTAATGTGGGCTAAAGCTAACGAATTACTTAACTCCAGTTAGCCTTAAAAACTGATATGACCGAAAGGAACTACAGGCCCCGCTATAGTCGCTTTGACATGTTTCATGGCGGTGGATGTAGTTGGTGACCGATCATCGCACAAACAAAATTATGTTATGTCATAGGAAAATCGCTAGAAAGTAGATGAGGACTTGCCACTAGAACATATCTTTTCCTGAATATCTCGACCATTTCTTTGAGGTTCGCAGAAAAATTAGCATTTTTCATTGACAGCGCAGTTGTTTTAATAGTGCAAAATTGTAGTTCGCCTTTAAGTATTTTAGATTGCTCAAGCTTAATTAAATGCCTTCGGAGGCATGAGATTATAGAACTGTCTACCACCCTTAGGTAGTAGACATAATATTACGCTGAAGAAGAGCGGCAGGTCGCAACACCCGTGACGGCTATCACATTCCTAACACCGGTCTGATTGCAGTTAACTCCGTAAATGCAAGTGTCCCTTTAGCCGACTACGAGGAACTAATTTGAAAGTAGGAATCAAAGAGGAAGAAACAAGTTTACTGTCCCAACAAACGAAAACGGGATGCCGAGGGAAGATGGCGCAAAACCAATGTCCTTGTGATGGAGGTAAAAATGCCTGGTTGCTTTAGAGCATTGGTGCAGACAAACGCTTTGTGGTCAACAGAAAATGCAAACACAATTTGAACCTGTTATAAAAATTGCCGGGGTATAAACATAACGATATCAAAGAAGCAGGACAGGCCAAGCTCGTATCCCGTTGTACTTCTTTGTTTTGTTTCGTTTACCACGCTCTAATTTCAAGTTTTTAAGTATTTGTGCCGTGTAGTTGGATATATTCGGGTCATTACAGCTTGCCAGTTCAAAGTTGGGAGTTCTGATATCAACACTGAACTCACTGACGGTACACATTGGTGTCTCATTCTTATTTCAGCCATGAGAAGTGCCTATACATGAAGGTGTCAGACCGTTTTCGACATTAAGGGTTGTCGTAGAGTGGGAATATTACCATGCTGCCACTAGTGTTCACACAGTAGATATCCGGAGTAACGGTAGCATCCCTCTATTTCTCCACCATAAAGGAGGATATGAGCTCATGGATATGTTGTTATAATAGCCTAAGCAAATGGGACTCAAATGAAATGGAAAACCACGGGAAAGAGTTTCCCTATACGCAGCTGCGGGAATGCGCTCCTATGTGTATATAACGCTGTACGAAGCTTTCCGACTCAAGCGAAATACCAGAAAACCCGGGAGTAAACCTTAACTGGAGTAACCTTTAAAATATGAGCTCCGCTGTGGTTATATGTACCCCTCAGCGAGTATTTGCATCGCAAGAAAATAAAAGCAGAGGCTAAGACTTGGAAATAAACCTTCGTGTTTATGGGGGTGCCCTTGTTAGGTTTATAAGTAGGCAGCCCGAACGTTGTGTTTGCCCACGTTCCCAGCAATGCCGAACACATCATACGTGAAGTTAGGCCTACCTTTTAACGTAATTAGACCGCACAATTCAACGTCTGGCCTGACTGACGTCATGCAAATCCTAGGGAAATGAGGACAGTCGCTCTTATGGCGGGGTCTATGTCCCGCGGAAATTAAGCGAAATAGCAAGGACCGGTGAACAGACACGGGTGGCCCACTCTTCAGCTACTTCCGAGGAAGATGTTGCTTGATGCGTTTGTAAGTGTGCTGCCCTGATATTTGTATGCACCACCATGCTCTTCGGTACTGAGAGAGCAGAATCGGCCGCGACATCCTTTCTTCGAGCCAGTGCCATCCAGACTCTTACTGTTACACGTAGCGCTATCTGTGGGTTAGCTTTGAACACTACCACAACCTTCATGATTAACTGCTAAAACAAGCTGGCTGTTCGGCCTCTGTGTTCTAAAGCTGCTGGTGTCGCGGCTTCTAGTGCTTATATTCTGGTTTGGAACCCCCGCAATCCTGCATTTTTTTGTTCCATGGATCTTTTTTCAGGAAATGATTTGTTAGATCAGTTGTACCCACCCTTTTCGCAAACCGTTAGCCAAGCTTCACTCACTTGACGTCGCGAACGCTGCCTGTCGTTCCCTAATCGCAAGACTGAGCTGTATGGAACTTTTGAAAGCCTATTACCGTTCGCGCGCCAACTTTCGCTTGAACTCCCGACGGGCGGCTTCTTCGTGAGAGTACGCGACTTCTCCCATTTTCAGAACGTTCGAGAAACGAGTGCCCAGCGCACTCGTCTGTATCAGCGCGCTCCTCCCAACCATCTGGTTAACCACTCTGCCCAATTGGCCGATTTCTCGCCTGCTCTAATTTACTCTGCCCTCGTGCGCTTGGCGAGTGCTCTCACCCACGGCTTGGCTCCGCCCACCTACACTTGGCTTCCCGTCTCCCTCTCCCCACTACCTTGCACCTGTGCTTGGCGCTTTCTCTCCCCGTAACTAGGTTATGCCCTTTCCACATCGCTGCGTCCCAGTTACCACGCGTCGTCCAGTGAAAACTCTGACACAGAGCAGCTTCTCTGTTAACAAGGTTCGTTTAAAGTGCCTTTCAGGCTCGTTTAGGCGCGCAGAGGAGCGTATGACCACGTTCAGTCCAAGTCCCAGCATGCACTGACTTCGAAATAGAAGGTCGCGAAGCAGCCACACCGCCGGCAGCAAGGTGGGCGGTGTGCGGCGCGAAATGTCCGGCCCGCAGATGACACGCTAGGCCTCTGTGAACAAGCATCATGAGTGCCAAACTGGGAGAACGCGCGCTGAAACCACGTGCCCTCGTATCATCGTCGAGATCGTCATCATGATCATATTGTTTCCTTTGCCTCTTTTTCTTCTCTGATCCGTCTATAACGAAGATCCTTACCAGTCACCTCTATTAAGACTAACATTACTCAGCCCTAATGTTCAGACTACCGACGTGTCAGCAACGTCACTCCCAATTTAGACCAAACTGCAGGTTCTTCCTGGCAGCGTTAGGCTTCAAAGTGCACCCTCAAGCCTGACGTCGGAACAGAGCATATCCCTCATGAAAATTGACGTTGAGTTTTAAGAGACTCCTTATTGTGTTTCTATAGCCTCCTCGGTCCCGGGATACCCAAATGGGTACCATAACCATGAAGGCAAAAGCTTTCTTCCATTCGAAATTCGCGCGTCAAAAGTTGTTTCCCCGGAAAAAGCACGCTTTGCTTTCACTAAGCCCCCCAAGGTGGCGCGATGTCTTAAGTCATTCCTGAAGAGTCAGGCGGCAAAAGTGGCTTTCAATGGCGCGAGCGCTCCAGTGCTCTCACAGGGTAAGCAAGACTGAGAGTACCGAAATGGGTGCCATCAAATTTCCTTAATTTCGTTTGCTTTTTTGCTATTGTAATTTTTTGCGTTTATTTCTATGGATAATGAACCTAATAGAAGTGTGTTGTCGCATTTTTCTAGCATTTTTGAAGCATTCTAGCATTTTTGAAAATTTTTATCATTGCATTCCACACTCACTGAAACCCAGAGTACCCCAATTGGTACCATCAAATTCTTTTTCTTTCGTTTGATTTTTTGCTATTGTAATTTTTTGCGTTTATTTCTATGGATAATGAACCGAGTAAAAGTGTGTTACAAAATATTTTTCTATTTGCGCATTCTTGGGACTGAGATAAAGTCAATAAACCGTCAATCAAAACTCATCGCTCATTAGAAAGTCCACAAACTTTTTATTGCACAAACTCAACCAACAATTTATTGCCTTCAAGACATCGAGTTTTAAAACACTTCAGATTGCGTTTCTGTCGAGTAAACCAAATCTCCCTTCTTAAACACTTTGGCCAATATAAAATAAATAAACTGTTTATTGCAAAAGTGCAACATGCATTTTATTGCCTTCACTATATTGAGTTTTAACAGACTCTGTATTGCCTTTCTCGGGGTCGATTGAACTCCTTATGTGTGGACTGTGGTCATTAGACAGCCAATAAACATCTTATTACGAACTCACAGCAAGCATCATGTTGCCTTCATCATGTTGAGTTTCAAAAGACTCTGTATTGCGTTTTTATAGCCCACCCACGGAGGTCTGGTAGTTTATCCGTGCATATATGTGGGGTGCTATTGTGCCACTTGCCCCGCCTCATCAACAGAGTTCGCGCGATGGACGTCCTATCACTTCGTCTTGAAGGCATTTGGAAGCAGTGGCGCCTGGGGTGACGGACATCACCGCCGGACAGTCCGAGCCCCTACAAAGCTCCTCTGTTGAAGCTTGCCAAAAAACGTGGCTCACATGCAACAGGATATTACAACTATACTCAATAAGAATTTTAAAGAAAGCTAATAGAGATAAGTTGAATAAAAAATTCCCGCGCCTTCCCGCGAGGGGAACACGAGTAAATGCAGAGCATTGGGGGTCGTTAACGCCGCGTAAAGTCGCGTTAGGGTGGGTAGTTGGGTCGTAGTTGCGTTGGTGTTGGTTGGGGGTAGAGAGAGGAGAGTAAAGTCGCGTTAGGGTGGAGCGAGCGTCAACCAAGGAAGGAAGGAGCAACGCAGTGAATGAAGCACGAGCGACCGCTAGCCGCTTTATATTTGCAGCGCGCGCAGTAGAGGGAGAGCAGTACGGGGGGGGAGAGCGCGCATGCGCAAGCAGCGCGCGCCCTTCCACGCCCCAACGCGCTGCTATCATGCACCTGTTACGCCGAGAGGAGGGAAGAAGGAGAGGCGCACCTGCTGCGGACGCGGAGCTGTGGACGCCGTCCGACGCAGGAAGAGGCGAGGCTAAGAAATGCTCTGCATTTAAAAAATCATCAGAAATTCTATTCAGACAGCTCATATGCAACAGGTTGTGATGACTGGGCACAATGAGAATTTTACAGAAGTCTAATTGACATAAATTTAATAAAAACCCGTTAGAAACTGTATTTAAAGCTCACACACTCGCACAAGGTTGTTATGACGATACTCAATAATAATTTTAAGAAAGCTAATTCAGGAATATTTACTAAGAACTCATGAAAAAGTTCATTCAAATTTGTTCAGACGCAACAGGATGCTACGACTATACTCAATAACAATTTTATAAAAAACTTTTGGCATAAATTTAATAAAAATCCGCCAGAAACTATATTCAAACCTGCCTCACACGCTACAGGCTGTTGCGACTATACTCAGTAAGAATTGCATAGAGAGCTTATTGAATTTTTTTATAAAAACCCGGAGAGAAACTCATAAGAAACTACATTGAAAAGCGATAAGGTCTGTTGACTTGGCTCTATAGACTTTTAATTAAAGCGCGGTGGCCAATTTGTAATGGAAACTCAATAGAAATATTGTATAAAATGTTGACAAAAGGTTCACGGGATTCTTTTGAGCAATATCTATTATTGAGCAATCTCTAGTTTATTAAATCTCGGTAAACATTTTTACCCGCATGCTCCCTCACGCTGCTGTGCCAGCACTCCGAGGCACGCTCCTTGGAGCCACAGGACGTGTCGCAGCACGTGGGAAATTAGGTCTCGCTTTTCGAGATCCCGGCTTCCCTCAAGAAAAGTCGCTTTCGCAATAATATTATACGCGCCAAAGAATAACCGAAAGGCCACATCGTCCAGTCGCCAGCGCCTTCATGAAACTATGCCTTTTTTCAACGAAAATACAATACAGAACACATCATAAGTACACAACTTCTACAAGCGAATTTCGCGCTTATAATTTCCAATCCTTCATCCTCACATTCAATATCTCGCTTTTAAAAGTAGGCGCGAGATGTTCCCGCAATTACCCTGCTCAGGCTTAGACGGCAATAAACATGCTGGATAACACTTCAACACACTATTGCGAGGCGCGTACTATTCGGTATGTGATGGTTGGGCCATGGCCAGTTCTGTCCACCCGAATCACCGCCTTCTTCAGAGAAAGTAAATGCATCTATTGAAGTAAAAGGCAATTTCATACTGAATGGTCATAGTCGCTCACTTCGTCTTGGTCCTCAGATTTGCAGTAATCTACATGGAGGGTATGTTGACTGCCACCACTTATGATCCCCTGCCCGAAAGATTTGCTTCACACGCATATAACGGGCTATGCAGTGTCCTTGTTCTGCTCATGGTCTCGGACAGAAATTTACAATATCAAAATGGGTGAAGGGTAACGCTTCTAAACAAACTTATAACGACCGAAAGATTTCTCTGGCTTGGTTTGCAGGGCTATGAACAGCCTGCCGAACTTTCAATTATATAGCGGGAGCGACGACCGATCGGCATGTCAGCGCCTGATCACGGTGTTCACCGGCAAAATAGGCGAGGGTACGCGCGGGCGCCCAGAACTATCTGTTGAGGGAGCGTCGTCTGCTCCGCTGTTCTTCTCAGGGCAACACACCCCCTGTTTTTCTTATCTTGCAAGGCCGTTTTGCTACCGCCAGAGGCAGCAGTGAAGATGGTTTGTGGTTCGTTTCCCCGAAGTCCGGTGTCGATCAGGAACCCAATCGCCCGGGCTCCGGTTGATTTGGCAGGAGGCTGGCAGGGCGATGGTGTTGAAGTTCTTGGAGACGGCGGTCGAACTGACGAACTCGAGGCGTTGGGGTTGATTAAGTGAAACGAAGAGTTTATATACAGCTATTTACAGTAGGAAAACTGGGTACATGAGTAGTAAAAAAGAAAAACTTCGAACTTCAGCTAGACGCTAGCTCCGAGTGGGCACAAATCATTCGAGCTCCTCAACTTCGTCTAACTCTCCTATTCTCGGAGCGTACACAAACCGCTTGAGAAACGACGGCCGAGACCCTGTCTAGCCGCTAGATCCGTCTAGTTGCCCGGTACGGCGCTGTACCCTTAACTTCCGACGCGATCTTAACCTCTAGCCTAGGTGGCTCACAAATCCCAACCTAGCTTTAACGGTCGAGGCTCCTTGTCCCGCCGGGAACTTCCCAGCTCAGCGCTCAGACAAGAACGATTTCTAACGGCCAAGTTCGGCCTTATATCACCTCAAGATCACACACTCTCGGGAACGCCCCTGTAGCGTTCGTATACGCGTAAGGGAGTGCCCCAAATTCATGTCGACAGCTGTCACTCAGCGCGCTATGGAACATTCAATGAGGCGCCGCCATCTTTGGGTCAACGACACGCTCGCGGATGAGCAGGTGCGCGCGACCCCGCGGGGTGAGAGCGAAAGGCGGCGACAGTGCACTGGGCCGCCCGGGGCGCGTTAACAATGGTGTCTCGCGCGGCGCGCGCTTTCTCGGTTCTCAGAATCCGGCGGGGCCGTCTGCTTTCTCAATGGGGCATTATCCCCGTGGTATTCGGTGGGCCAGACAATCCGTCTCCCGTGCGCGCCGTGACGAAATGGCGACGGCTGCGGCGTAGAGTCCACCGATCTGAGCCCCCAGACAGAGTGGCGGGATCTCACGCGCAGCCCGGGCGCCTGGCCGCTGATCTCATAAGTGGACCTTACGGCAGCTAAGCAGCGTGGGCAACAAAGTAAATCAGATGCAGTGTCAGCGGGTGTACCACTCTCAAGGAAACAGCGTAGCAGACGACACTCATACAGCAGATAGACCTATGCGCGTGCGCGTACTCTCGCCTATTTCGCTTCTGATCACCGTGATAAGGCGCTGACATGCCGGTCGGTCGTCGCTCCAGCTATATTATTAAGAGTTTGGGAGGCTGAACATAGGTAATTCAAAAAAGCTACGCTACTGCGGGATTGGAGACAGCCGGTCATTGAGCTGAAGTGCGACCACAGACGGCGCAACCGGCTCGTCATCCATTGCAAGACTGAGCGACCAAGCGCCGCAGAAGCAGCCGTTCGATCATCGCTAGCCGAGTCACGTGGCACCTCAGCGCTGACGCACAAGGCGAGGCAACGAGTCCAAGATTACTGCGATGCGATGAATGGTTTTGCGAGACGGCACTTAGCTCAACAAAAGCAGTGTAACATTTCTTCCAGTCACTGGACTGGACAGAAGATTGTAAATTCTTGATCACATGAGTGTTTCCCATGATTGTGTAGGTGCGTATCACGTTTTTTTTCTATTACTTCTATATGTCTATGCCACCTTCATCCACATCCGGCGTAGCAAGTGGGGCGGCTGCTCTGGCTGACCTGGGTAATTCTTTATAAAACAGTTTCCTCCTCTTCGTTGCGAGGCATTGCGAGCATTTCGCACAAAAAAAAACGTACACGATACGCAGCCCTTTAACGGCAGCCGCATCCAAGTTACATTTAGAAAGCGGAAGGACTGAAAATTTTTCTGTTAACAAATTCGCACACTAATTCAATCTGAGTGCCTTTGGTTACTCGTCCAAAGAAATCGCGGCTCTACGTACAACTCGGGCTCTGCTCATGGTCGTCCCGGTGGCCTCGCTGCTGATTTCGTTTTGTGCGGGGCAGTCGGTAGATTCTCCGTCCGGCGATATTTCCTCACTCTCCGCGGGGCCAGCGCGAAACTCAGGCTGTCGTCCCTGCTTCCATTCAGGCACTGGAGCCATCGGTCGTACCGGCGCACCAGACCAGTGGAAACGGCGCCCTGGAAGCGACGCTGACCATACTTGAGAAGAGAACGTACATTGGGGTGCTCGGCCGGATGGCACCCCCTTCTGCACAGTGCCTCGAACATCGGCGAGCTGTATCTTGCGCTTCCTCAATCGTTCTCGCTGCGAGACCACTGCTGCCCGAATCCCCGGCTGGTGGCAGTGATAGTGCTGCCGTATGGGGCGTCTGCACCCTGAAGGCGATTGCCCAATAAAAAACGGTCATCTTCTAATTCATCATTATTATAATTACCTCTGTGTGACTGCTGCAGGACGAAGGCCTTTGCCAGGCTCTCGAAGGGCTGGTATTACGGGATTTAAATAAATCAGTATTATGGTGGCTTCATGCAATTATAGTACGGCAGGCACACAGTGTTGCAGTATCAGCAGGGGAAGCCATCACGATTTCGCGCTCAAAGCACGTTCGCAGACTCAAGTATACCTGGAAGGTTGTATTTCGTGCCGCATAAAAAAGTCAACAAATAACAGCGGTTGTCCCTCACCTGTGACCACGTTCCTGCGGATTCGATTCTCGTTCCTGCCACGGTTTCTTTAGTTGAAATTGTGTAGGACTTTGGAGCAATCAGCTGCTGACAACTTCACATTTTTGTTTTACATCATGGAGCATATGATGTTTCCGCATTCAAAAATTCTTTGGGGCACATACGTAAGCTTACACATTATGATGGAAAAAGCGTGGCAATTCTTAGCAGTGATTATTTAACTGCTCCATTATATTTTCGACTTTTTCTTCTGTTTTGCTTCTTTGTTTTTGGCGCCAAATCTAGAGGCTCCTGTGCTGCAACATCGTGACAGCGTTTCTGTCATCCCTTTGTGTTTCTTCGTCTGTCGCGCGAATTTTTTACACAAGCAGACGGGTACACGCCACAGTTTCCCTGCAGTGCGAGTTGTGCGCGGCTTTTATGTACCTGTTCTACTCCCGTGGCCTCACGTTCACGTGTTACAAAGCACACTATTCCATACCTTTTACGTTTCAGTTCAGAGGTTTCTGAGGCGCTCACATTGCCCCCCCCCCCCCCCCCAAGCTTCTGATTACTGGCCAATTTGTCTTGTGGGTATCATTTGGTATGTGCCGCGAAGAAACGAACAAGTTGTTCGTTTCTTGTAGTTATTGGCCGAGAGACGACGACGAAGAGCCTACCGGTGTGGTTGCGTATCGGCTTCGGCTTCAACGGCCTTGTTCTCTAACACGCACGTTCCCTCCCTTCCATTCCGGGCTTACCTGTCGCGAGCAAGTAGTCATTCGGCAGGCACAAACATATACACTGCAGACACCCACTCGGCTGCATCTATTCCAACGGGAGCCTGCAGACACCGCTGTCCCACTCTGTCCCCACTGCCTTATTCCCCCTACCCAGGACCCCATTCTGTGGGAGTGCTTCTACAACCCTACGCAACCACATAATTACACCGGAGAGTGGCTGGCTGTTGCGGTCAGTCTCCAAGAGCAACGGGAACTGGCGGCTCACAGCAAAAGGGCCCTCACCGGCTGCCTGGACCGAGGCGGCGGCATTAGCCGCCTCGGTCCAGGCGGCTAATTCGCCGACGAGGTCATTGTTTTCTTCTTCGCGGCGAGTGGTGGACGCAAAGTTATCGTCAGCATTGTAAACTTCCACGAGCTCTTAGTCATCGACTTGAGGCACCGGTGGCGGGATCTGCAAGTCGTCTTGGGAAGGAGTGGAACACTCGTAGCGTTGTCTCAAATTATCCATATGTGGCTTTTAGCGAATGCAGCGCCCGCGGTAACCTCTCCCAAGCAGGGTGTCTTTTCATCATTAGAATTAGCGCTGTAGTTTGCGCAGTAGCGCTTGATGACAGCACTCAGTTTTAGATGCGAAGCATCTCATGGCCGGGGCTATGTCCCTCCCTTGTCGTTGTCGTTGTTGCGCCGTACACACCCCCACTGCGCATGCTGGGCTTGCTGAACGCCCGGTGGTGTCTTACCCTTCAATGGCTCCTGGAGCGACCGTGCTGCCGGTGTCTTCCTGGGCCGGCACGAGAAAAGCACGCTTCACGCGCCTTCGACGTTTCATCGTATTCGGCAGCGGCGTGCGTCGGCGAGTCTCAGCGGGCTGTGATTACAAGTAGCCCACAACCATCCGGGGAACGTGCATCGACGTGCATCGTGCATCGGGGAATGTGGGAGCCACTTTAGGTTTCATCCACTACAACAGCCCTCGACTTTACATTTCACAGACCATAAGGCGGTCATAATCAAAGCCGAACGCACACCACAGCTCGAGGTAACCTACGTTGAACATGATGATGATAATGCCTTAATAAATACAAACTCATACCACGTACAACGTCCTCTCTCCCTCTTTATTGGATCTCCACTATCACACCCCCCCCCCTCCAATAAAATTACACCCTCTTCCCGTAGGGGAACCCTGAGTGGTATGCGAAACAGCCATGGGGTCAACGAAATTTCCCATTTCGTAGTTCCGGTAAGTGAAAAGTGTGGTAGTTACCATGGAACCCGAACGGTAAATATAACGGTAACTATGTTCCGCAACCTCACGAAAACGACGAACGGAAAACTAATGGGCACTTGAATCGACCCTGTGCCTGCTTCTCATACTACTCAGGGTTCCCCTACGGGAAGATGGTGTTTATTTTCCCCTAAAGCCACTGCGCGTAGAGGAAACGCTCGGCGGTCACCGCGAGGGAACTGCTCGCGAGCGCTACTCACTTTCTTGGTATTTTTTTCCCTGCAACACTTAACTTACGGCTTCTACACTAGGTCCACTGTTAAAAATCAGACTAACAGCTTGCGTTACGCGACCCAATGAACCGGCACTTCGCGTCCGCCGCTCTCCGCAGGCAGAAGCGAAATTGAGTTTTCCGGGTGTACGACGTCCCGAACATTTAATTAGAGGTTAGTGTTGGGCGCATGCGCAATAAAAAAAAAAGGGTCACTGGGCGAACACGGCTGCTTTACTTATGCAAGCCCATTGCAAGGAATTCTGATGAGCAAAAAGTGCCGACATCTAAGGGAACAAGCCTAAATATTGGACCAACCCTTGCACGGCAATTTTGAAGTACCGGATGGGCCAGACGGATGGATAACACATAGCTGTGTGGCATCACAATATGTGAGCTTAGCGACGAGAGAGAGAGAGCGAGAGTAAACGTTTATTAATACGACCCATGCCCGGGTCCGCGCTCTAGGAGGTTGAGATCAAACGACCTCCCCCCTGATGGTGAGTAGGTGCTGAAGGAGAGTTGTCCACGAAGAGGACGTCTTGCCAAGGTGGGCAACCCAGGCGTCTCAGGAGGAAATGTGATGGTGTAGTGAGCGACGTTGCGGTGTGTGGGCTCTGGGACAGGTCCAGTAAGTGTGTGTGTGAGTGTGGGTATGGAGCCGCACACTTGGCAATGTGGTCTGCTAGGATTGTTCGACGAGGGTTTATCAGGGATCCAGGAATGGAGGAAACTCAAAATATTTTCAAAGTATCCTTGCAATGTTGTTGCGGGGTGTGTGGTGTTCGTGAAAATATCCCTTTTATGTTGGGAGTCTCTCGAACACGTAGTTTGTCCATGCCGACCGATTATTCGCTGAGCTCAAAGCGGTATTTTAATTTACATAAACGTAACTCTTTACGAAATAAATTCGCCCTGTAACCCCTTTATATGAGAACCCCACTTTGCTGGCACCACTTGTATCGTTATAAGTGGTTATTTTGCGGTCACACGGTGCCGCTAACTGCCTTTTTGTCCACATTATGTGCATGCTCGCATTATTCGACAATTATTTAATAAACAACTGCAAAATGAATACTAATTGTAAGGCGCCTTGTGTGTATGTCACTGCAGACTAACCACTGGGAACCATGATAATGGTTCCCAGTCCCAGTATACCATGCTTATCCGTCCAATCCTCGAATATGCGAATGTGGCCTCGTTCCCTTTCACAAACAAACATGTAGGCGCGCTTGAAAGAGTACAACGTAAAGCAGTTCGTTTTATCTATAATCGTTATAGGCGTACAAAGACCGGATCTGCCCACCCTGGCCAGCCGCGCCAAGCTTCATAGTCTGAGATTTTTGTATCTGGTGCTACATAACTCTTTGAAAATCAATCCGGCAGGTTATGTTAAGGCTAACTGTAAGCGCCAAACACGGAACAAGCATTGCCACACACTTGATGAGTATCCCTTCAAGAACAATGTATTTGGCCACTCTTTTTTTCCACGAGCCATACGCGCTTGGAATGCACTGCACCCCACTGTGTTGACACAGCCGACAGTTGACAAATTTGTTATTCGAGCGAGTGAATCTGTGCTGACTTTTATGTAGCCGTGATTCCTTCAGTTGGCGATGTCGCAAGTTTTAACTCTATGTCTGTGCAGTTACTTTTGTATTTGTTTTTATTATGCTTGTCATTTGCCCCAGCAATTCAACAGATGTTTATATTCATGACGACTCCTTGCCTTTCACTGCGCCGAATTTTGCACTACGTCCGTGATATATGCTTAAAATTCCAAGTGCTTGCAACATGTATTTTTAGTCTGTGTATTCTTTGTTTTTACAATGTGACTCCACTCCTGTAATAATACCATAGCGGGATTGACAGTATCCTGAAATAAATAAATAAATAAAGGTCGCCTTGATTTTTCTTAAACACTGTGTATGCTAAACATACCAAAACTCCGTTATCGTACAGCCTATTCGTTCACAACGTTTAAGAAAGTGCATCAACCAAAATTGCTGCTTTCTGCAAAATAAAAATAGGTTTTTTCGGGCACTAAAATTTAGGCCGTCGATTGCCACACAGCTTTGGCCGTGTCTCGAACTTCCTTGAGGGAAATGCTTGAGTTTCGAAATATCTCACAGAGCGTAGCCATTAGGTACTGGCTGTAATGGCGCGGCGAAGCGACCACTTTGACGCCGTGCTTTCGGCACACCTCCGCTCGCGTTATATTGCTCGGGAGCCCAGTGGGCCGCGACTCCGGAGAAGGGACCGAATCTTCGTCGCCGATCGACAGGGACACCAAATGGGCCACGCCTGCGGCCACCGAAAAGGCGTCGGCAGCCTTCTTGCTGGCTGTGGCCAATGCGCACACGGCGCTCCAGTCTTCGCCGGGTGGCAGAAGCAAAGACCAGAGGGCAGCCGGCAGCGAGGTGGCATCGAAGCTGCGCTTGGTCCACGCGAGCTTGTTGTTCAGAACGATGTCGGCGCCACGGAGGTAGACGTTGCAGAAACCGAACGGCTTCACGCTGAGGCCCTCGCCTGCGACAATGTTCGAGGGAAAGGTGCTCGTCAGTGAAGGTTAAGAATGCTGCCACGTCTTGGTTAGCCTTTATGTTAAAAAACCAACCGGGTAAGTGGGGAGGGCGCATGAGAATCCCGTCATTCTATGCTTCCTACTTGCTTATTGATCGCATTCAGATATTTTTTGCAGGTATGCATCCACAGAGCAATATCAGGTGAAAGCATTATATAGTATAGAATTGACTAGAACTCAATAGTGCTTCATTGAAGAAAACACGAAAAAATGCTCTTTCTTCGACTGGAGGCCAGACAGACTGCGGAGTAGTTTTACGAGCTCACGGCGCCACGCAAAGTGTCGCCGTCGGCTGCTTAATATCTTCTAAATAAGAGGCGTCAGCCATTCCACTCTGTGAAAGTGGTTGAGCAGCAAAGCTCGCGTGCTGGTTGGTACAGCTCGTTCGTGTGTGCAGGAAGGTAGTTATCGAAACCCCCCGCACGGGGCACCTTGAGCAATCTTGGTGACGGTACTGGCGATACCGCGGACTCCGAGCCCCCAAACATAAGCTGGATCCAACCGTGGCGATGTGTTTATAGGTGGAGGGTTAGAAACCACGAACGGTGGCCGTCGGAGCCCAGGTCAAGCTCCAGCGGATGGGCTCCCTGTCTGTTCACCAGGCAGGGAGCTCCGGGACCTCTTTGGCTACCAGGGTAAGGTCAAAGAAGAAAGTACCCCAGTCTCCCTGCTTTTATACTATGCTATATGGCATTTTCAAACCCCCCCCCCCCCAAACGTGATCGGTCCCTGAAAAGGGGCCGCACCGAAGTATCTTTTCCCCAATTGCCATCTTTAACATTTCCTGAACCGGATAATTTTTCTCGATTTCTTGTGATGGAATCGCTCAATCCAACCCACCCTCTAGCATCTCAGTCAGTCTTCTTGATCGCCAAGTATCTTGAAGCCATAGTAGGAAAATCATATAAGTGCAAAAAACAAAGGTCTGGTGAACTCCTCATCGAAATAAATGACAAGCAGCAGTCCACGAAGCTTCTAGCTCAGACTAGACTGGCTGATCTAGACATCAGGGTCACATCCCATCGGAGCCTCAACAGCTCCCAGGGTGTGATATCCGAGACAGATCTTTTGAACGAAACGGATGCGGATCTCCTTGCCGGCTTGAAGGATCAGGGCGTCACTGCCGTGAGACGCATCACTATCCGCAGAGACGACAAGGAGATTCCCACCAAGCACATTATCTTAACTTTCGACCGCGCAGTTCTTCCGCAACACATCAATGCAGGTTTTATCCGTTGCTCCATCCGTCCGTACATCCCGAATCCGCGGCGCTGTTTTAAGTGCCAGCGGTTCGGGCACGGTACAACCTCTTGCCGTGGCAGAACGACGTGTGCGAAATGCGCGGCGCACGATCATCCGACTGACAACTGTCCATCCGAAACCCTCACTTGTGTGAACTGCGGCGGTCCGCATGCAGCGTACTCACGCAAGTGCGAAAAATTTCAAATGGAAAAAAAGATAATTAACATCAAGGTCACGGAGAACATCACCTTCCCAGAGGCGCGAAAAAGGTTCGCCTCTTTCCCTCTGGGGAGGTACGCCGACGCGGCTCGCCGGGGGGCGGAGCGGCGTCTGGTGTCCACAGGGACCCAGTTCAGCGAGTCTGACCTGGTCCCTGCCCCGCCCCCCCCCCTGGGTTGCCTCTGGCAGCCCAACCCGCGACCACGCCGCTTGCTGAGGCAGCAGCGGTTGTGGTGCAAACGTCTTCCGTCGGGACCGGTGCCGCTCCCGCCTCTGTCTCCCCGTCCTCCAGTGCGTTGGAGGGTACCGAGGTGATGGACACCACGGCCCCCGCACCGGTTCCCACCGCCACCGCACCGCCCGTGCCACCTCTGGCGCCTCGGACGCCCTCGGCGGTGGCGGCTCAAACGAAGGGCTCCCGAGGGGCGGCCAAGTCCGGGGGGCCCGCTCCGTCGGGCACCCCTCGGACATCCGATGACGACATGGATGTCGGGCCGTTCCTGCTTGCAACGCAGCGCAAGGAACGCGTCCCGACGCCAAAGCCTCCCGACAAGCCAAAAAAGGCGAGAGTCACAGCCCCGAAAGACGACACATAAACAAACACACACACTCCAGTAGCTCTCACACTAAATAATGGGAAGAGAAAACATAATTCAATGGAACTGTAGAGGCCTTCTTAAAAATCTTGACGATGTATACGAACTACTGCATGCTAATCAGCCAAGTGTAATGTGTGTTCAGGAAACACATTTGAATTCCAAGCACACAAATTTCTTGAATAGTTACATGGTCTTCAGAAAGGACAGGGATGGCTGCACACACTCTTCTGGCGGTGTGGCCATAATTGCCCGGAAATCCTTAGCCTGCCACCCTGTAACTCTGAACACTATCCTTGAGGCTGTAGCAATACGCTTGATAATATTTAATAGGTTGATAACGGTATGCTCCATATACATTCCTCCTGATGTTTCACTTTTAAGCTCTGAATTCGAGGCGCTGGTTGACCAGCTGCCCGAACCATACATCCTGACAGGCGACCTTAATGCTCACAACACTCTTTGGGGCTCTTCTCGCACGGATGCCCGAGGTCGCCTTATAGAGAAATTCCTTACATCTTCAGGAGCATGCCTTTTCAACAATAAACAGCCTACATACCATAGCATAGGACACAACACATATTCATGTCTTGACTTGGCGATTGGCTCCGCAGTTCTCTTTCCTCTCCTCGAGTGGGCTGTGGGCACTGACCCATACGGTAGTGACCACTTCCCATGCAGCCCATGCAGTCCATCTTCCCATAATAGGTTCAATGAAGCACGAGCTAACTGGAATACATTTACAGAGACATCCAAACTACACCACACATCCATAGGACACCTACACGTCGAAGAAGCTACCCAACTCCTCACGGCGCACATCGTCGACGCCGCCGAAAAGTCTATTCCCCACGCCTCTGGTGCCCCGCGCAACCAGAGGAGGCCGTGGTGGAATGAGGACTGTAGGCGGGCGCGAGAGGCCCAGAACAAGGCGTGGGGTATCCTGCGCCGGTACCCCACGTCGGGAAACCTTTTATTGTTCAAAAGGGCTAAGGCGATGGGAAAACGTGTGCGCCGTGAGGCAAAACGAGAGAGTTGGCGCTCATTCGTAACATCCATAAACTCTTACACTGACTCTCGCAAAGTCTGGACACGAATACGCAAACTAAAAGGACAACAGACACACAGCCTGCCCCTGGTTAGTACAACAGGGGACAAACTGGAAGACCAGGCTAACACACTCGCACAACACTTCCAACACGTGTCCAGTTCAGCACACTACACTAGCACTTTCATTAAACACAAACAATTGGCTGAAAAGAAGTCTTTACTTGATAATGATAAGTCAACCTCCTCTTATAACTCGGAGTTTTCACTTCACGAGCTGAGGACCGCTTTGAGCACTTGTAAACCCTCAGCTCCAGGCCCAGACAACATCACATATACAATGATACAGCACCTACACTCAGACACTCTTCTAACACTCCTTCACCTATATAACAAGATTTGGCTTTCGGGGCACATTCCTCGCTCTTGGAGGGAGGCCATAGTAGTGGCTTTCCTAAAAGAAGGGAAGGACTCTTCCTCTCCTTCCAGTTACCGGCCCATTGCTTTGACAAGCTGCCTGTGCAAGCTCCTCGAGAAGATGATAAACCGTAGGCTCGTGTACTTTCTTGAGTACAATGGTCTTCTCGAGAGCTGCCAGGCAGGCTTCCGGGCGGGGCGATGCACAAATGATCAATTGGTTTCTCTAGCGGCCTACAGAAAGGATGCATTCATTCATAAGCAATACTGTATGACAGTATTTTTTGACATTGAAAAGGCATATGATACAGCATGGCGCTACGGCATTCTTAGAGACCTAAAAGCTTTCGGTATCTCGGGTAACATGCTAAACACTCTTTGTAGTTACATGTCTTCACGAACATTTCGTGTCAGGGTCGGTTCGGCACTTTCAAATGTTCACGTGCAGGAGAATGGCGTGCCTCAAGGTGGCGTTTTGAGCTGCACCTTGTTTATAGCTAAGATGAACTCTGTCCGAAAGGCACTGCCGCCAACCATATCCTGCTTGATGTATGTAGATGACGTTCAAATATCTTTCAAATCATGTAACATATCCATTTGTGAACGTCAGGTCCAGCTTGGGGTAAATAAACTTTCTCGCTGGGCAGATGAAAATGGATTTAAACTTAATCCTTCTAAAAGTACCTGCGTTGTATTCTCAAAAAGGCGGGGCATCCTGCCCGATCCCGACGTAAAACTCTTTGGTGACTCGATTCCAGTAAAAAGAGAACACAAGTTTTTGGGTGTGGTGTTTGATGAGAAACTCTCATCCATACCCCACATAAAACGACTTAAACAAAAATGCCTAAAAACAATTAATATTCTAAAAGTCTTGTCTCACCAATCGTACGGTGCAGACAAACAACTCCTGCTTCGACTTTATGCCGCGTTGGTAGGGTCACGGTTGGACTACGGAAGCGTTGTGTATGGTTCAGCCACAAAAACAGCACTTAAAATGCTCGACCCAGTGCTTCACTTAGGGCTTCGCCTGTCTTGTGGGGCGTTCCGTACCAGTCCTGTCCACAGTCTTTATGCAGAGTGCGACAAATGGTGCTTAGCGTACCAGCGAACTTAGGTTGACCTCCTATATGCCTCCAAAATCTCATCAATGAATAACCATCCCTTTAAACCGGTTTTTAATGATACGTCCACAACTAAACTCTTTTTAAACCGCCCATCCATTGCTGTTCCTTTCTCGCAGAGAGTGAGGGACGAGGTGACTATACATGACGTCTCCATCTCAGACACATTGAAATCATCTCACACTGATCTTGTAGCACCATGGCATCTTCGTCCTGTGGCATGTGACTTGTCTTTCGTACAATACAATATGAACAGGACACCAAGAAGTGGGATTTTGCAGCATTTCATGCATCTGCAGAATAAATACAGGGCTGCAGAGTTTTTCAGCGATGCATCTAAAACGTCCACTGCGGTGTCTTGTGCTGCGCATGGGCCCAATTTTGAAGCATGTAGAACAATGAATGCTAATACAAGTATTTTTACGGCAGAGGCATATGGCATATTTCTGGTTGTAAGTCACATAGTTGAACATCATATTCCTACATCCATCATTTATACAGATTCGTTGAGCGTCGTTCGTGCATTATCATCTGGAAAGTCATCAAAAAACCATGTCATTAATCTTGTCTTCAAAACGATTATGGTAGCTTATTCTTCAAACCTTGGGGTGACTGTGTGTTGGCTGCCAGGCCACTCTGGCATTGGCGGTAATGAAGTGGCGGATGAAATGGCCGCCAATGCTGCACTCCGAAACACAGTCGACATGGCAACACTACCTTACACAGACCTCAAGCCACACATTAGACAACAACTCCGTAAAACTTGGCAAGCAGACTGGAGCGAACAGACAGACAACAAACTACACGTAATAAAACCACACTTGGGACAATACACTACTGACTCACACAACAGGCACATTGAAGTTACCTTAGCTAGGTTACGGATAGGCCATACGCATGTAACGCACTCGCACCTGCTCACGGGATCTCCAAGATCCCTGTGTAGCAGGTGTGGGGAGGGCCTATCCGTAGTCCACATGCTCATACAATGCAAGGCACTTGACACAACACGACACAAACACTTCAGAGAACTCTATAGACAACATATTCCCCTACACCCATCGCTGTTTCTAGGTGACGATGCCATGGTTTCTGTGAAACGCGTTTTTAAATATTTGTCAGATGTTAAGTTTTTAAACCTCATTTCCTATCATGCGTAATCACATCTGGCCCTATACACCAGCCATCACCATTATCTTTATTGATCTTACTATGTACAGTTTACACATTTTATACCTACATTTTGTGGTAATCACTTGTTTTCATTAAATAACTTCTCTGGCGCTCTTTGCCCTCGTCGGCCTTGCGCCATTAAACACCAACCATCATCATCAGTTATCGAAACCCATAGTTATCGAAGCACATAGTTATCTAAACACATGCTGCAGCTCGATCGGAACTGTGGGTCAGAAAGTCTCTTTGGAACCTAGCGTACACGCGCCCTTGAAATCCTACAAGTGGCACCATGAGACGACGGCGCTTTGCGGCCTCATCTTACTCATTATATGGACCGTCGGTTGTCTTTCGTCTCTTACGTTATGACTGTCACCGAGCGGCTGTCGCAACCCGCAGGCCTAACACGGCACCGGCAGTGGCAGTAAAGGCACGCTAAAGCCTTTGAAATAACCGTGTGGGGCAGGTATCAGGCGTATTGTGCTACGAGCTGCCGCTTCGAGTACAGAAGCGCAAACGAAAAATTCATCACGCACCTATGTTTGCTTTTGTTATTTGAAAGCGAAAGCAATTTGAAAGCAATTATCAAACACTTCTTAACGGCTGAATTTTCCTGTCTTTTTTTCGCCGTTTTAATAAGATTACTCCGCCAGGCGCTCTTTGTCTACCTGCCCGGCCTTGCCGTGATTCACCGAACATGCAAGTGTCAATTTCAACCGTATCATCCAAGAGGTGCAAACCATGTAGGTGCTGGGCCTCGTTATACAACGCAATCAACTTAAGAGTAAATTTCTTTCTCTACTTAGCTCTCACGCTTTTCAAGCAATTGGCCTAGTTCTTCGAGTGGCTTTCCGACCCCATGGGCTGAAGAAAAGAGAAAGAGGTCAGCCGTTCATCGTCAGTCGGATCCGGTACTCTGTCCCATACCACTTCCGGCATAGACATAATTGAGTGTATCATCCGAAAGGCATTCAAGGATGAATAACAAATCCCCTTCCATGCGTCCAGCGCAAGACTCGCCTCGTTGGGAGTGTCCACAAGCTACTACAAGCCTACAAGCCTAAACAAGCCTACTACAAGCCCACAAGCTACTACAAGCTACTACAGCCTAAACGTTATAGTCGCATTTCTACCACTTATACAGAAAGGCAAATTCTTCCCCGCTTACGAATGTCCGTCGCAGCAATGGCAGAAAATATTACACTGAGCATCACCGCCTCTCCCGCCGCCCCTATCCTCTTGCCCCCTTCCCTCACCAACGCCTATGGCGACTCCTGAAGACCAAATCCCTCGCCAGTCGTTCCCTCCTCCAGAAGATTCATTCCTCTCCGTTTCCTTCCCCCATCTGCCCCTCTGTGAATTCCTAGCACATTCACTCACGTCATGTGGGGCTGTTCTCTCAACCCAACTCATCTCCAGCATCGAACAGTGGGAGGACGCGCTGGGTAGCTCTAAACATGGGGTTCAACTACTCGTTTACTGAGACGCCACCGGCGCTGCCAAACTTCAGCCGGCAGCCCACATGCGTTCCTAATTAAACTTGCTTTGGAAATGGGGTGACCTCTCTCCACCTTCTCTCTCTTTCCTAATGCTGCAGCTTGCCCACGGTCAGAACTTGCCTCCCCGGGTACGGGTTCTAAGTACGTGCAGCTATGCACCAGAACGGAGTACGCATCTGGCGAATTCGTGTTCCATGCTGGCACGGTTCCGGGTTAGTGCTGAGGGTAAGAAATATTGGCGGCGGTTATCGGGCCCAGATTCAAATCGCACAGGAACCCAATTTATTTTGCTCTTAGAGCGGCGACCATTTCGGTACTATTCATTTTGTAGCGAGCGATGAGGACTGCGGCCACTTTTCGCGTTTTAAGACACATATGAAGCTTTTCCCGTAGCAGGTCGTTATAATGGTTTGCGTCTGCGCAGGGCATTGGGAGCAGAGGAAAAGGGCTATACCATGGTTCGATGCTGGCGATTTTAGCTTAGACTAAACGAGCGCCGGTGTTTCGGAGACGCAGTCAGATGCTACCGGTGTTATAGCAACGGACGAGCACGCCCTGAAGGGGGGTGTCACATGGATAGAGAAAGCGGGGCAAAGGAGCTATGCGAACGTGACAAAACCATAACCACGTTACCGGACTGTGATTTAGACTACCACCGAAGAGGCAGAGGGAACTGTCACGGGAATGCGCAGTAGCACAAGGCCAGCCTGTAAATCGCCTCCATAAAAGAAGCTAGTAACCGCTACTGACTGCAAGCGCCTGCAGCGATTGGGTCGCAGCGTCACTATGTCCTTTGGACCACTGGCTAGCGCAGACCGAGCGGGAGTGATGCGCATGTCTCCTCCGCCCCCCTTGAAATTTTTGATCCCGGGAGGGTGGTGGGTGTAGAAACAAACAGCTGTAATAACCTACGCTATCATCATGTGATGACTGTCGAAACCACTTTTGCATGCTCACATTGTGCGCACCAACACTATGAGGGTGCCTTGGGGGCCCTCATCATGGGTGGAAACCACATTGCAATTTTACTGGGAAAAGTGTTTAACAGTCGGATAGTTATTTGTGAGCACGACCTAATCCTTGTGTTTTTATTTCAATATTTTTTTCTTTGGTATTCAAGTTTATGGTTTCTGTTGTTGCTTTCCTGTTGTATTTGGTTGATCTTCCCCTCTACCTTTTTTGGCTGGAGCCGAGCGCCCAGCAAAAGGAAAGCGGCTGCGTTAAGCCGATCCTCAAGTACTCGACGCGGAGAGAACTACGAAGTGCAACATGTGTACTTATGGGCGGCGCTGACTACCCGCTTACTAGGATTTTTCATTCATTTTTGTTTTCTTTAACGCGAGGCAGTGTAGAGCTGGAACTCTTTGTGTTGTTTCGCACTGCAAGCAGACACTACGCGATCAAAAGCGCCTCGGCGCAACGCCTTCTTTACCGCGAATGGTTTGCACAAAACGGCGGTAACTCTTGTTTTATCAAACGGCCACTCCCCCTCCAAAAAAAAAAAAACATCACATGAGATCAGCCACGACTCCATCGTGTTATCTAGTTCATTTACTTGCAAAACGTATACATAGCCACAATAAGTGAGGTCCCAGTGAAGCTGCACGCGTTACGTAAGTGACATCTGCTGTGAATACATTGACATCTATGGAAGAGCATGGTTAGAGAAAATGACTAAATATAGTTTCGATAAAAATCGAAACTATATCGCAACCAAGTGTGTGACTTTTGGCCGCTAAGCCGACCATGCCATTACGGCGAGTTTCATTTGCTTTCCTATTTGGGTAGTTACAGTAATGTTGCAAAGGTTGTGGAATATCTACTTGCTGTCAATCCTTGGGCTCCTGCAGAAGGGACACGGACAGACCCATGTTTGTCAATTTTTACAAAACTGTAGTATTTCCAAGAGCCACTAGGTAAAAATCCATGTTAACTACGACTACAGAATGATGAAACAAATAAACACTCATTCTTTAGATATGCATGCCGTATTTTACACAGATTCTCGGCCCATATCCGCCTTCAAAAAGGGGCGTGATTCCAAAATTCCTCTTTCTATTCTTTCGCCGAGGGGTATGTGCCTGCCTATACCCCGGCTACACTAGGGTCCGAATGTTATTTGAACCAAATGTCATTTGACTCAAATGGGGTGCCGTGCTATTGGCGGTGAGCGCGAACACAGGCGGCGCTGCGACGCGCGCCTCCGTGACGTCGCTTAAGGATTCTCGCATTTGTCGTCTGCTTCACTCAGGCTCGCTCTCTCTGCTGTTTCTTTGCGCTCGGTCAACGTCTGATGCTTGTCCGCAACAGAATTGGCGTGTGGGTAACTTTTCATCATCATAATAGGCTTAAATCGCATACACTAGCTCATGCATGGTGTCAGTTAAAGTATAGTTTTGGATACCGCTACGGAAGAAACATTGCCGGCGTCGCCCCATTCCTTGCGAAGCCGGTCCTGTGCGGCACGCGAACAGTCGCAGCTAGGCGTCAGCTTCTCAATTAAGCAATCTTTCGAACAAAGGGAACAGTCAGCTGCTAATAACCGACAACAGCGAAAATGGAAGACCAAAACAAATTCTAGGCTTTCAGGGCTGTTGGCTTTAGCAGAAGGCATTACGATTCCGGGTAATCATATGTTAGGTAAAACAGTTTTTGCAACCTTGCCGAATGCTCGAACGTGTTGTGTCACATCACTTTACGTTATCAAGGCATGAAAGTTTGCCGACATGCATTATGGGATGCAATAATTGTAGGTTGAGTTCCAAATAACCCACTGTGTATATAGGCGCGTGCTGATTTTATACCAGGCATATAACCAGTATGGACGTTTATTGAGCAAAACGAGTCACGTCTACGTTAAATATACAGTAACACTATGTTTGTTCAGACCTGGAGGGATATTTCGGTACATTTTCCCCAGCCATATCTTCCCGATATTCGGATATGCGTTATAGGAAAACTGCACTCAAGAGGAGGAGGAGGGGCAGGAGGAGAAAACTTGATTTCATTTATTTACTCTCAGGGCCGCAAGGCGTTACAGAGAGGAGTGGAATTTTACAGGACTAAGAAGTAATACAGCATATAATATTAGTAACAAAAATTACAAGAAGTCGCACACCGCGGACTTGAAATGAGCTGGGTCGGTGATAGCGATGATGGAGGCGGGAAGGTGGTTCCATTCGGAGCTGGTTTTGGGGACGAAAGAGTAAAAATGAAGATTTGTTTTGCACATGGGTACTCCAACCTTGAACTTATGATCAGTCCGGGGCGGGACATACGATGGTACTGAAAAAAGTGCATTTTTTAGATATTCGTTGTAAAAAAATATTTTGTGGAACAAACACAAACGAGAAATGGCTCGCCTTTGAGCAAGGCCAGGAAGGTTCAAGGTTAGTTTCATATTAGTTACACTTGCTGTCCTGGAATAATTGCATAGTACAAAACGAGCCGCACGGTTTTCAATACATTCAAGATCAGTGATGAGGTTGTTAGTATACGGATCCCAGACGCAAGAAGCGTATTCCATTTTTGTTCGAACGAGGGTTTTATATAGTAGAAGTTTTAACGAGATTGGTGCTGAGGCAAAGTTACGCCGAATAAAGCCGAGCATGCTGTTAGCCTTGTTAACAATTAAATCCAGCTGGTTAGTGGGCTGGGTCCTCAGTCCAGGACAAGAGAGTAAAAGTAATTTCCTTCAATTCATAGAACGCCATCCCGAGTAGAATAGGATTTGTTCTTTGCGCCTGGAAGGGTTGGAAAGCAATAAAGAGCTACTAGGAATTATTCCTCGGTTTCGATTCTTGTAATATATGCAGGTATACTATTTATTGCGTCAGTTATCGAGTATATCATGCCTTCAACACCGTAATCATGTCACCATTGTTCGGGTTGAGAGTCACTTCGTTATGATAACGATATGATTCCGATAGAAATTCGGAGCACAAAAGCCGCCTTCGAGTACTGTGGACAGCGTTGTTTAAGGCGCGATCGCGGTGGCGTAGCACAAACCTTCTCATTGTATTCGCATGTGAATAAACAAAGCACGCTGCGGATATGCACCTTCTTGCACGCAGCCGTAATGAAAGCCAATTTGTGAAGAAGGGAATGTATGGCATACAACATGAAGGAAGTATCCACACGATCTTTGTGAGCCGCCAGAACATCCGGAAACCTCCTAATAAGACGTTTGCGACGGCGCAGAACAATTAATGCGGCGGAAAAAAAAAGAAACATTAATCTGATACAAGACCACAACAACGAAAGAAATAGAAGGAAGCCGCTTTATTTCCTGCTGTGCTATGCGCGTGTAGGGGCCGCTACTTGGTACATAGCAATAGACTGTTGAGTCTTCATAAGATCATCTAAAAAATACTGCAGGGAATCCTACGCATTTTGAATACTTATCGAAAAAGCTCTGATCGCTGATCCTCGCGAATAAGCTAGAAAGGACGAGTTACACACGATCTAATGACCGATACTCTGAAGAAAGTTGTTCTCTATCTATTCGTGTGTTGAAAACTTGTGGGGGATACAGCTTCAAATTATTCAGATGCGTCAGAAGCTGGCAAAATAACTGAGACACTAGAAATGTGGTTTTTAACGCACCACAGCAACAAAGCGGGCGATTTCTAGCACAGGCACTGCTGCCCCTCAAAAGCGGAGTGTAGCAGACGACAGTGGCGCGAGTCCCTAAGCCGACGTCAGAGCCAGGGGGCGCCACTCAAACATCTCACCACCAATACCAATACTACCATTTCTATGGAATTTGAAAGCTTTTACAATTGCTCGTTGTGCTGCTGTGGCGCTGTTGTCGCCCCGTTCCGTTTTCGTACAATAATACAACAATCAAATTTAGGAGCAGTCTAAGGCAGTAAAATGATATCAAATTAGAAGAGACAGCAGTTTCGACTCTAATGTGGTGGCTGTTTGCATAGTTTTTTTTTTTTTGCAACTGACCCACTGGTTTTGAGAGTATGAAAATGAAATATGTTGCTTTCATATTTTAAGTAAACGAACAGTGAACAAAGTTCCACACACAAAAATATTTTGTTTTTTCAGGAACGGAAGTATTATGTTTTTATGCCCGATCGAACAGGCTGCGTGTGAGAGTGCTAGAAATGGCATTTGAAATCCCAAATGTCTCTCTCGGTGCTGATTTGGCTCGAATGTCATTTGAGCCGAATGGCATTTCAAAACCTAGTGTAGCAGCACAACTTGGCATTTGAGTCAAATGACATTTGCTTCAAATGACATTTGGTTCAAATGACATTCGGACGCTAGTTTAGCAGGGGTATTAGATTGTATTAAGTGTCTGTCGCTAGATGGCGTCTACATACCTTCGAGGAACAACAGCGCCGAGCAGAGCTTCTGAAGGAACTTCCACAGGTTCGATTCTCTGACGCAGAGCGCCCTTGCAGCCAGTGTGCCGGCGAAGCGCTCGATCCAATCGTCAGGGCAGACGGTAACGATGGAAATGCTGGGAGCGGGCGAATACACCGCAACAGCCAGTGCCGACAGGAGGTGCTGGTTCACAAGCCCACCTCCAGAACTCCTTGTGTTCAATAATATGATCCGGTCGACCGTCCTGTACCCTGAGCAAAAACCACCGAAGTAGATTAAGGCTTTTCAGGTGTAAATCCGAAAAACATTCGCTGTAGCTCGATGTAGCATGGCTTCATTCCAGAATAACAACAGGGTGCTACTGGTGTCCACCAAGTAACCGGCGAGGGAATTTTTATTAATATATTTTAGGGTTCGCTTCACTTATGCATTGTTCTGCTGCGCATGCGCACCGCACCGAGAATGCACCCAGAGCTGAGGCGAAAGTCCATCTCGGTTTCCAGGCCGACAAAGTCTAGCGATGGTAGAGTACAGGTTACTGTAGTGAACAAGCACGGAAGCAAGACACGCTCAGAAAATAAAATGGCTGCCTCCGATGCCGAGACTGGCACGCGAAAAGAGACTAAATTCTATAAAAAATTACGGCCAGTTCCACGCTTGTAAAATCTGATGAAACAGTAGTGCTGTTGTACCACATAAGAATTCAAAGAATAAGCTTAGCCTTTAATTCTGACAGGATTATTTTATGACAGTACGAAAACAGGGTGTTTTCTCTAGCTGTCCGGCCAAAAACCTTTCATTATTGCGGGACACGTAAGCTCATAAACAAACTTTCTTGCGCCCTGTGCACTTTCGGTATGGCCTAGAACGTTATGACGAAGACGAAGACTTTGGCCATCTGTCCTAATGAATTACCGCCACTTCGGCACAACCACACACACCGCAAAACCTCGCTATCTTTTCGCATTTCTGTTTACAGTTCGGCTCAAGTTTCGCTCCGCTTATGCACAGTGTTCGCTGCTGTTCGCTTTGCGGAAACGACCTGATTCGCTCTTCGACCGAGCTGGCGTTTATGGGCCTGCGGGCGCTGATGTTCTAGCCGTTCGGCTTTTGCTTTTTCCGTAGCGCGTGCTGGCTGGCGTTCACCGGAAAACGCGCTGGGACCTTCAAACCCTTCGGCGTCAGTAAAGATCGTTTCCCCGAAGTCCGGTGTCGATCAGGAACCCAATCGCCCGGGCTCCGGTTGATTTGGCAGGAGGCTGGCAGGGCGATGGTGTTGAAGTTCTTGGAGATGGCGGTTGAATTGACGAACTCGATGCATTGGGGTTGATTAAGTGAAACGGAGAGTTTATATACAGCTATTTACAGTACGAAAACTGGGTACATGAGAAATAAAAAGAAAAACTTCAAACTTCAGCTAGACGCTAGCTCCGAGTGTGCACAAACCACTCGAGCTCCTCAACTTCGTCTAACTCTCCTATTCTCGGAGCGTACACAAACCACTCGAGAAACGACGGCCGAGACTCTGTCTCACCGCAAGATCCGTCTAGTTGCCCGGTACGGCGCTGCACCCTATACCTGCGACGCGATCTTAACCTCGACTAGGGGGCTCACAAATCCCAACCTAGCTTTAACGGTCGAGACTCCTTGTCCCGCCGGGAACTGCCCAGCTCGGCAATCAGACGAGAACCATTTCCAACAGCCAGGTTCGGCCTTATAAAACCTCGAGATCACCCTCTCTCGGGAACGCCCCTGTAGCGTTCGTACACGCGTATGGGAGTGCCCAAATTCACGTAGACAGCTGTCACTCAGCACGCCCCGGAATAGTCATTGAGGCTCCGCCACCTATGGGTCAACGGCACGCTCGCAGACGAGCAGGTTCGCGCGACCCCGCGGGGTGAAAGCGAAAGACGGCGACAGTGCGTCATGCTGACCAGGGCGCATTAACAATGGAGACTCGTGCGGCACTCGTGCCGACGCCGGTAATCCCACCACCTCCGCGCGTGAGGCAGACGTTCCCGGAATCCGGCGGCGCTGTCTGCTTTCTCAATGGGGGATTATCCTTGTGGTATGCGGTGGGCCAGACAATCCGTCTTCCGTGCACGCCGTGACGAATTGGCGACGGCAGCAGCGCAGTGTTGGCAGTGCTACGTCGCTAGACAGAGCGGCGGGTTCTCACGCGCAGCCCGGGCGCCTGGCCGCTAAACTCATAAGTGGACCTTACAGCGTCCATGTCGCAGAACCCACCCCTAAAGTCTCGGACAACGCCATCTGCTTTGCGAATTCGTCGACGTGGTTCCAAGTAACGACTGGTGTCTCTATCGCAACTGCGTTCTGCGCACCGCCTCTAGATCGCGATAACGGACCCTCCCACCTGACCAAATGCCTGTCACTGATGTATTAGAATATTTCCGCGCTGAATCCCCACCAACCGCAATCGCTGGATCGACGTGCGCCACAGACACCGCGCATTCGCATCTGTGGTACCACTGAATCACAACCGTGGTCACAAAGCCACCAGCAGATCCCGCAATGCCCACTACGCCGACCGTTCAGGCCTACCCAAACACCACGTCCGCCATCCGACATGAAGATATCCTGATGCCACGAGGCCGCCTGATTGTCAGCTGAGTTTCGGCCCCTGGAGCTCGCATCCATCCTCCAGCTCCAAGCACAACTACCGCCACCGCCCAGCAGGGAAGATCAGCTCAGCCTGTATACATATACAACTTCACCATACCAAGCACCCTTTACAAGGACCACGCATATCGACAGGCATCGCCCACACCCGTTTCTATCGAAGGAAGCACACATCCTGACAGCACACGTACCAGCACCTACGAAAACCATCCCCGGAGTCATCTCCGGTATACCACTGCACCTACCACGCGAAGAACCCCATACCATTATTCAATACAGCCAGCATCTACAAATCATCGATTCAGGACGTGTTGCATTTAGTACTCTATTCCAAATTACCTTTATGGGAGCGAAGGTGCCCTACGGAATACGTTACCAGATGGTCACAATTCGCTGTCGCCACGCCAAATTCCAAACCGAAGCATGGTACCTCTGCTGGGCCGCCCGAAACAGACCTGATGTCTGCTCCTACCCCCTGTTCCCCGACACTGGCTGACATGTGTCCTCCTCTCCCCACCAGACCAAAACACTTCCCAACCCGTACGCATTCTGTGCGCCAACCCACATCCCCCGTTCTCCCTTGCTCACCACCAAAAATACCGACCCAGACCCTCCCGCCCCTGCAAAAAAAAAACACCACAGCACCAACCCTTCCAATAGATAGCCAGAACTCGGACACCTCTTTATAATTCTCATTTAACACCCATGGACCTCCATCAGCACAGTATACTCTGAATCGAACATCAAAAACGCGTCATCACATCAAGGACCTAAAGGAGAACCATGCGGTGGAAGCAACGGCAGCCAAAACAACCGGCGCTGCTTTCTAATTCCTCAAATATCGCAAACGCGCATCCATAAGTTGATCGGATGGAGCGGTTACCTGATCGCCAGGTACCACCTCTGGTCGAGCAAGCACTTGACCACGTAGGAAGGGTGTCCCGACTTGGAGAAGTAGTGCTCGAGGCAGAAGTCCACGCCGCAGCCGCTGAACTGACCGGACGGGATGAGCGCAGCCCGTCGCCGGAAGCGCTCTGAGTATCGCTGCATCAGGGCGTTCCGGCGTGCCAGGCTGAGCTGCGCAGCGGCAGAGTTCCTGGAGGCTCCACGCGGGAGTCACGTAATACTGCGTGCGAACACGGCCCAGGGGCGGAACGTCGGCCATCTCAATTCTCGGTCGTTGTTGTTGTTGTTGTTCCTTAACATTATTGGCGCATACCCAATCAGGGGATCGGCCAAACCCAGGTAGCACAAAAGAGCTTAAAGACTTCTACTACCGCGATTTTTCATGACGAAAGAAACGGCTTGCAAACATCCCAGACAATCCGATCACGCATTCACGACGTTTTCGAAAGGTTTTAAATCACGTCTAATGTCCAGCGGGTATTATTATTTCTAGACGATATATTTACTCTCTTTAAAACATCCTCGAAAATCGGTTTAGAAGTGGAATTTTACAAGAGCTGTATAAGTCTGTCAATGTGACTTTTCAGTCCGCATTTTAGATGGTTAGAAGACGTTCTGATAATTCTGGTCTAGAAAAGGGCTTTAGAAAGACGCTAAGAATCTCTTTCTTGGGATATTTAGAGCCGCTTTTTAGACGTATGAAATACGGCTTTATGAACCCCCCTCCCATTCCCCCTCCACCGGAGGTGATGCTGGGGGCGAATGCAGCGGCTTTGCTGCATGCATTCGCAATTAAAAGCCATTTGGCTCGAGCAAACATTTTATTGCGACCAAGCAATGGGGGTAATGTACGCAGAAGAAAAATACCGTTACAATTCAAAACACAATGCGGTGAAAGCATCCTTTCCACCTGCCAGAAGCATTGTTATATAAAACATTCCAGTGGTCATACGAAAGAAAGAAAATTCTGTGCAAAGAAAACATTGAACACAAAAAGAGCAGTGCAAGAAAGTTGTAGCAACAAGTCCAGAACTCTGCACTTTCTTATTTTTAAGGAAAGAATGGAGTGCAAACAGAACACTGAAAACAAACACAAAAGAAATCAATGCAAGAAACTTGTAAAATCAGGTCCATAACTCTGTGAACTTGCATATGGATATTGTAAGGTACGAATGCAACACAAATAAAACACTACATAAAAGGCATATGCAAGAAACACCCACCATCACGTCCACAACTTGTACATTTGTGTATGATTATTTGAAAGCAAGTATGCAGCACAAATAAAACTTTCACGAAAAAATATAAATAGAAGAAAATCGCACCATCAAGTCCACAACTTTGTACATTTGTTTTTAAACTTAAACAATAAGATGCAAGGACAACTTGTTCTATAAAAAATGATAGCCACTTAGGAAAGTGAAACAATTGAACTGCGTTTATCTGAAAGATCACATTGTAAAAATGTACCACAAAATGACTAGGTACAATACTAGTGGTCACCTGGAGCCAGCAGTGTTAAATACTTTTTTCCAAATAAAAAGCCACGTGCAGTATGACTAACAAAGCATCACCAGCGGGAGTGAACATATCTTGAATGCAAAAGCTTTTCTTCAATACACATGGTTCATACATCGTTGAAAAAAAAGAAAACAATGCACAATATTTCTAAACAAATAAAAAGCCATGTGTAGAATGACTAGCTAATAACACCAGTAGTAGTGAACCTATCTTAAATGCCAAAACTTTTCATCAATAGGCATGGTTCATACATGCTTGAAAAAAAAAAATACCCTCAACAACCACAACAGATAATGGGGTCCTCTTCTCTGCACTGATGAGGGGCAAATCCTCCGTGACCTTTCTGTCAATGACGCCTTTCCGATTTCTTGCACTTTCCTTAGCTGTGCTGTACTGGTCGTACCTCCAGCTCTTCAGGTTGTCTGGATGAACTGCAGAAAAAAAGCCAATAAAAACCCCTAGATGTGTAATCCGTTTAAAATACCCAGTCAATGTGGGTCTTACGTTCGCGTCTTTGCATTCTTGAGCTGGATCATGATGACTGTCTTCATTTCTGCGTCCGTGGCTCCTCTTGTTTGCATATTTGCTCTCACAGGCTCCTAAAAGGAATTGCACACGCACGCATAATTCAGAGAACATCCATTTTTAACGGCCTATTGTACATTACCACATAAATTTAACTAAACTTAGCGGTTGCAATAAGATAATAAAAAGTTGAACCAGGGCAAGCTGAAGCAGCAAGCATGGTGCTTTCTCTTTTAACACGGCAGGCTTGACAGCCCAAAAAGGAGTTGACTATACTATATATATACCTAATAACTAACCTCTGACGAGGCGGCACAAGCTTTGTTTTTCTGGCCCGAGTAGCTGAAGTTCGCCGTCAATTCGTCTACAAATAGCAACCGCAACTGAGTCCCCACAGCATGGCCGTCGGATATGCCACCTAAGACTGCAAGTCGCTTGATCTGAAAATAAACAGCAAGTGAGGCGGGAACTTCAAACACATTTAGAATGGCCTACCATGCAGGCTGCATTCAAGGTCCTTGTTTTCCTGAAGGCTGTCCTCCAGTCTTCCTAAATCTTCAGCACACTTGAGGGGAAAGCTCCACTCGTCCATGTTCAGCTGACGCCTCTCGCACCATCGGTTCAGAAGATCTAAAGTTTGCTCATTTTGCTGCTGCACGTAAGCAAGCTCCTTCATGATGAGCCTTCTGTCACCTGCATTGCTAAAACAATAAAAGAATATGCAATGCAGACCAGTTGCGAGAAGGTCAGCTATTTTGTTTTATGGCCTAGGTCTCGCTCCAGTGAAACAGTCAAAACGTATCAGTATAAATTAAGCCCAACTCCGCTCATACCCTAAACAGCTACCCCAGCGCGACCTAAACAAAGACACAGTGGGGCATATTGAGTGCCACTGTAGACGCAGAGAGAGATGAAACGTTTATTATGAAAAAAAGGAGGTGGCGCGATTGTCTTAGGGGTGGTGCCCTCCTTCCAGGGCCCCAGACTCTTCTGCTCCTCTCCGGGCTCGAAGAATTGATGATGATGATGGTTTGATTTTATTGGCGCAAGGCCGACATGGGCAAAGAGCGCCAAACACAAAGTGATTTGATGAGGACAGAACAAGAAATAAAATCAGTTAAAAGCTATGAGCACGGCTGGTATAAAGGGCCAGGGTGAAGAACGCGAGTGGTCAAAAAATAAATAAGGTGGCTGGTGTATAGGACCAGGGGTAAAACTATGGGTGGTATGAGATGAGTTGTAAAAAGTGAATTTCTGATAGGAACTGAAAGGTGCGTTGAACAGAAAACATGGCATCGTCTCCTAAGAAGTATGACGGGTGTGGTGGAATATGTCGTGTGTGTAGTTGAGGGAAGTGTTTGCGTCGTGTAGTGTCTAGTGCCTTACATTGTATGAGAATGTGCATCACGGATAGGGCCTCTCCGCACCTGCTGCACAGAGGTCTTGGAGATCCAGTGAGCAGGTGCGAGTGCGTTGCATGAGTGTGCCCTATCCGTAATCTAGCCAAGGCGACTTCTGTGTATCTATTGCGTGAATCGGAGGTGTACGGTCCCAAGTGTGGTTTTATTACGCGTAACTTGTTGTCTGTTTGTTCGCTCCAGTGTGTTTGCCATGTTTTGCGAAGTTGTTGTCTGATGTGTGGTTTCACGTCGGTGTAGGGTAATGTGGTTATGTCTACTGCATTCAAGAGTGCAGCAGCAGCAGCCATTCGGTCCGCTGCTTCGTTCCCGGCTATACCACTGTGGCCGGGGACCCAGCAAAGAACCAGTTCAAATTTGCGTACATACACCGACATAATATCCTTGATGATCAGATTGACAACGTGGTTTTTCGAAGGCATTGTTGACGACAGTGCCCGCACAACACTGAGGGAATCTGTATAGATAATGGATTGTGGGATGTGGCTTTGAAGTATATGATTGACAACAAGAAGTACACCGTAAGCCTCTGCCGTAAAGATACTAGTATGACTATTCAGAGTTCTAGTGACACTAAGGCCGGGCCCATGCGCCGCGCAGGACACAGAGGTGGAAGTCTTAGAAGCATCCGTATAAAATTCAGAATAATGATACTTCTCTTGCAAATACAAGAAGTGCTGCTGAATTGCACATGTGGGAGCTCGGTTTTTATCAACATGTGTGAAAGATGTGTCGCATGACACAGGGCGGAGATGCCATGGTGCTATGAAATCTGTTACAGAACTTTGGATGGTGTCTAAAAAGGAGACAGCAAGCTCTGACGCTTCCTCTCTAAATCTGTAAGAGAAGGGCGCAGAGAACGATGGTCGATTTAAAAGGAGTTCAGTCATGGAGGTGTCATGAAAAACTGATTTAAAAGGATGGTGAGGCATGGATGAAATTTTAAAAGCATAAAGGAGGTCTGTGTATGCTCGGTGACGTTGTAGGTTCCATTTGTTGCACTCAACATACAGGCTTTCGACCGGACTAGTTCGGAAGGCACCACACGACAAGCGGAGCCCTAGATGAAGCACAGGGTCCAGCAATCTGAGGGATGTTTTAGTGGCTGACCCATAGACAACGCTACCATAGTCCAGTCGTGAACCTATTAGGCTGGTAAAAACACGTAAAAGAAGTTGTTTGTCAGCACCAAAAGAGATGTGCGACAGAACTTTCAGGATATTCATGTTTTTAAGCATTTATGTTTTAGTTGTTTTATGTGTGGGATGAATGTGAGCTTTTCGTCAAAGATTATACCTAAAAACTTGTGTTCCTTTTTGACAGGAATCAAGACACCATTGAGTTGAATGTCAGGGTCCGGCCGAATGCCACGCCTCTTAGAAAACAGAACACAAGTGCACTTTCCTGGATTAAATCTAAAACCGTTGCGATCTGCCCAGCCGGCTAGCTTGTTCACACCAAGCTGCACTTGGCGCTCGCAGATAGACAAGTTACACGATTTGAAGGAGAGTTGAACATCGTCTACATAGACTGAACAAGAGATCGATGGTGGCAGTGCCTTCTGAAGAGAATTCATTTTTACAATAAACAAAGTGCAACTCAAAACACCACCTTGCGGCACGCCGTTTTCCTGCACATGAACCCTAGAGAGTGCAGCTCCAACTCGCACGCGAAACGTCCTTTCAGACAGGTAACTAACAAGCGTATTCATCATGTTACCCGACATACCAAAGGACTTCAAATCGCTGAGGATGCCGTACCGCCAAGCAGTGTCGTACGCCTTTTCAAGATCAAAGAATACTGTCATACAGTACTGCTTATGCAGGAAAGCATCTTTAATATATGACTCTAACGCAACGAGTTGATCGTTCGTAGATTGCCCCGCCCTAAAGCCCGCCTGGCAGCTCTCGAGAAGACCATTGTACTCTAAGAAGTACACGAGTCTCCCGTTTATCATCTTCTCGAAGAGCTTGCACAGGCAGCTTGTGAGGGCGATGGGTCGGTAGCTAGCGGGAGAGGAAGGGTCCTTTCCTTCCTTCAGGAAAGCCAATACTATGGCCTTCCTCCAAGAGCGAGGAATGTGCCCCGAAAGCCATATTTTATTGTATAGGTGTAAGAGTGTTTCAAGAGTGTCTGGGTGTAGGTGCTGTATCATGGTGTATGTAATCTTATCTGCGCCTGGGGCTGAAGGTTTGCACGTGCTCAGGGCAGCCCTCAACTCATAGAAAGTGAATTCCGAGTTGTAAGAAGATTTTGATTTGTCTTTGTCGTGTAAGGGCTTTTTTTCTGTAGATGTTTTGTGTTTCATGAAAGTGTTTGTGTAGTGTGCTGAACTAGACACGTGTTCGAAGTGTTGTGCAAGTGTGTTAGCCTGGTCTTCCAGTGTGTCCCCTGTTGTACTAACTAGGCGCAGGCTGTGTGTCCGTTGTCCTTTGAGCTTGCGTACACGGCGCACACGTTTTCCAAACGCCTTGGCCCGTTTGAACAAAATAAGGTTACCCGACGTGGGGTACCGACGAAGGATACCCCACGCCTTGTTCTGGGCCTCTCGCGCCCGCCTACAGTCCTCATTCCACCACGGCCTCCTCTGGTTGCGCGGGGCACCAGAGGCGTGGGGAATGGACTTTTCGGCGGCGTCGAGGATGTGCGCCGTGAGCAGTTGGGTAGCTTCTTCAACGTGTAGGTGTCCTATGGATGAGTGGTGTAGTTTGGATGTCTCTGTAAATGTATTCCAGTTAGCTCTTGCTTCATTAAACCTTTTATGGGAAGATGGACTGCATGGGCCTTTACCTATATATGTTAGTGAGGTGGGGAAGTGATCACTGCCATATGGGTCAGTGCCCACACCCCACTCAAGACATGGAAAAAGAATTCCCGAACCAATAGCCAAGTCAAGATTTGAGTATGTATTGTGTCCTATGTTATGGTATGTAGGCTGTTTCTTGTTGAAAAGGCATGCTCCAGAGGATGTTAAAAACTTCTCTATCAGGCGACCTCGGGCATCCGTGCGAGAAGAGCCCCAAAGAGAATTGTGTGCATTGAAGTCGCCTGTTAAGATGTACGGTTCAGGAAGCTGGTCGACCAGCGCCTCAAAGTCAGAGCTCAGAAGTGCAAGATCAGGAGAGATGTAGATGGAGCATACCGTTATCAACCTATTAAAAATTATTGTGCGCGCGGCTACAGCCTCAAGGACGGTGTTCAAGGTGACAGGGTGGCATGCTAAGGATTTGCGGGCGATTATGGCCACACCGCCAGAAGAGTGTGTGCAGCCATCCCTGTCTTTCCTGTATACCAGGTAACTATTCAAGAAATTTGTGTGTTTAGAATTCAGATGTGTTTCCTGTACACACATTAACCTTGGCTGGTTAGCATGCAGAATAGCATGCACGTCGTCAAGATTATTCAGAAGGCCTCTGCAGTTCCATTGAACTATGTTTTCTCTTCCCATTATGATGTGTTAGAGCTACTGGAGCGTGATTATTTATGTAGGGTCTTTCGGGGCTTGGACTCTTGGGAGGGGCTTTCTGGCCTTCTCTACTGACCTGGACGTCGCAGGCCGTTCCATCCGCTGCGATGAAAGCCGGAAGGGCTCGACGTCCATGTCGTCATCTGAAGGAAAGGGGGTGCCCAGAGGACTGGGCCCCCTTGACGTGGTACCCTTTCGGGTGTTCTTTGCCTGTGCTGCCAGTGCCGAAGACGTGGGGGGCACCACAGATGGCACAGGCAGTGAGGTGGGGGAGGGGGTCACTGCGACTGCCTCCGTCTCCATCTCGTCCGGGCCCTCGCGTGTGCTTCGGGCCGGTAGAGAGGGGGAAACGGTGAGTGCAGCAGCATCCCCACCGGACGTGGATGCCACCACAGCCGCTGCTGGCTCAGCGAGCGGTGCGGAGGCGGGTTGGGCTGCCAGAGGCAACCCAGGGGGGGGGGGGCGGGGGCGGGACCAAGTCCGACTCGCGGTACTTGGTCCCCGCCGAAACCAGACGCCGCTCCGCCCCCCGGCGAGCTGCGTCGGCGTACCTCCCCAGAGGGAAAGAGGCGAACCTCTTCCGCGCCTCTGGGAAAGTGATGTTTGCAGTGACCTTGATGTTAATGATTTTCTTTTCTAATTGAAACTTTTCGCATTTTCTGGAGTAGGCCGCATGTGGACCCTGGCAGTTTACACAAAGAAGTTGTTGCACGTTGCAATTTTCGGCCGGGTGATCGTGCTGGGCGCATTTTGCGCAGGTAAGTCGGCCGCGACAGGTGTTTGTGCCGTGCCCGAACCGTTGGCACTTGAAGCAGCGCCGTGGGTTCGGGATGTAAGGCCGGACTGAACAACGGATGTAACCTGCGTTGATGAATTCCGGAAGGGTCGCCTAGTCGAAGGTTAGGATGAGGTGCTTTGTCGGTATTTGTTTATCGTCTCTGCGGATGGTTATGCGCCTGACCGCTGTTACGCCCTGACTACGAAGGCCCTCCAGCAGGTCAGCTTCAGATTCATTGATTAGGTCATATTCGGAAATCACGCCCTGGGAGCTGTTTAGGCTGCGGTGGGGCGTGACTCGGATGGCCAGATCGGCGACGCGGGTTTGTGCAAGTAGTTTATCAGCCTGATCCTGGCTACTGACTTCAACAAGGATTTCACCGGTTCTTTGTTTTTTGGCTTTATATGATTCGCCGATGACACTTTCAAGAAATTTGGAGACGAGAAATACTGACTTTGAAGCAAGAGGGTTCAACTGGTCAACTGATTCTATTACTAAGAAGCGAGAGTAGTTGTTCGGTTTTGGAATACTCAAGTTGGGAAGTGGTGGAAAGGAAACTTCGGTGCGGCCCCTCTTCGGGGGCCGATCACGTTTGGGGGGGGGGGGGTTTGGAGAATGCCATATGATACATTGGAAAGCAGGGAGACGGGGGTACTTTTTCCTTTGACCTTACCCTGGTAGTCAAAGAGGTCCCGGAGCTCCCTGCCTGGTAGACAGGCAGGGAGCCCATCGGCCGGAGCTTGACCAGGGCTCCGACGGCCACCGTTCGTGGTTTCTAACCCTCCACCTATAAACACATTGCCACGGTTGGATCCAGCGTATGTTTGGGGGCTCGGGGTCCGCGGTATCGCCAGTACCATCACCAAGATTGCTCAAGGTGCCCCGTGCGGGGGGGCTCGAAGAATTAGGTCCTTCTGAATCCCGAAGTCGGAGCTGGCCAGAGCTGCCTCCCATAGCGCGACCGTATTTGGGGTTGTTTCCTGAAGGCCAGATGATAGGGCAGGCTCGTGTTGCGCGAAATAAGTTGGAAGGGTTTCCGCATTTATTGCATGCGTCTGTGTGTGTTTGAGAGAACATTTTGGATAACCGCTATTTGTTAGGATAAGTGTTCGTCTGGATTTGCCTCAGTGTTTGAGCTTCTGCACCAGAGAGGTTCTTGTCCGGGTTGGGGAAAAGGGTTCGTTCACCTATTTGGACAAGTGGCTTTGGCGAATGCCTCACTGTAGGCGCAGGGAGTTCAACTTTTAGCCATGGAGGATATGCCTCAGCAGTGAAACAAAACACCACTAATGGCCTATGACGAGCAGTAATCCTCAGCACTGGCGGCAACGCATTAAAGTTTATCCTTTACTCAAGAACATGTATCCCACACTTCACTGAGATCAATGTCTCGCTCGTAGCCAAGCCCACCAACGGGCATATGGCAAACACCATCACATCGCGTGCACGGATGCAAGTCCGTACCCCACCCAGCCTCGGCATCTGGCAGTGGCGACTACACAACATAAGCTCATTACTTGCGCCTCCCTTAACACCCCCTCCTCTTGGGTTGCCGAGAACTCACTATTGCTCTGGCAATCACCCAAACTACGTCAACGATCATACGCACGGCGTTGCGCTGCTGAGCACGAGGTCGCGGGTTCGTTTCCCGGCCGCGGCGGCCGCTTTTTTGATGGAGGCGAAAAGCAAAAACGCCCGTGTGTACGAGATTTCGGCGCACGTTAAAGATCCCCAGGTGGTCAAAATTAATCCGGAGCCCTCCACTACGGCGCGCCTCATCGCCTGCGTTGCGTCGGCGCGTTAAACCCAACAATCAATCGATCATACGCACGGATTCCCAGGCTGCCTGTTGTAGCTTCTTGTTGGGTAAAGTGGTCCCAAAAACCCTTCAGCTACTGAGCCATCATCACTCCCCTCGAGCATTGGTTTTCTTTGGACTCTAGCTCATTCCTTACTGGTGGGCCGCAACTATGCCCACCAGCAGGCCCACGGCCATTTTTGCAAGGCTACCGAGGGCGATTGGACACTCCACCCCTGGTCACCTTCCAAGACATCAATCAGACAGCATTACCGCGCCCTTAGGCAATCCCTACCCTCTTCATTCTAACCTGCTCAAACACGAATAAACTACTCTCAGTAGAATTCACACAAACACTTTCCCTCACCCGACCTGGCTGCACCCCCTTTATCCAACTAAATACCCCTTAGAATGTAAAATTTGTTCTCAACCAGGCACCCAATTACCCTCATCATCGTCATCAGATGGGCTCACAAGCTAACCCTCCCACCCCCTTCCTTCTCTCCCCACGATGACGGCACAGCTTCCACTTCATTACTCTCCACGAATCGTATAGGTGCCGTCAGAAGTAATTGGAGCACGGGAGCTGTGGCCGAACTGTATCGGAGCGCCGTGTAGCTGCACCGGCGGTAAACGAACGGACGAGAACACGCATGCGCACCTGCCGACGGCGATAGCCCATCTATACCTCGCAAACCCCTTCTTTTAACCGAGCTGCAAACATTATTCGCAGCATACTGGTTTCGGCGATGGCGCTGATAGCAGAGTCGCATCTCAAAGTGTCTCTGGCGCACTTCTAGCGCACGCGAGCTGCCGGAAAAACGGCGCGATATCACAGGAATCTGCAGTGACAGTTTTTCTTTAAAGTATTTTTAGGGGAGTGCGCTGTCAGCGCCATTGCCGAGACCAGTATACTGCGAACAATGTTCGAAGCGTGGTTAAAAGAAGTGGTTTGCGAGGTACAAATGGGCTATCGCCGTCGGCAGGCGCGCATGCGTGTTCTCGTCCTTACGTCTACGGCCGGTGCAGCTACACGGCGCTCCGATACAGTTCGGCCACAGCTCATCTGCTCCAATTACTTCTGACGGCACATGTACAATCTTAAAGGCTGCAAACAGGCACAATGCATTAAGAGCGCTTGTAACTAGAGAGCCTTAAAGTTTTTCACATTTAGGTAAACTGGCGTTTACTCAAACTTATGCGGGAACTAGCCTCCAGTTGTGAAATTAAAGACAAAAGTGATCCCGTGAGTGATAATGATGAAAGCGTTAGCCGTAAAGGGACAGTTAAGACAATAAGGAAAAGGTCAACGCTAGCATGCCTGGGAAAATTAAGGGAGTCGATATTCGGCCGCTGTCCGGTTGCGATCTCACCGGCAGTTTTCTGTCGCGAGCTGCCTAATTATTTGCCAGCTGCTTCGCTTAGCCATGGCACAGCGATCTTCCGTCAGGTGAAGGGTGCAAGCCTTTTGCGCTGGGATAATTATTTTCCGGCAGCTTGGTTTAAGTAAAGGTCCTATTCTAGGTCCATTTTAAATGCGCTGTGACGGCGCAAAAATAACCCACGCGGTCGTACTGTCACGGAAGTTGTCCTTCGCGAGCAAAGATGTGCCGGCATTTTTTGTCAGAATAATTATTTGCCGTGAGAGCACGGCCGGATGGCATATTTCGGTTATTTGCGCCGCCACAGCGCGTTAAAATTGGGCCTAGAATATGACCTTTAGTTAAACCAAGCTGCCGACAAATAATTATCCTAGCGCGAAAGGCCTGCACCCTTCACCTGACGGAACATCGATGTGACGTGACTAAGCCAAGCAGCCGGCAAATAATTAGGCAGCTCCGACAGAAAACTGCCGGTGAGATCGCAACCGGACAGTGAAGCTGGAATATGCCCTAGCTAAAGAAAGCTGCCGGCTAATAACAGCTTACAGCGCGAAAGACCGGCACTCTTCGCTCCACGGCAGCTTGCGAAAGAAAACTGTCCAGCTGTATGCCGGCAAAAGGCTCATGCCGGCTCATACAGCATGCCGGCACTAATCATGCGACCGCAGCAAGCCAATAAGGGGAGACTGCCGGCAAACTTCCGCTCGCGCGGGTAGGCCGGCTGCCGGCCAAATATTCACTACCAAGAATTGATGTTTCAAGCTGATATATTTTGAAATTTGCTTAGAATATGCAAAACTAACAATCGCGCGATATTTTTGCACTACTTTAATTTAACATTGCCGAAAGAGCCTTATCTCTAACCAGGATTTAACATCTTGCGACGCTTACCACGTCTATCATCTGGCTGGGGCGGCATGCGGCGGCATGTCGCGATGGCAACAGTCGGGTCTGAAACAGATCGCGATTTTATACTGCGTAGATTTTAATAGCGGCAATGCATAGATATTAATTGCTGCAAAAAAAAAAAAAAAAAACAGGCGCTAGTAAAATCGCAGTGCCGCTTCGAGCAGAGGCACCCGTGTTAGAGGCACTTTTAAGAGCTTTATAGGCATCAAAACACGGATATCTCAGGCGCTGCGGCTGGCTAAACGTTCACCCACGACGCCCGGTCAGGCAGGCACTGCGTCATGGCATGGAACGACAGAATTTTCTCATAAGGAGTGAAACAAACCCACATGTTCACCTACGGCCCTTCTGGGTTAGTGCACAAAAGATAACGCACAATTTCGACGCCGGCTTTCCCAAAAATTACGGTGAAAGCGCAGCTTAGCGTTTCCGACCAAGGACGCCAAGATGGAGCACAAGTAGTCGCGCAAGTAAACCAAAACATTTAATAAATGTTACAATGCGAACAATATATTCCAGGAGCAGATGCTTAACCAAATGCTTCTCGCTTAAAACTAACCACGGTATTACGTATACAACACTCGTGTTTGACACCATCGCGAAACAGCACACATCAAGACAACTTAACGGGCGCTTGTGGCTGGAAATAAAGCCTTTTTCAGAATCACTGTCACAAACACATCAGAAGCATTTACGAGTCACAGCGCGGCGGTATCAACTGGCGGAACAAAATGTGACCTATGAAAACGGCACAAATAGCAAATACTTACAAAAATGAGGGCTACCCAAAGAAGCTCGAAGATCGGGGCCCAGCCGCAAACTGACCGTTGGCGCCAAAATGATTACTCTCAACCCAGCGCGCGCCGAAGCTCACGCGAACGCTGCGGAGGAGGTAGAGGCAGAGAGGAAAGCCACTGTTTTCCCAGTCCATGGGGTCACATCAGGCCGTTGGCGCCAAACCTGATTACTCTCAAACCAGCGCGCGCCCAAGCGCGGGATTTTACTGCCGGCTACAAGAAGGCTAGAGGAAGAACTGCTAACAGCAGTTATCAGAAATACGTTTTAAAGACGTCATTGTCGGAGGGATATTATCCTTTCAACGATTGACTTCTAGAAGCCATCTTTTCCTGTCTGAAATCCCTTTCTGACGTTTCCTCCATAAATACGACGTTTTCTAGACATTCTGTGCTGCCTGGGAACATCAGTCGTTAATTCGAATGAGATGGTGGTGGATGATTCAGGGAAAATTACACAAATTTGGAAGCTTTTTTTTCTTGTGTTGGAGGATAGGAGTTTTGAAGTTAGTCAATATTGAAACTAGACAAAAAAAGGAAATGAATAAATGAATAAATAAATAACTAAATAAAGAAGAAGAAGAAGAAGAAGAAGAAGAAGAAGAAGAAGAAGAAGAAGAAGAAGAAGAAGAAGGAGAAGGAGGAGCAGGAGGAGGAGGAGGAGAATAATAAAGATATTCAAAAATGGATGCTTTTGGAGGGCTCAGGTGAGGTGCAAGAATAAGATGCGAATTAGGTTGTAAATCTTTCCGAATTTTCAATGAAGCGCAGAAGAGCAGAACAAACATCCCGGCGGCAATATCCCGTTTCTGAAGCCCCAAATGATAAAAGAGCCGGCACTGATAATGCCAACCCCAGGCGATGAAGCGGCACTTCAAGGAGCTGTCGTCTGAGGCTTGAAAATCGTCGACAGGACAAAAGGAAATGGTCGACAGACTCTTCTTCATTACAGTAACTGCGCATGGCAGACTGCGCCAGACGAGACCTGTGTAGGTATCTATTCAACCGGGGCACACGACATCGAAGGCTCGTTACAATCACCTCCAGGTCGCGTAAGGGGCACCAATTCGGATTCCAGGAGAATTTTTGATGACAAAAATCTTGCAACGACAATAAGACTGATTCGTGCTGCCCTTGCAGCTTCAACAATCTACGGAATCTTACGGCGGTTAATAAAGGCATTGTCTCAATGACACCGACAACAGGCCCGGAGAGTGCTACCCTTGCAAGTGAATCTGCGGTTTCATTAAAGGTGATTCCCGCATGCCCAGGGACCCAAAGAAGGTCTACTTCCGTAATTTGAGTGGCAGAGGTGATCGAAACGTCAGTAGAAGAGGTGAGTTTTTAGGAGAAGAAAGGGCTAAGCCTACGGATAGTGAATCTGTAATTATGAGTGGAGACGATACCGATATGTCAAACTTTCGTAGTGCCAAGACAATTGCCAAGAATTCCGCATAGAATAAAGGGATAGAATCCACCAGACGAACCGAAAAGTACCAATTTAGGGAAGGGTAAACTATACCTATTCCGGATTTTTCATCTCGTTGAGAAGCATCTGTATATATGATAGTACCTTGCTGAATCGAGGCCAAATGATCTTGTAGGTACCATTGAACAGTCGGGCAGGTAGCATTTTAGCATTTTGGGGAAAGATGTTCCGGAAGTTGACCGTTATCGTATGACCCCTATCAAGAGGTGGAATTACGTTATTGAGCGCAACCCTTAATGGAGACACCAAGCTTTGTGCTAGAGTAACTTGCGGTCGATAGGACCTGGGCCACTGGGCCGCCAGAAACACAGCTGGCTCAGCTACAAAGATAAATTGTGCCCTGTTAACCCCCGCGCCATAGGCTCTCAGGAAAGTATCCACAGTGAGTATTCGAAATCGGTGTATCAGAGGGAGAACTCGGGCTTCCAAATAAAGTAACGCATTAGATGCATTTTTAGGTAGCCCTAAACAGCAGCGAAGAGCCTGGCATTCCAGAAGAACTATAGGCGATGGAGCTTATACGTAGCAGCACCCGAGAATACAACACACCGGAACTCTAAAATAGGCCGCACGTACATACGGTATATCATCAGAAGAGGTTCACGGCGCATTCCCCTCTTTCTATGGCTGAGGTGCCTCAACATGCCAACAGCACGTGCTCCTTTAGTAGCTATACGCTCCATATGTGGACTCCAGTCAAGTTGGCTGGTGTGTACTACCCCAAGGTATTTTAAAGAATCAACCTGGGGTATGATGTGCTGACGGTAACAGAGAGTGATATTAAAGGAAAAAGAGGACTGAAAAGCTAGCACAGAGCATTTGCTGGCATTTATTGTTAGAGAGATGCTGTCTAACCAGCAATCTAAAGTATTCAGATATGACTGCATTAATACATACAGTTCGTGTATGTCGGAAGCTGACGCGAAAAACGCGATAGCGTCGGCATAAACATAAGTATGGACACCCGAAACCACAGGGACCGAGCTTAAAACAGGATATTAAAAATAACCGGCGAAAGGACAGCTCCCTGTGGTACACCTCTTTTCTGCGAGTGCCGAGAGGAACAAATGTTACCCCTCACACACCAGAACTGCCTGTCCTTTAGGAATTCACGCAGCGATGCTATAATGTATCTAGAGAAATTTAATTTCTGCAAGCGAGACATTAACACAGGTTACTCCACGCTGTCGTATGCTTTTGCTATATCCAAGGTCACTATAGCCGCAACCTGTTTATATCGACGGGCAAGTTTTATACGACTTTCAAGGTCGATGTGGGCACTCCAAACAGAACAACCTGGGCGAAATGCAATTTGACTTGGGCTGAGGATATTATACTCAGACAAAAATTCCATAATTCGGTGAAGCAAAATCCGCTCAATTAGTTTTACTACGTTCGAAGTCAGAGAGATAGGCCTGATATTATCAACAGCGAGGCCCTGACCAAGATTCTTCGGTATAGGAAGTATTTTAGCTATAAGCCACACATCGGGTAGCCATTTATTCCTGAAAGAATAATTAATCATACTCAGCATGTCATCCGGTGCATGATCGTATAGTAGTTTTAACATTTCAGTAGTAATGTGATCCGGATCAGGGGCCGCAGATGGCATTTTTGACATAGCATCAAAAAGCTCTGCATGCGTAATTTCTGCGAAGTCCTCTACCACTATAGGTGGAGGAGACGAGGTAGCTAGAGCAGACGAAAAACGAATTTGCTGACCCCTAGCAGTCAACTCTAGAGACTCGAAGATTTCATTTGGGGATAACACTATAGAGTCTGAATTATCAGATTGGGGAACCGCTTTCCTCGACCGAAGAAATCGAAAAAGGGCCCGCTTATTAGTGGGTTCAGAAAGAATTGAGCAGCGGTGGCAGTCATAGGCCTGTTTGGCATTAGAAACTGCTGGTTTGAACATCGCGGAATGGTACTTGTAATTGCTCCAGTTCAGCGGGCAATGGTTCTAGCAAAGCTTTTTCCAGGCTGCCTTCCTGCGTCTAAAGTTGCGTGTACATTCTTTATTCCACCAGGGGCTAGGTGACACAGCTCCCTTAGACCGTACTTCAAATAACGAAGACTGCGCCGAAGTGGTTAGGGCAGCACAAAGACCCGTCGCCCGTTCAGTTGTGTCTTCTGCGGACAGAGAAGATATGGCCTCCTTCAGAGGGATTTGGAATTTCTTATAGTCTACAAAAGTGCAACTTCGCCGGACGAGAGAGCGAACAGGGCACTGAATCTCAAACAATATTGGAATGTGGTCACTGCTAGTCCCGCTGTCAACAGTAGACCATGAAGAAACTTTAACACCCCTAGAACAAATAGTTAAATCTAAAACAGATCGAGTCAGTCCCTGGATGTAGGTAGGAGAAATCGAATTTATACATGCCAAATTGTTGTCCGTAATCCAATCTAACAAGCGAAGACCGCAGGAATCCGTTCGTCAGCCCCAAGAAATATGATGGGAATTAAAGTCTCCCGCAACAACGACGGGAGGTACAGCCGCAGCAAGAGCGAGATCTAGGGGTTCTGAATCAATAACCCCAAGTGGAAAGTAAACGTTCGCCAAAGAGAAAGGAAGACAGTCAGAAAGTCTGATTTCCAATACCAAAATTTCACAAATCTGATCTTCGAAGCTGGAAGGATACTTTGGCCTTATAAGCGAATTTTGTTGAAACTAAAATCAAGAGGCCACCCCCTCGTGAAAGTCTGTCTAGTCTGAACGTGTGGTAATTACATAAGCTAAAGCTTTGATTGCTATTGAGACAGGTTTCCTGAAGCAAAATTAGATCTGGATTGAACTGGGAGCTCAGACAAAGCAAGTCCGCGAATCCGGCTGTAACAGATCTGCAGTTCCATTGGAGAACTTTAAGGGACCCTATGACTCGGGGAGACCCGCCGCTGCAACTGCAGCGTCTAATATGCTTTCTTTGATCACTGTTCGCGGTTTATTTTTCTTGTTCTTTGGTTTCGGTTGAGTGTCTAGGGACCCAGCACCTGGAGAGCCCGATCGTTTACTGGAATGAGAGATTGAACCCAGAGGCCAACTTTGAAATTCCATGTCCGAGTCTGAAGTGGGGGAAGCCGGAGGTAAGCACTCCGAGCCAGTTTTGGGATAAGACGAGGAGCCTGCATCTAAACAAGGAAGCTGCTCGGGTTAATCTCTTGGAGGTGTGACAACCGATACTTCGGTAGCGGAACTGGGAGCAGAACACTCGTCTGCGGGTACCGAACTGTCCGCAATAGAGGACACCTGTGGAATGGTATTTGGAGGTGAGTTGTACGTGGCTGGAGCCAGCGGCAGGAATGGCACCATCTGAGCCACTACCGTCCGGGAGACACACTCCGTGATGCTAGCTGTTAACTGAGTCACCACTGTGGACGTCGTCTACTTCAAGCATCGTCCCTATTTCTTCTTTCGCTAACTTGGCGGGGCACGCAATCTAAAAATGTTCTTACCAAGAACACAGGCCCAAAACAGGAATTCGGTGGCAGTTCCGAGCTTGAGACGAATACGTTGAGAAGGAACACCTCATTACAAGTTATGCAAGTCACTTTTGTACCAATCCCGAGCGTGGACAATTTCACCTTTCAATGTATCTGGAAATGAGGCAAAGCTGTTAAAATACTTCCAATTGGTGGTGACTGGCTGCGACTCTAACCTGGCTAGAAGCGCATTTGAACCCCTACTCACCCGGCTATAAGTCCCAACGCGAACCGCAGTGCGTCCGTCACGTACGCGCACCGATAATGACATATCCAGCCAAATACAAACGACCAAGAGAATCAGATGATCATGTGAACGAAGAGCCTATATTTCTTGAAACGCGTGATAGAGGAAAAAATTATCAGTGGCTTAGCTGGGCTATGCCTGGGTATACGTAGCGTGAGCTAAGGTTCAGCTAAGTATTCTTAGGTTTCCTGGTTGTCTAGGATTACCCGATTATGCTTACTGCTGCTAAAACGATTTCCAATCCTATCCAATCCATTTAAATCCAATCCAGTCCAGTCCAGTCCAATCCAATCTGGTCCAGTCCAGTCCAGTCCAGTCCAGTCACTGCTCCTCACGCATGCGCAGCACGGATCTCCAGGAGTCACGCGAAACGGCTATCAAGCGGCTCCTGCGCAGCGTCAGACTTAGCTACTGCGCAACGGAGGCGCACAGCTAGGCACGCGCCGGCGCCAGTGCGTCTGTCGCGCTATGACGTCACTCCTATGGAATGCGCAGGCCGGCGAATGTGCAGACCCAATTTTCTACAGACCCGTACTCCAATTCGATTGGATTTCAATCCAACACAATCCAATTTAATCCAATCCAAGCCAATTCAATCCAACCCAATCCAATCTCATCCGATCCAAACCAATCCAATGCTCCTCGCGCTTGCACAGAACGGCCCTTCACGGCCCCCGCGAAACTGATCAACCTCGGCCAGTGTATGCCTTGCGCTAGAAAATGATATGCAAGCTAGACAAATGTCCAGAGAGAGAGAGAGGGAGAGAGCGATGCTTAATAAAGAATGGCGATTTTAGCCAGGCTAAAACGGCTCCCTGCTACACCAGTCGAATGCAGTGGGAATGACCTTGAAGAAGCTGGCACGCACGAATGCGTTCATTCATTTACACAGACTGGTCGAGACCTATTTGTTGCAAGTACGCGACCAGAGCTTTTGTACGCGACCAGGGCAACTACGCGATCAGGGCATCGGTATAACACTCGCACTTTTTCAAACAGTGATCACCCACTTCCAGCAGCGTGCCGTGCCAGGGGTATACAGGGCTGACGCAGAGGTGAGTCATAAAGAAACGTCGCCCGGATAAATGCATGGTTTCCACCTCTTTTTTTATCTGCAACCTGATTTGTCGGTGGTAAGTTCGGGCACCTCACCTAATTAGTACCGCCCGGCAACTATATATCGCTCGTTGGGTGCAGAGTGTTTCCCTGTATCGTATTTGTTTTCACGCACGACCAGCTGACATGGGTGCGAGGGACGCGAGGAGAATCCGCGAAGCTCCTTTTTTTCCCTCCCCGCTTTTGTGTTCACCCGACGAGCAGATCACCCCAAGATAGTCGAAAGCGATGTTAGCATTTGAGAAACGCTTTCCTTTAGTTTGTTTGGGAAACCGGCGGAGGGGGACGAAAGACGTATTAACGACCGCGATTACCGAAATGAGAATGGCCGCAGCATTCGGCAGCTGGAGGTCATTCAAGTGTTCGAAAGTATGGAGAAGGCACTACACATTCTCCCTATAGCCCTTTATTTTTTCTGTCTGTCTACCGTGGTTACCCTGCTCCAAGCTACTTGGCAAAGTTTCAAATCGTTCCACGCCCGACCCTGGCGACTCGGTGTCTGGTAGACGTCAATGGGTTGGCGACCAGGCTTTGTTATGCGCTCGATGTGTTTACACAGGAAGGAACTTTTGGCAGCCCGGAGATCAAACACACGCGTGCACAGCATGGACACTATTTAAGACGAGCCGCCCGAGAGCCTATGGCCGGTGTCGGTTTTCTTTGGCTGGTTGGTTTTGATTTGTGCTACATTTGTGTTTTGTGGAATACCTTTGAGGTTCCGTATGAGAGTGAGAGAGAGGATCACGTGGCTATTGGTACCCCACTAAGTATGTTTGTCACTGTGGCCAATCAGTGGCCTAGTGTGGGCAAATCAATTTATTTATTTATTTAATACATACTGCAGACCATCATTAGGTCACGCAAGGGGGCACAAAAGATAAAAGGCAAGGAAAATGCAAACAATACAAAAAACAAGGTCCTGATACAGTGGGTAAGTAATTATATTCTAGTATCGTACGCGGAAAAATTTTTTTTATTTATTCACGTACCTCTAAAGGCCCTCCATAGGAGGGTATTCCATAGGGAGGAGCACGCGCATACATCGAACATAACAGGAATGGGTGCTAACAGAATGACAAATTATAAACGTAGAAAAAAATACAAGCAATAAGAACTTTCTAAACACATAACTCCAAAACATATAACTGCAAAGCTAGCACATCACAACAACAAAAATAGTAATAACAAAATGTTCTTCTGTTCTTTAACTTTGAACCACATACTTCACAATCTTCTGGGCATGCTTTATTTATTTCGCACGTTTTTTTTCTTTAAAAGCTAATACGAGTTTTGACCATCTACGCAAGCAACTAGAGGGGAAGCGGGTACTACATATATAAATAAACAACTATGCTTACAACATTTACGTTGCTTCGGTGGCGTATCTCCGGAGGCTCTTGAAATTATGTTATCGCACGCGAAACGCATGCGCATACGTGTATTCGTTGGTTTGATTAATTATCCACGCGTTTTTTTTCTTTGTTCTATTAACAAGGCACACTTCCAGCCTTTTTATATGCGTTGTGAACTGTTTCTTTTTCTGCTCGTCGTATTTAAAGACACACGTCAGACCTCCACTTTACGCAAGGTCGTTAAGCTCATTTGCTTCTTGGTTTATTACGCAAGATCTCTAAGAAAACCCGCCAGGGACATTTGTGAACATCTAGCAAAATAAGACAGTTTAAAGCGTTACGCGTTACGCCACACCACCGAGCGACTGGATCATTAAAAAAAGACATCCCCCTCGCGAGGGGCACGATCAAATGCACAGCATTTCCGAGGGGGTGCGCCGGCAAGTCGTATCTCTCGATCGCGGGACCCGTGTCGCCATCTTTCGGAGGCGCGGGACAAGTTGTGGCGCTTTCGAAACAAACCAGAAATGAGTGAAGGATATAAGGCGCGTTCGGTGCATCGAAATCTGTGTCGGTTTCGTGGCTGAGTCCATAGTGCTCCGGGCACCTTGCGTTCCGCCCGCGGCGTCATGGGTTCGAAACCGGGCGCCGGAAACTGTTATTTCTTTTATAGTGTAGTGGCCTGGCTGCGGACTACAACAAGGCGCGCCTGCGGACTACGACAAGGCACGCCAACGCCGCGTGACATTGTGAGTTACTAAAATGCTATGCATTTAAAAGGTCAATAAAACTAGTAGTGGCTTAGCTCTGCTGTGCCGCGATATACGTAGCGTGAGCTAAGGTTCAGCAATCCAGTCCTGTCCATTCACTGCTCCTCGCGCATGCTCAGCATGGCTCTTCATGAGCCATGCAAGAACGGCTGTCAGACTTGGCTACTGCGCAGTTGAGGCGCACACCTGGGCAAGTGCCGGCTCCAGTGCGTCTGCCGCGGCAATGACGCAACACAATCCACTTTAATCCAATCCAAGCCAAGCTAATCCAATCCAATCCAATCCAAGCCAAGCCAATGTCCCTCGCGCTTGCGCAGAACTGCCCTTCACGGCACACGCGAAACTGCTCAACCTCGGCGAGTGTAGCTTACGCTACAAAAAAAGGTGAATATACGCAATCAAGAACACAACTACGTCAATTCATTTTTTAAAAAGTCTTGAAATTTTGTTATGTTAGCTTCTGTGGCAATGTGCTGTCCTAAGTTATTTCAGTCTATTATTGTGCGTGGAATGAATGAGTGTGCGAACACAAACGAATGGGAAGTGATGCGTTTGACTTTACAAGAGCTCAGTGGCTAAGGCATTGTGCTGCTGAGCACGAGGTCGCGGGTTCGATTCCCGGCCGCGGCGCCCGCTTTTCTGATGGAGACGAAAAGCAAAAATGCCCGTGCGTACGAGATTTCGGCGCACGTTAAAGATCCCCAGGTGGTCAAAATTATTCCGGAGCCCTCCACTATGGCGTGCCTCATCCCCTGAGTTGCGTGGGCGCGTTAAACCCCCACAATCAATCAATTGACTTTACAAGAATGATCACGCCGTGGAAATGTAACAGCGGGTGAGTGAAAAAAGTCACGAAGGCGCTCATGCTGATACAACTTATGAAAAAGTGTTTCGCGAGCATGTCGGCGGCGATGTAATAATGAAACCAACTCGGCCAGATTTTTCAGCACTGTCACGCTTGGGTATGATGTATAATCAGAAAAATAAAACGAACAGCACAGTTTTGCAGGGATTCAATATCACGTATAGGTTAGGTTAGGTATAACTTTATTATTGCCTGCAAAACGACGGTTTTTACTCGCCGTGACGCGGGCCTGGCCTCGACCTAGGGTTTGCTGTTACTCTGCAAAGCGCCGGAGCACCCCGTTGCCGGGTCGCCTGGTTTGTGCTTTTCGAGCGCCCACCTGGCCTGCTGGAAGGTCCAAAGTTGAACATCCTTGTCGTTACTGCGCACTGCTTCTTGGATTTTCGGCGGATAAGTCGTTGACTTGGCTCCGTCTGGAAACCGGACACACTCCCAGAATATGTGCCACTGGTCTGCCAGACCCATTTTACACACTTTGCACAGACCGCTCAAATAAAGTCCTGGGTGTAACACGTGCCGCGTTGCCGGCGCGAGGATGGATCCGGTTTGGAGCTGCCGTAGCAACACGGCCTCCTCCCGGCTTAATCCTTGGTGGGGGGGGGGGGGGGGGGGTGGCATTACCCATCGAGCTAGGCGCGGTAAGCCTTGGTGACTTCGGTGTAGCTTGCTAGGCGGTCTTTGCTCTCGAACCACCACGGACGGTCGGTTTCGGGGGAGCGGAAGGTAAGTGCACGCGCCTACGAGTGAGCCCTCTCGTTGTGGTTGGACGTAGTTGCGCACTCGCCCATGTGCGCCGGGAACCACTTGATGCGGACTTTCCTGTCTTGAAGCTTGGTCTTTCGGATGATGGCGGCCGCCTGGGCGCACACACGACCCTTGGCGAAGTTGCGCACGGCGGTTCTTGAGTCGCTGAGCACAGTATAATGTATATGTATTCTTGACTTGCAACCCAGATGGCAGATGCTTATTCAATTCTAGGGCGAATGAGAGCGAGGTATGCAAGTTTTCTAATGTGTGATGGTGCCTGCACATTCAAACACATTCAAATAATATTTGAACCTGTTAGTAGCAGCAAAATATGGAGTGAAAGCATTTGGTTTGCGATGTCGAGTAAGTCTTGTTGATAATGGGGACAAAAACAAAGATGGGTTGATGGACAGAAAACCTTTGCTGAGTGAAGAAAGTCTTGGCGGCAGCACTTTTTTATGGATTCAAGGCTTGGGATACTGTTGGTCAGCATTAAATGTGAGGGAGAATCGATGCGTGAGTATTGGGAATAAATAAACGTAACAGCTTTTCTTTGAATTCTTTCGAGTTTCCGGATGTTATGATTAGTATAGGGGTCCCAAACTAAAGCAAAGTGGAACGCCGGGCTAGTTGAAAATGGTTCATGACTGGAACTGCGCACAAATAAACTGGACCAAGGGAAGAGAACACACACAAAGCTGTGTGTGTTCACTTCCCTTGGTCCAGTTTATTTATGCGCAGTTCCAGTCATGGTCCCAAACTATGCAGGCATATTCAAGTTTCGGCCGAATAAATGTAAAGTAGCTGAGGAGTTTCATATTTGCGGGGAATATTTTTAGTTTTTGCCTTAAGAAGCATAGTGTACGGAATCCGCACGAGCAAATATTGTCAATGCGTAGATTCCACGATAGATTGGTGGCTAATGTCCCCAAGGTATTTATGACTGGTTACTTGTTTCAACGGTGATGCTCCTAATGTGTATTGGTATTCATACGGCACTTTCTTTCGTGTTACGCGAACATACAATGTTTTATATGTATTCATTACTTTTCCCCACTTATCGCACCATTCAAATTTTTCCCTCATGAGCATGACGTGACTCGCCCATGCCCATTTTCGTCGCATAATTCAAGCTAGAATGTATTCCACACGAGTCTGTCCCCCAATCCACAAAGCTGTTTTCTTATCCCTAGGTGTGACTCCCACCATTGCTCTTCCCATAGCCCGTTGGGCCGATCTGTTTCCTTCAAGTCGCTTAGTGAGACCCAAAGTTTGTTCCCCGTACGCCATTCCTGGAAGAACGCATCGGTTTCGGAAACAAGGGAAGCTTACTGTTCAGGGTTTTAGAAGTTGTACATAAAGCAGCCCACCCCATTCTTACTCTGCGGAAAATTTTCTTTTCGTGATTGGGAGCACTTATGACTTTCCCAAGATAGAAGTAATCGGTCACTGTTTCCAAGGTTTCGCAATAGCGAATCTTTTCCTGGTCGCCTTCAAACTCCCCGCGTGTTTCAATGTTGATTCAAGTGTTGCAATGTTGAATGCACGGAGGTCGGTACTTTTACTATTGTACACCAATTGGGACAACTCGGCTAATGTTATTCGTTTACTAGCACTCGGGACTAGCACTTGTCTGCGCTTTTCATATGGCCCGCATTGCGTAATAAGTTCGATTTACTTCGGTGCTGCACCTCTCCTATGGATTGTGCTGACTGAATGACCCCATTTGTAAAGTGATTGTTCATAGTGTCCACGCTACTGTCTTGTTTGCACAACACGACGAATTTGTTCTCAAGTAGCAATCTGCACTCTTTCCCTTTCCTTCCTACAGGGGGCCAGTTACGCGTCTTCTGATAAAGCAACTTTATTTTTTGACTTCTTAAATTCAGGTGGATACGGCGTCTCGCCATCCTGTGATCATATTTTTTGATCGGGCCAAGTACCTGTTGATCATATACCATCATTATTGAATTGCGACACCACTGGATCTAATGTACCCACCCAAGTCGCAACGCATTCGTGTTTAGGGATACCAGCAGCTGTGCTTTCCATTCGAGGCACCAAATGCGAATTAGCCGCGTGTACCTCGAAATACATCGACCACAAGGGGGGGGGGGGTGAATTGGCGATGCAGTGGCCGGTAACGGTGCGTGTGTCGCTGCAAGCTCGCCCGTGCCTGTCAGGGATACAGAGAGCGGGCGCCCTTCAGCCGCCCTCCAAGCAAGCGCAACGCCCACAACCGCAAGGAGTGCATGCTAAATATGCTGTTTACCGTCCACGTTGTCTGCTGGAAGAGACGCGGTTTTTCATTTCGAAGGGACTTCCTTCGTGACCATCACCCAGACGAAGCGAATAATCAGAGTTGTACTACTTGATCGACCCTGCCTCAGCGTCTTTTGGCCGTGTTCTATAGCGTTTGTGTCGTTTTTGCATGCTGCCATCATCAGTAAGAAGTTTACCACTAGGCTGCCCCGAGCTGGGGTGGAGACTGCCTGGGCATCTTTTCATCAGATCGCGCCAGGGCTTGGCGGACGGACAACGCCACGGTGAGCGAACGAGTGGCGGAGAACACGCGTCACATTATTAAGGATCTGGTGACCACGTTCCGACAAGTACGTACGCCTCTTGTCACGGGCCTTCTGTTCAAGGAGGTGGAAGCCTTCTAGTTCCCACTGTGAATAATTGGCGATATCCAACCGCCCGCCAAGTATCCCTCTACGAGGACACTAGGGAATACTGTCTCGTGTCGACAGTTTTGCCGGCCGCGTGTACCACCTGCTCCCTTTTTTTTTCACCTGTTCAGCCATCGGAAAGGTCACTAATATAGGCCGGAAAATAGACAGAATATGTGAACCAAACAAAAATTATCGGCGGTGTGGGTGTGGTCAGGCAGTGGGTTGTCCATGTGTTGACGGCACGGCCTTGAATATTCAAGTAGATCCAAGTAGATTTCAAGTAAATTTCTTCTGGGATGGTGGGTTGCTGTCTTTTTTCTTTGTTTTATTTTAAAGGCACCTCGAGCATAGCACGTGGCCCATTTCCTCCTCCCCAGATCCTCCTTTCCACCTCCCGGCGCCAATGTACTCCAACGCTGTGATTCAGCTTGGAGCTTTGATATTAATGTAGCCGATTTCAATGAAGGGGCGCTTACGCTTCTGCGGTAAAAATAAATTACCGGCATTTTCTAAGGATAGATTTTTACGACTTAAGAATTTCTTCATTCTGCGTGCAAGCATTATGAATGTACAAATAACATTACCGACGCTAACCAGAAGCTTGCGAATGATCATGAGGGCAGTCTTATTCATCTATTCTTCAACTGTTATATGACTTACTTTTTCCGCCATTTCAGCTTGTAGGAGCTGTAGTAACAGCTGCAGCCGCGGCTGCCCGCGGGTCTTAAGTATTCAAGGCAGTGCGCACCCCGTTAGGGTTTAAACCGTTCTCCACTTGAATAGTATACCCGTAGCATGCCGTGGCGATTCTTCTGTAGGCGTCTGTTGCCATTTGGTCCGCCACATTTCCCACTACCCTCTTATCAATTTGGTTGCATGATGGCCTGAACCTGAAAAGCTCATTCATACAGGTGGAAAATGGAGGATATAGACGGTGCGTAACTTGGGAGGGGTAGGATACAGAATTGAGAGGGAAGTTGCAAAAGACAGAGGATGAAAATGCGAGGAGGGACAAAATGGAGAGAAGGGAAGAGACAGAGGAGGAGTATCGTAAGGGTGAGGGAGTGGAAGTGTTGGAGGAATAGGTTTGGAGCGGATGGGGAGGCAGGAAGGCCGGAGAGTAGGACCACTCTTACACCGTGGGTAGGACTGATGGGGCGGAAGTCAAGGCAGGAGCAACAGGAGAGAAAAGCGAACGGACGTTTAAAGGAGGGAGGGGCGTAGAGCATGAGATAATGAAGGTAACAAAAAAAGGCGTAAAGCGGAAGGGTAGGCCACCGCTATCGCCTTCCGATGTCATTTCCAGCAAAGCAAGCACAAACGAGGTCATTTTTATTTTATTTTCCAACTTTCAGGAGATTGCGAGTAAAACAGGCCGGGGATTGTGTGAGAAGTTCCAGTCATGGGTGATGGCCAGCGGAGCCCCACGGTTGCACCTGGCCGCCGACCTGTAGTCTGGACATCACAATCCACCCAAAAAACTCTCGCGACCCTTGGGCTTCGACCTCTTGCCATTTTTCTTTCTACTGCTTTTTATCTGCGGCGACTTCCTTTCGTTACCAATGTATGGTATTTGTATTTAAACCAATTCAATATCATAAACTGCTTTCCAGTTGATCTCTTGCCTTTATTGCCTTTATTCGCCTGTACGAGAAAATTGTTTCCTTTTGTAACTTCTAGAACTCTTTTCTTTTTCGAATAAATGCACTCCGCTTCATAGGAGACTCATTAGCTACCTTAGCAACACTGCACCTGAATGAGATAATCATGCTGCCTACGGGCAAAGTTACAGGCCACCACCTGGCATGTTGATCTGATTCAAACACGGGACGTGCAAAGATTTGGGTCTTTTCTTTAAACTATGTGCAAAACCTGTGCGAAGAACAGCTCATTCCAAGGCAACAATGTAAGCAGTTCAGTCGTATAGTTACAGAAAACATGCCCACGCACAAATTTGCAATATTCACAAGTGCTGGGCGAGCGGGCATCAAAGACACTGCAATCAACAGCGTCGGCGCGGGACCAACAAAATCTTCCTTCTCGTACAGACTAGTCAAAGACCAGTCCTTTTGCATTGGCGGCAGTCATCATTCTCCCGCCTAAATTGGATGATTGCCCCTTCGTCTGCGCTTTAGACTAGACGCCAACCCGGAGTCTATAGGCGTTGGTGACAAAGCTCGATGGTACGGCTGGGGCCGACGGCGTGCACGACAGCAGACTGCAGGCGGGACGGAGTCAGTTGGAGCGGAGCAAATTCATGAGTTATGCCGCTCACCTTGCACTAGATGTGAAAGCGACCCGTCTAAGGGGAGAGAAGTTGTATGGAGCAGCCGTCATGACGTGTAGGGTAGCACAAGAAGCTCGTGGTGGCTTTGTGAACGAGTGAGCCAAGTGCGGGCGACTTGGCGGGCGGCATCTGCATGTGCGATCGCGTGGGACGCGTATTGAACGTGTGAAGCCGCAGTAGATGGAAAAAGTGTGTCAAACGGTAATGTTTAATTCTCGACGTCTTATATATATACAAAGAATAACCCGTGACATCGTTTTGAGAAGAATTGCAGGCAAATATGGTGTATGGTACGCCCTCGCGCCAGTCCCGGTGATCACGGGAGGCATGCATGGAAAGCACAATTGTGGTAAGTTGATCACTGAACAGTACGACTCTGTTCGTACTCCATGATAAACCACCGAGAAGCGCTGCAAAAAACCATACGAAGTACGTGACAGACAAGGACGGGCACTTTCCAACGCTCGGTGAGGCCGTCTGAGGGTGACATCAGGTTGTCAGGTCGTATTCATTTGAGCACGAACGCACAATGAGCTGTTTGTAGGCGGCTAGGAACCACAATCGAAAATTTAGGGGCGTCGGAGCCAGAGTGCCTCTATAAAAGGTGCCCTTTCTTAGAAGGATAAGTCCGAGCTTCAAGTATGCGGACTGTTTATGAGACAACGTATGAACTAATTGTACAAGATTGCTCGGGACGATCCACAGGAAAGCGTGACGAAAAGTGCGTGTCTTGGGTAGGTGGCTGAACAAGGTGATCTTTTATCCCCGAGAAGTAGTAGTAGTAGTACGAAACTTTAATGGGCCTTATAAAGTAGGAGTGGTTCCCTAGTCCCGGAATCCAAGTGATCGACCGACGCCCTGGATGCCAGTAGTTGCTGGACGTCCAGGCGGTCGCTGGTAATCAGGTTCTCCCACAGCTCATGGAGGGGGAGGGACAAGGAAAGGATAGGAGGTCACGGTTATGCTCACATTCTTATAAAATGTGGACAAGTGTGCGTTCTGTCGTTGGGATAGTGTCGTAATTGCGCTAGAGCAGACACGTGAGCGAGGCAATCGCGCTCAACTAAGGACAACAGGATTGGAAGGGATGCAAGGGCGTGGGCATCACCGTTCTGGAACTCAACTAAGACGGCTCTTACGTCGTGACCCTTGGCATCCGTTCGATGCTCCTTTGGAGATGATGGCCGAGGGGGCCAAAACGCGTGGTGGTAAGGAAAGGGCACTGTTGAGGGTGACGAAGGCATCGGCTTGTTTTAAAGACGGTAGTTCTTCCTGGGCTACTTAAACCCAGAAATTTTTGTCTGTCTGTCTGTCTGTCTGCCTGTCTGTGACTCGATTCAGCCACCCGGCCAAAGTAAAATTGATATTGGGGAATAGTCTTATATACTCACAGCCACATGTAAACATCTAAGCCCGGTTTATATGTTCATACTTGTCAACTTTGTTGAACAAGAACAATTACGCAAATATAAGACAGGAAATTAGTACAGAAGGGATATTTACAGTGTTCCTTTATTAAAAATTCATGCATGCTTGGTTTTTCGATAGCAAATGATATTCTACATCTACTGCAGAAAACCGCCGCCTCCTGGCGGCATATGAAAAATCACGCTGCAACAGCAACGAAAGGTTCCACTAGCTAGGATCCATGTTTTGCTTGGAACGCACGTGGAGCCCGGTCACGCGGCTCTATAAACCTTCTAGTCGGCCGCCTCCATTTACGCGCTTCTCCGCCGTACTACATCGCTGGCGTCGAGGAACCCGGCCTGTTGCAGTGGAACGCGGTAAATTGAAATCGCCTTGAGCAAAGCTTTAGTGTGTTTACCTTGGAATGAGCGCGACGGTACAGTAACAGCATGAGAGGTGAGCGGGAAAGCAAAAGGGGGCATTTCCTTGGCAAACGTCTACAAAGACTATCGCCTTTTGACGACATTTGCAACGAAAGGAGCAGAGCAATTTTTTAGCCCTCAAGCCAGTTCTGCTGCGCCCTGCCTTACGTGGAGTCATTCTCGTGCTGTCGCACGCGCATTAGGGCTTAAAGGGACACTGAAGTGAATTTGTCAAGCTCCCGGTTTTGCTTGCACTGCGTAGACTGGCTCAAATTACTACACTTTTCATCGTTTATCCGTTTGATAAGTCGTTAATTATTTTATAAAGCGGGAAAGAAGAAAAACTACCATGCGAGGTCTGTGGCGGCCGCACCAACTAAAGCTGTGACGTCGCGAGGAGATGGCACCGTGATTGGACGATGTCCGAGGTTAGCATTCAAACAAGTTTCGGTTTCGGTTCTGTAAAACAACATGTTTGACATCCGACGGCATCGTTGGATGGGCCTTCTCGATATCTCAGTAATCGCCGTACCGCCGTTCTGCCTATCTACCGCCCACTGGCTGCACAGCGCCCGGGAAGCCCCACGCAATAGGCACTGCTAACCATGGCCGTAGGCAAAGAGGGGCAAAAGGGGCACTTGCACCCCGCTTGTCGGCACCTGGCAGACCCCTCCCCCCCCCCCCCCCCCCCTTTTCTACCCTTCATCAGCCCCGCTGCTCCACTCATGCTTGCTATTTTTTTTGTCCATATTGGGGATCGGAAACTTTCCGGAATGTCCATGGCGGCCCCAGCGTTACACAAAAAAGGCGGATGGCGCATTTCTTTTAAATGCATAGCATTTTAGTAACTCACAATGTCACGCGGCGTTGGCGTGCGCTGTCGTAGTCCGCATGCGCGTCTTGTAGTCCGCATGCGCGCCTTGTCGTCGTCCGCAGCCAGGAAGAAATAACAGTTTCCGGCGCCCGGTTTCGAACCCATGACGCCGCGGGCGGAACGCAAGGTGCCCGGCGCACAACCGACCGAGCCACGAAACCGACACAGATTTCGATGCACCGAACGCGCCTTATATCCTTCACTCCTTTCTCGTTTGTTTCGAAAGCGCCACAAGTTGTCCCGCGCTTCCAAAAGATGGCGACACGGGTCCCGCGATCAAGAGATACGACTTGCCGGCGCACCCCCTCGGAAATGCTGTGCATTTGATCGTGCCCCTCGCGAGGGGGATGTCTTTTTATTTGCAGTGCCAACACAAGTAGACAGCATCAACAAAGATATGTAAGCGAGCCGCCATTGGTAGCCTTTGCAGTGCAAATTCTGCGCCTGGTAATTTTCCTGAAAATCCCATGTTTTCTGCTAAGACGAATTCTGTATTGAACTTGCCCATCTAGGATTTGCTATTCCTGCGTTATCTGTGCCTACCGGCAGGTACTGAGCCACTCAATGGCCATGGCAAACGGATTAGAAGGAGTGGCGCCTGTGCACTTTGCTCTTGCGAAACATTTAGTCGGAAGCTGCTGTTTGGAGATGGAACGCACATATACTTCTTCCGCGCAGCTTTTACAAGGCTACAAGGCCATGGCGGAAGAACGAGGTTCCGGCGAATACCCTTTGCCACACGGCGTGTACAATTGTGCGCGCGTCTTTAAAGGGCATTTTTGCGAGCCACAATCGTCGTCATCCCCACTTGTGCCGCTCAGCCAGCATTCGCATCTCCCGCTCTACGCAGGGGTGCTGCTGTTTCGTGAATTCCGCTAATTGTCCGTCCGCCAATATTTCAACCAAACGAAAGGGGAAGATGAACCCCTCGGCGCTCTACGGCGCACCAAGATGTCCTTCTTGGTGTTACCTTTTCCGTCTAGTTCAAACGTTTATTAAAGCAGAACTTTAGCGGTTACGTTAACATATAAGGGGATCACAATAATGCGTAGATGTTTTCTATTGTAACAACGGTTAGGATACGGTGGTCACGTTTTCGATGGCGTGTTTAAGATTAGGACACAACCTTTATTAACTACTGAGGGGATTGGATTGTTTATAGTTTTTAAGTGAAATTTTGTTCACCAAAACCATACACAGGCAGTTCCAAATTTTTCAAACGGCTACATCCATATGCGTGTCGCAAAGGGATATAATAATTCGTTGCGAAACTGGAGGCTCCATTTGCGTTCAGCACAAAAGGCCACAGAGGCCATCAGCATCAGGAAAATAAATGCATCCGTCAATTTTGGGTTGCTCAACTGCATCCCTCACTTAAGCAACTCGCACAATATGCCTCTGGGCATGTCCTTCGAAGGATATTTGCTGACTGCTCCGCTAGTAAACTATTTTGGCTTCGCTTGCCACCTCTCGCTCCGTAAGTAAACTGGCGAGTTCACTGAGTCGCCTGAACTTGGACATGTGGCTTTCGTTCGAAAGGTGAAGAAAAGCTTTTGGAAGGCGTTATCAGCTCTGATGGGCTGCTTGGGTTTCTGTCATTCTGCCTTCAACCGAGTTGTGTTGTTCAGGTACAGCTGCTCGCATAAAACGTGGTGTTCGCATTCGATTGTGCCTATAGCCCCAGTGTTCAGCCGCCTCGCCCTTCCCTCTGGAAAATTTACGCGATTATGTCTCACGCTTCTTGCATTTTCAAGTTTATAACTGACTTCCCATCAGTGAGACCAAGAAGGCTTCACTTGAAAAATCGGGGCACCCACATCAAAATTTGTGAAAACACGCAAACGTTCAAGAGAGGCATCCCGTCAGGTGGCTCGTCTAAAGCACAATACACAATACAAACAAACGCTACGGATCCGCGAAAATAAGGTGCGCAGCCCCGTATGGGCTGGGGCTGTTGGCGTCTCCTGACGTCGTAATCGCCGTTTCATGTAGTCACTGTAATAAAACAGCGGGAAACTCGTTTAATCCTCGCGCTAGAACGTAACCCGTGAGTCCAGGATTCCTGCCCAAGCGCCTCTAGTTCTCAAAGCGGCCACCACATAGCATACCCGAATCAAGTCCTCCTTACAAGGCTGTTTTCCCGCATTCTTCTCGGGGAAGTCGCGGCGTTAGACCGGTTTGACTGTCAACGGCGACGATGGGGTTAACTCCTGCTCCTCAAGTCAATTGTTCGTCTGTGAGCGGGGAGTCGCTTCAATAGGGTTCCCCCGCGACTATTGTGAGGTGGCAAGCGGATGCCTCAGAAGAGTTGAAGCTTGAGCCGGTTGGTATCACTCTAGTTGGCATAAGTTGGCAGCGCAATGAACGGGGCGAAGCGAAGACGAGACAAGCACAAGTGCGCTTGTCTCGTCTTCGCTTCGTCCCGTTCATTGCGCTGCCCTCTACTCTGAAAGCGGATGCCCTCTGCGTTGGGATTTTGGTGGAGCTTGGGAAGGTTGTCCGCTGCGAAGTAATTCACGACGACTACTAGATATACGGCTTATGTCTATCTACGACTCTATTTTCCTGTTTATCGCACATTTCATACCACCAGAAAAAAACATTCGATAATAATTACTTATTTCGGACAGCTACAACCACGCAACGACATTTTCTAGCAAAAAAATGTAATAGCAGCAGCCGCCGTAGCTTTTTCCCGAATTTTGGTATTCTTGCCTCGCTTTTGCGAAAATTCAAATTGCAGGGACGCATTAATTACGTAATCAGAAAGCATGAAATTTCAAAACGCGTTCAAAAAAGTACCTGCGAGCGATATTCCCGGTGCGTCACCTTAGCTACTTCAATGAAGTTGTGGAATTGATTCATTTTTAGACATCGTGACGTATCAATTAGTTTTTGAATTCCTTTTTCACTGTCCATTATTACCTTTTCGCACGAAGCGAACTCACGGACACACCACTACAAATAAAGACTTGTAACTAGTGCTTCAACTAAGGGCTTAACTTCCCTAAGAGTAATATTGTGCATATGTTTATTTATTTATTTACAAGTATCTCTCAGTTTCTTCGATAGGACATTGAGTAAAATAAGCTAACAAAGACGCAAGTACAAGTTCTAGCGTGTGTGACAAGTAATGCGTGCAAGGTGCCTATAAAAATACAGGCTAAACATAAGAAAACACATAAAACAAACGTACACATAACTGCGGATCTCACCTCATGGCAGAACCAAAACTGCAGTTCACTGAACGGATATCGCGTCTGCTGAACATTAAATTTTACTGCATTTCCTGTTAACGGTGTCGATCGCATGTAGTCTCAAAGTAGCTAGCCTAACCTCAGGTGGCTTCATTAATTTATATTGTCGATCTCCCTATTCACAAATTATTCGCTTAAAAAGTATTCACATATACCTTTTTCTTTCCTTTTTTTCTTGTTTCTCTAGAAATAAGAATTCGCGTGGCCAACGCGCCCTTTACCACTGTGGAAAATCTTTGCGGCGATATATGAATAACGAGGCCACTGCGCTAACATGAGTGCTCACTGTATATGAACTCTGAAATGTGTTGTACGGAGGTTTTGAATTTAAATCACCCCGAATATGTGTACTCCAGTTACAAGGCCGAATGCAATCCGCGAAATGGAACGAATCGGTAAACATTCATTTTGGATACACATAAAGAAGCCCGGGAATCGCGAGCTATAGAGTAAGGTCAAAAGGGGAAAATCCCCGCTTCAAGCTTGATTGAGTGATTGTGGGATTTAACGCGCCGACGTTTCATAGGCGATGAGGCGCGCCATAGTGAAGGGCTCCAAATTTAGTTTGACTACCTTTGGATATTTAAAGTGCACCGAAATCTCAGACACACGGGCGTTTTCGCTTTTCTCCTCCACCAGAAAAGCGGCCGCCGTGGCCGGGAATCGAACCCGCGACCTCGTGCTCAGCAGCGCAACGCCTTAGCCCCGCTTTACGGAATGGAGCCTTTATAACCCACACTCTCCCTTTTCGGAACCGACGTCCCAAACAACGACAGCGAGCCGCCTCATGACAAATACATTTTTGTTGGCGAAGCTTATTTCAATACATAGTGCCCTCTGTATTTTTCATGTATGCAAACAAAAAGTTGTGTATCTAAGCTGCAAGGTGCAAAATTATCGATGTATGAAATCTTGATTAGTGCCCCTTCGCTGATTCGAAGTGCAGATATCGAAGCATTCCAGGTGGCGAGCACAGTAATGTGACTCAGACAACGCAGTAAACCGTTCATCGGGCAAAGTTCTTTGAAATGTGGGTAAATCGTTGAGCGCGATGCACCAGTACAGGTGTATGGTGAGTGACGGTCAGCAGTATCAGCCCATTCACATTTTAGATACTTTACATAACTTAAATAATACCGTCACTGTAATGGGTAGGCCCAGTACCCATTGGTTCCTCTGTAGGACTCACACAACATGCAGTGAAGGTAAACTTTTGGCTGCGATCTGTCTGGTTGGGAGGCTACAAATGAAAAGCCATAATTACACTGCAAACAATGGTACAATAAATGGAGAAGCCAACGTTTCACAACCAGGGGTGACTGGGGTCAGGCTGCTGCCGCGTTCGATAGCCTTTCAACGCGTTACACTGTTAGAAAAAACCGTAAAATTACAGCGAACTTTACGCCACTGGAGCCGTAAACGCGCCGTAGGCGCTGCGAAACCGTACGTTCCCGCTTACGGTACCTGTACCGTATCTTCAAAATACGGACGTTCAGGCCTTCCGGCCCCTTATTTCTGCTTCATTCAATTATTAGCAGACATTTCCATAGCGTATAAGCAACGTACCCAGCATTTTCACTTTATTTCGGCAACATTCTCATCAAATTTCTCGTCTCTACGTTTCTTCTCGGCGCAACGTGACCGGAGCACCAAGCGGGAACCACGCGGCTGATCGCGGAGCGAGACACGCATGCGCAGACAGCCCAACGAAAATTTTTTTCGCGCCGTCCGTGCCGTTCGGAAGCTTGCGGGCTCCATGACAGCGAGGTTCGTCAACGGCGTATAGTTTCGAGATTTGTTTGACCGCTGCCAACGCTGGAACAACGAGACTGCTTCCACGAGACTGCTTCCACGGTAAGAAGTCTCCCGTGAACGTGGATGATTTAGAATTGTTTGGCTGGTGTAAGTTGTCCATGTCGCAAGCGTTTTAATGCCGCCGAACGGTTGACTGAAGGTCGCGAGCTAACCCTCGCACAGGCAGCTTGGAGATGCGAGATTAGACTACATGTGGTCGCATCGCGTCCCTTGAGATAAGGAGCTGGGCGTTATAGTAAATAAGGTATACGCGGTCGCATTGCGTCTCTTGAGATAAAGAGCACGGTGTTGTTGTAAATAAGGTATACGCAGCGTGTAAACAGCCAGTTGGCAACGAACAAAAGGCAGCTTAGTTTACTCGCGAGTGTAGCCTCTACGAGGCGAAATTAATTTAAAAATTGCGTTGTGGGCAGTTCTGATGCAGTAGTATGATATAGCGCGTTCTGTATTGCAGAAATATGCCATGCACTTTACGCAAGCTGCACGTTTTGTTCCCCCTGCTGCGTCCTGACTCAGCCTTCACCGCTAGGCATCTAGTTTATGCGGGAAAGCTGTAGCTGGGTTTGAGGCAACGAAAAATCAGAGCGTAGGATGTTATGGGGCTTTTTTTTTTTTTTTGCCTGGTGTTTAAGATTCCGTTCAACTACGCAATTTTTATCTAGACCAACTTCACGAAATAGATGTAACTTCAAAAAAATCTTTCTGAAAAATTTTTGAACAATGTCATTTCTGCTGGTAAGTATAGTAGTGTTGGATAACATTAATATGTATGATAATTTTATTACAGTGCTTGTTTTTCAGTGTTGGCTTTATGATTTTTATCATGCATAATTGTTTTATGGAACATGTAATTCTACTCAGGAGCCAAGACGTTCGCCGCGTCGCTTTATTTGTTCTAGGGGCGCAGCTCTTTTTGGGATGGAAGTGTGGAATAAAAATACCTGTCTTGAAATCTCGCTCACGTTAAAGATCCCCACCCCAATCATTAATTTGCTGCCCTCTATTACTATGCACCCATAGATTAGTTACTTCAACGTATTCAATCTCAACAATGAAACCTAATTACGTAAAAAGCAAATAGGATATCTTATGTAAAGCTTAATGCGACTTTGAAATTTATAAATGGGCAAGTTATGTTTGCAGTTCAGAATATGTTTGTAAGGATGGTTTGTGACGACAGACAGCGTGACGACAGATGGGGACAAGTGGAAAGACAAAAAGCATGCCATTATGTCTATTTATGATTTTATTTTATTGTAAAAATCCCACAACCAGAATGTAGCTGGCCACTCAAAAAAAAAATCTAGAAACCCAGGCCTGCTTCAGAGCAATGTTAATCTGCATCGCGATCCCAAGCCGCATATTTCCTGATGACAACATAACATTTTGGTTCTTTTATGGCAAAATGCAAGGAGCACTTATTCATTTGTTATTGTCTATCTCAGTTTATTTCTGAAGCATGCTTGGGTTTCTAAGTTACATATTATTTTCCTGTGACGGTGCATGTGCTAAAAACACGATCTCTGAAATATATATACGTGTGTGATCTTTTTATGATAACATTTTCAAGTCAGACCGTGTTCATGGTTGAAATACGCAGCGCATGAAGATTGAGATGGCGTTAAAGAGACCTCTTTCACTGAGCCTTTGTCATTTTTCTGCATATTTCATTCATTTGACCCCTTGCCCCCGGGTGGGGAACAGGGGGATCTCCGTGTGTTTCGTGGGTCTAAAGAAGGGAAGTTTCCCGGTGTCGGAAAAGAAGCTTTTGAGTGCCTTGATAGCACGCAAGACGGTGCGCTGTGGGCCGACAGCAAATGTGAGGCGGCAAGCAACTTTACTAAGGAGGGTATAGCTCCATGGCGAGTATGAACCCACTAGCATGTTGCGAATAAAAAAGAAATTTGATTACATAATTACCTACGTGTTTCCACGAAAATGGCAAGGCTCTGACAGTGCTTCTCTGAGCAACTTTATTGTATGAAATTTCGACCTTTAAAACTGTGGCAATTTTGTCCTGCATAATCAACCCTCCCCCAAATTCACGCCGAATTTTCTGGAAAAAAAGTGGGTTCATTACGCGAGTAAGTACAGTATGCTCAATCACCTAAGAACAAAGGTTTTGTATAGTTCGAGTGGGTAAGCTCAAGCTAGGCATAAATGCCTTGCGTGTGAAAGAAAACTCCAATGGTAACAGCAATTTTGTGTTATTGAATGTTGATGCCATGTTATTATATGAACTCTTTAGGCTCACAGGTGTCAGCCTCAGGGGGAAGCTCTGCGGCGTGCCAAAAGAGGAAGTGGCCGAGCTGGTGTTGTTCATTCGGTCCTCCTCCAAGAGCGAGTGCGTTCTGGAGTGGGCCCTGAAGATGGAACAGCCTGGAACTAAGCTTGGCAAGGAAAATGCTGATTCAATCTGCCTGATCCCACTGCTGGTGTCCTACTTTGGTGACGACCTGGAGAAGATAATGCAGCTGCACGAGGTAAGAGTGCTCCCATGTCTTGTATTGTAGCTGTATATCTGTGTGCAGTGATGGTTCAGCTATACAAAACAAAGAAGGCAATGCATAGTACTTTTTTAAGTGTAACCTTTTAATGATATTTATCTGTTACAGCTAAAAGAGGGTGGAAGTGAGATAGGAGAAATTTCTTCTCCCAACGTTGGGTGTGAGGATTCCAATTAGCACAGCCGGTAAATAGTGTACCTTCTGCTGCACCCTCCACGACAATCGAGAAAATTTTAATAAGTGCCAATCCATCAGGAATGCTTGGTAATTGTTTTAAGTAAATGAGTAAAACATTCTTTGCAGTAGAGCACTCTTTGTTTTCAGATCCACATTCATTCAGAGAGGTAAAAGTTGTTTTTTCTAACCAGTTTGCGAGCATTCTTTTTGCTCACCAAAATGGATGGGAAGGTGGGAATTGGGATTTCGGAGCTTCAGTTCCTTAGCCAATAACTGCACTTCGATATTGAAGCACTTGGGGTGATATATACCAAGTACAAATATTGTTATTGGTTCCTGTTGCATTGACGCAAGACAAAAGTGCCTTGAATACTCTTCAGCTTGTTTTCTCCTGCATGCACAGAAAAATGCTGTTACATACTGTCAGATAACTTTTGAAGTTTGTGAAATGCTGCAGCCAAGATGGTGTGGCAGAAATTCATTTCAACATAGGTGTTATAGATTCTACACTCTGGCACCCAGGCTCGTAGCAGCATCTGACAGGTTGGCTTTAAGCAAAATGCTATGTGTTGCTGACGTCGTGCCATAAAACACCTCCCACTTTCTTTTCTGTCATGCTGTGCACTAGTGGCGTAGGCAGACCAATATTTCAGAGGTGTTATACACCAACAGGAAAAAAAAGGTGTGACTGCTCTGGTTGCCCAAACAATATACGTCATTTTTCTCTATGCATAAATTTTGGAGGGTATTCTGACATCACAACAGCTGCACACCCCCCCCCCCCCCCCCCAGGCTACACCCCTACTGGGCACTGTTTTAGATGAAACAGAAAAATGTGGGGGCTGATATCATGTAAGAAGTATAGGCATGTCTTAAAAAGCTGGGATGACTGAAATGCATCAGTCCTTGGGCACAAAAGTGAGATGTAGAGAAGAGAAGAATAATTCTGGTACAAGAAGGAGTGGTTGATAAACGTTAACAAGCCTTCGAATGTTTAGAATGTGGCTAGCTGAATCCTCCAATGACCACATGCGGGCCTTTTCTTCACCACTCCCAAAACTTCAAGACTCCAGTAACACTAAAGATAGGCCATGCGTTTCCACCTTAGCCAGGACCTAGGAACTGTTTCTTGGCTGCATGAAACCTCAGTACGACCATTGCTTACCTGTCCACCATTAGGACATTTGAGCTGACTCGGTCACTAGCAATAACCAACAACCTTGACCAGGCAACACTCTCACTCCAGGCCCTCATCTAAGCTTGCACCATGTACATCCCACAGATTGTGTAGTGGGAACTGTTAAAAGCTTTAGTCTAACTTGTTATTTGACATTTTAGGATGAAAGCTTTAGATATCTCTGTACCAAGCGCACACGGCGTGAAGTGCCAAAAAGTAATGGTACAAAAAAAGTGGAAGCTGTGGGCAGAGCAAGTGCAAGCTGGTGATCACATACCAGAAAAGGGAAATAGCAGCGCAGGAGGAGGTTTGAAGGAGGGCTGGGAGAAGGAGGAATTGAACGCGCCTCAAGAAAGTGGAACACCGAAGGAGTGTGGGGGGGGCTGCCACACGTTCTATACAAGCCGCCTTGAAGGGTAAATGTATGGGCGGGGACTAACAAGGACGCTCCTGGCAATAGAGAGCGAGTGGAACGAGCTTTTGAAGATGCAATATATGTGACAGGGTGCAGCCGCAAATTTCAACAAGAGTTCAACAAAAGGCCCAAGTAGGCTTTCACATTCTTAAAAAGTTCACCCAATAATTTTTTCTGTTGCTTGTGAGGAATTCGTGTAGTTTGGCTCTCCCAATGCGTGGCTACTGCATTGCAGTCATATACAATTACAAGTAGTGAGGACTTTCCTGCAGGACGGGCTATAACGTGTCACCGAAACATTATGCACAGGGATTGTAATTAATTTTTCTGCTTCCGGATGGCCTAACATCAACGTTGCGTGAAATGTGACGTGTGTGTTCTCACCTCTTACATGCATGACAATTAGTGGACCACCTGGAGTAAATTATAAGATGTCTGCATATCACCCAAGCTTTTGGCAGTGCTACACATGCTGCCTGCAATAATACGTACATAAATATACAGGTACATACAGTCTATGCTCGTTACAGCGGATCCGGCAACAACAGACTTTCGGTTACAACAGTCCATTTCTGTTGCTTTGTCTGGTCCCCATTCATTTTAAATGGAGTCCACTCCGCTCATAATGGACCCGGCTAGAGCAGACTATCGGCTACAATAGACTAAATTGTAGGCGAAATTTTTCGACTGAATGTTTAAATCGGGCTTCCGCAGGGTCAGCATGCTTTTTCTTTGTTTAATTTGGCGAGAAAACCTATGTCTGGCAACATTGTTGGCAGCCGGGTAGTTGGCGTAGCGAAGTTAAACCAGTGCCAGTAGGCTTGTCTTTTTTTTGTGTGTTTGCGACCAGCGGCATGAGTGGCAGGGTAGCTGATTTCACTGTCGGATAAATTAAGCCCATTTAGCGCTGTCAAACATTGGGAAAAACAGGCCGACATCACGAGAAGTACAGGCCTGTCTAAGCAGACGGTCCGCTCGACCATCAAGAATGAGGCCGCTGCCGATAAACGCGACTCTGGTGGTTTTTTTTATGTAATTAAGAACCCGGGTTCAGTGAAGGTCAGTATTTATTATTCCCATGCATGCATCAATCCCGTTTCGTTCGGTGAAAAAGGTAAGAAATGCCTCAGGGGGGTTGGTTCCCGTACATTGTATGCAATCTGCCGGTGGCCGTGCGCAGTCCAAATGGTCTAACTTTCTATTTCACAGCTGTCCATCATCAGATTATTTCATTACAGCTGTTTCAATGACCTGACTAAAATCATAAAAACTGTGGAAGCTGCTTTGGGGGAACGTCAGGCAGCGATTGGATTTGTCTGACGAATGATTTCTGGAATTCTGCCTTGTCACGAAGGGATTCAAAGCGCCCAGCTAATTCTGATGGGCGCAACTGATTTTTGTAGCTGGTTAATAATTGCTCCTAGTTATATTCTTGCTTCATTTGTTCTGCTTATCATGCATCTTTACAGACTTGACCGCATGCAGTAGGCCTTTTCCAAGTGCTAGTGCTAAGTTTTGGAAATGATGTTTAGGCGATTCTTTGCCCGTGGGCAAACACTGAGGTGCTGCAGGCATGTAAAAACAACAGTGTTTGTACTATGTATATGCAATATCGGTCAAAGTACCCAACTTTGCACTCATAACCCCTCCCCTTCCCCTCCCGTGTCTGATACTGCATACTTCGGCTACAGCAGACGTTTTTCTGAGGATTAAAAAGGTCCGTTGTACCTGTAAAAAACAACAGAATAGATGAAAGGCCTCTAGATATTTGGAGACATCTTTAAAATTTGTTCTTATTGCCCTTCTATTTTTTCATTGTGTATTAGGCATCAACAGAACTTACAGAAGAATTCCGGACCAGACTTCCTTGAATTGCCAATTATTGGAGCGCTGGGTAAGCTTTCCCAATGCATTTCCTTTTATCCCCTTTATTTTTTTGAAGGGTTTTGATAATTAGCTTTAAACTTGTTGAAACTTTGTATAAAATGTGATACATTTCAAGCCTCCAAGTTTGGCACAGGAAATTGCGGCATTAAAAATGGCTGGCATGAATTACATATATTGACCAAGCATATACTCTGTTGGGTTGTAGGTTAGCCACCCGTCAATCAAAAAGAGGTTCAGGTAAATATTATGGCCACCTTGATTGTTAAGAGTATCGTATCGTGATCATCAATTTCAAAAAGAGCAATGTGGGCATGCAGCACCATTGTTTTCATTGATTCAACTGGTGTTTGTATTCTGCCAGAAAAACGTCTTTTCTCTTTGCCAGATTACTCATTAAATTTTTTTTTGCGTGTAGTAATACAATACTGATTTTCTGATAAAACACCATATTTCCCCACGCATATAACCCGCCCCTGCATATAATCTGCACCTCCACTTTGAGATGCCGAAAAAGAAAAAATATCCTCGCGTATTTCCCGGACATTTGATTCCCGGACTACTAAAGAAAACGCGTATATTTAGCAAGTACAATACACTGACTGCAAGCCGAAAGTCGCAATTCGCCATCCTTGTGTTTTCTTCCTTGTATGTTTCGTGTAATCGAAGGCTTAGCCTGTGTTACACCACGCACATTGCCGTGAACCTGCACTAAAGGGAGAACCCCATGCATTATCTGCACCCTACTTTGCCACTAGAATTTTGGTGCGGGTTATACGTGCGAAAGAACGGTATCTATTTCAAATGTATTCTTTGCTTCCATCTGTTTTTGCTCTGTAAGGTAACCTACACATTAAGGTAAAAGAAAAAAGCTTATGTGCACCTTTTCTCAAACTTTTCTAGGCCAATCCTAAGCCCTCTCGACCACAAAGGACTCAAAGAATCGGCTTTACCTTTAAATGTGACAAAAATATTTTATAACTGTAAGAAAGAAAGGTGCCTTGTCTATATATCCGACATAAAATATTTCAGCCTCGCCCTGTACACAAGCTTGTAAATTTTTTTGCAGCCTGTACACTTTTGGCTTGGCCTAGAAAATTTTGACAAAGACTGTGTGCTTCTGTTCTGTGAAATCTGCCTGACATTTGCTTTGCGCTGCACAATGCGGACATGTATGAGCCATGGTAGCAGTTCTAGTAGTTTTGAACGGTCTGGCCTATATATATATATATATATATATATATATATATATATATATATATATACAGGGTGTCCCAGCTATCATGCACCAAGATTTAAAAAAAGAGTAAAGGCGTAACTCGAAAGAAACCAGGTGCATAATGTTTGCAGTACTGTGAAGAAGCGGACAGTATTTTTTTCTTTAATGAGACTTAATTAACTAATTGTAATTAATTATCTAAATCGAGAAATACTGTCCTAATCACTAAAGTGTCAATGAGGCATTTGTAGGTAACCACGAGGGGCATCTAACTGCGGTATTTTCAGCGATGAACTAATTGCGTACACATTTATTCTGACTGATAAAGGAAACCCGCGAAATAGGAAAAATACCACGTGACGGCGCCTCCGCGCGCATCGTAAAGCAACGCCCTCAAACAGGCTGCCTCTGAGTTAGCCAGAATGAAATAGACAAAATAAAGAAAGAAGAAATTGCGACCGAGTTTGTTCCTTATCTGCACACGCGTCGCGCGAATCTTGCTGCTGCTGCTCCTTCCATGCATGCTATTATCAAGGTGATGCGCTGTCTCTTCGGGCGGGTAACACGCGAAGCAGTTGCTTTCAATAAGCTTTGTTTGGGGACGCTGCTTTACAATGCGCGCGTAAGCGTCGTCACGTGGTATTTTTCATATTTCGCGGGTTTCCTTTATCAGTCAGAATAAATGAGTACGCAATTAGTTCGTTGCTGAAAATAGCGCAATTAGATGCCCCTCGTAATTACCTACAAGTGCCTCATTGACACTTTAGTGATTATGACAGTAGTTCTCGAGTTAGATAATTATTACAATTAAATAATTAAGTCTCATTAACGAAAAAATTACTCTCCGCTTCTTCACAGTACTGCAAACATTATGCACTAGGTTTTCTTCGAGTTACGCAATTTCTCTTTTTTAAAATCTTGGTGCATGATAGCTGGGACACCCTGTATATATGTTAAAGCAAAGCATTTTTCCACCCGGTTTGTATTCTTCGATCCCTTAAGGCGCGGTCACACTTGGCTGACACGGCAGTGATGACAATGCGACGGCAACGTTTACGAGTCGCTGAACCATTGGCCAACTGCTCAGTTGCCAGACTACGTTGTTATACTACGCTGACGGTGACATAAACATGTTGGCCGATGGAAAGTGCGCGTAGTGTAGCTGGCTTGCCGACCGAAGGCGCCAGCAAAACCGTTAGCCCGACCAGTCGCCTGACGCGTCGTCGAGAATAGACCGAGAAGCGAAAACTGCGCCCCTACAACATTCATGCCACAATGAATGCAGCTCTGTTTGGTTAGTTTCTGGAGTGTAATAAACTCAGTAACATCCATGAAGCTCATGCAACTCAACACTAGCGCTAATGCGATCCGTAGTTTGGCTTTAGATGCTTCGGCCGTGTTCTTCGGCGGCACCGCTCTCCCGAACTGCAAACTGCACATGTGTGTGCTATCGGCTCGCCTGTACAAAAAAAAAATCAGTTTCATGCAGAAAAAAAGTTACGTAGGGTAATTTGGGTAATAACGGATAAATATCGGCCAAGGTTTTTATCGTAAAACGCAAAACCAAAGTACGGCAAGCACTATCCCTGCAGTGTGAAATCGCAGTCGCAGCCGGGCACACATATTTTCGCGAGCGCTTTCGCGAAGCAGTGGAGTTGATGGCGATAAGCGATTGTGGGGGCTTCGGGGAACATTGCTTTCAGTTTACCAGCCAGGAGTTCTGTAAACCAGCTAGTAAACACTGATGTACTATACGAAAGATGGACCTCCATCTAGTACACAGGCTAATTGGCAGCTGGTCGGCATTTGTGTTGGGGCACAGTGGTGTCATGCGTCGCACCGCTCGCTCGCTCGCTCGACGTTGCGGGTTCAATTCCTGACGGGGTGGTTTTTTTTTTTTTTTTTTTTTTGCGGTTTGTAAAGGAGCATGGTCTGTGTATCCAATTTTCGAATCATTTTCTGCGTGATTTTGAGAAGCAACTACCTTTGTTATGGAAAATTTCCTTCGAAACAGCGAGTGGCGTCTGGAGCCACAATTAAGCTTACTTTTCTTGCACCGCGTTTCTCAAAAATGCGGTACCATGGTGCACTGTAAAGCCTTCTCTATTAGAGGAGGTTAAATTTCCGCTGACGTACGTACTAATTTAGATGCATATTCTACGTGCTACAGAGGTCTTTTTGCCGGGGTTCATCCATAAAATCCGTATTATTACTGCCATGGCAGCAGCGAACACAGCTCTTTTATCTTTGTTTGTGATCTAACAAGAAGTTGAGAAGTACACACAGTACAAGCAGCGCACACGCGAGTACACACGAACGGCTTATGTCGCGGCAGTCGTGACACGATACTCTAAGTTTGACTAAAGAAAGAAAGAGATCCCCAGTGGAGAGGGTCGCCGTGCGGTCGTCGGCGTGGTGTGACAAGCGCGTCGGCCGACATCGTGCAGACACCGAGGCCCCGCTGATTTCTCGCTGACGCAGACGATTGGCCAACGGTCGGTGTCAACGTGGTGTGACATGGCTGCCGACAGCTCGCCGACACGGTGTTGGCCGATCAAATCGTCCGATGGTCAGGCTAGTGTGACCGCGCCTTTAACCATTTTGTTTGTTGCCAGTGTGCCAGTTTTCAACCTACCGAGTTAAAAAATGCTTTCACATTAAAACAAGACAACTCCGAGTGCACTCGACTCTTTTACAGTCTGTGAAGACAGATCAACCAGAGAGCTAGCTTGTCTTTAGCACCTGATGGCAACAGAAACAGTAATGCTTTATTTGCGTGCTTAGCAAATTAGCATCCTAGAATAAGCATGGAGAGGACAAGGATTTGTACTGGCACCTTGTTTTGCTATTACAACTCTGAGCCCGGAACTCTGATTCAGCGGATTTTGTTTTTTTTTTCTTTCAAAGTTCTCCATTATGATAAATGAAGTGTGAAGAGACTGCTCTACCACAAAAAAAGTGTAGAATGCTTGGGTCATGTTTTCAGTTTTTCAACTGATTTAAATGCAATTTTAGCAGAAGTGTATGCTAAAGTGCCACTTCCCTTGCACAATCCTCTGAAATCGTTCTCACATTGGCTTGGACAACATGTTAGCAAGCCTGTATGGCTGAGTTTTTACCTTTTGAAACTGTGCATAAAATAGCACGAACAGAGTACAGAACTTGGTTTTAGGAAGCAGATGCGACAGATACAAGTGCCAAATTGACAATACCTGTTTACCTTATCAGAAAACAAGATATCCTGGTGTGTTTTTGCCACGGCATGCTCAAGAGTGTGTCGATTGACTTGACCACCCCTTTTCTGGCTGCCTGAGGCAGTTCACTCCTCCTCTTGTCCTTGCAGCCCGCGATGCTTCGTTTATCCTCCTTCCTTCTGTTTCAAAGCAAGTCTGCCTGGCTGTCGTGGCACTGGGCTAGCTCAGCTCAGAACAATTGGAACCTTGAGAAATGGTTTTCCATGTCCACCTAATTTCAATAATTAAAATCAAATTAGATTCTTGAGTGTATAGGCAACTTCACATTCGCAAGGAAAATCTAACTAGGTGCATGAATCACGTACGTCATGGTGGCATAGAAGGAGCCGAAACGCTTATTGAGAAAAAAAAAGAAAACACTTTATATAAATGCCTGTAACATATACAGTAGACTCTCGTTGAGACGAACTTGGTTATGACGAATTTTATGGGTAAAATGTCCACCTCTTTTGCTCTCTTGCCACATGCACAAAATTAGGCAAGCGTCTGCTTAAGACAAAGTTTTAATAATATGAACAAATATTCATGGTTCCTTCGAATTCGCCTAAATGGGAGTTTGCTGGATATCGGGGGACCGTCTGAATTGTAATGTAGCATTTGGTATTCAGATGTATTCTAATAACACTTGTCTGGGGGATGTTCATGGAGACTATCTGAGCGATTTAAACAAAAGAAAAAAGCAGCTGCTTCAAGCACTTTTGTATTATATATTTCCAGCTGTACAATTATGACTTCTTTGTCTTTCTCAGGCCAGACACTCTTTAACTGCAGCTGCCACGTGTTTGTCGACCGGGCACTTGTCGTGGAAAATATAAGCTTCCTGCTTGGGGTGGAGCTTCTTTTGGCTTTGTACTTCTGCCTGAACATCAAGTATCCCAGAGGGGTTGCTTCGACAATGGAGTTCATTCAAAGGTAGGTTGTTTTCTGTTTAGTTTAATACTCTGCTTATTGTTGGTGTAGTAGCTTCTGGTGGATCTGCCTTGCAGATAACAGCTGTATTTTGTTAAACTTGGCATCCTCATAAGCAGTGGTGCTGAGCAACATAGTCGTGATACCACCTACTTATACATCTGATGCGGCCAATCAAGTTAAACTGTGAAGACAAAATGCAACTGTGGGGAATTCAAATTATGTACTGCATTGACCCAATCACTACGAGGCCAATTTTAATGCAAACTTCCAACAACTAAGCTGAATAATAATGGCAAGAGATGTAGTGGTATGTCACCTGCCACTTTCTTGCCGAGTCCTTATGACATCTTGTTAGTGCCACTAGCGGCTGCAGTCTAAAGCCATTGCCATGAAGCATGACTGTGGGATCGTAGTTGTGCGTCAGTTGTGTTGCAAGACATAATTCGAGTTGTAATGTGCAATTAGCACACCATTACCTCAATTTATAGTATTACTGCTATTACATCACTTCTGTGGTTTGTAACCGGAAATTTTAAGATCTTTCACTATTTTTGTCATTCTTCAGTTTAAAAAAAACATCTTTCAAGCATGGAATGTAGTTGAGCGAGCTACCTAAGGCTAGTTCTTTCTGACCCTTTAAGCAGCACTGTAGAGGGGCATGCGGTGTCTGAATGAAATATTTTATGCCACAAAATCAAGGAGAAAGTCAGTTCATTGCAGCAACTTGAAGAGAAGAAATGACAACTGCAGAATAAAAGTGCAGATTCAGCAGGTGTGTCTGTTACCGTATTATGCGGAATAGAGATCGAACTGGAATATAAGTGTACCTCCCGACCTTGTAGCCGAAAAATGCAAAAAAAAGAATTGGTACACGCTATTGGTTTATTGAGGCTACAACCTGTTTCGTCTCAGATTACTCTTTGGGGTTGTCATCCATGGTGCAGACCAGGGAATTGCTTATGCAGCACTTTTTAAACACTCACAAGACCGTCTTATCGTGAAGCAAGCGCAAAGCATGGGAAAATCGTGTGCACACCGTACTGATAGCCAGTCTGTGCAGGTGGCTAGCAAGCATCTCAGGATATCCATTCATAGAGATGTCACACGGCGCTTGCAGACAAAAGTCGCCACTTTGTACAGAAGCACAAGTGCACATAGCAGCGCTTTTGAAACGAGGTCTTACGAGCATTGCATACAAAGAACTGCCCTTCAGCTAACACCAGTAGCACACTGTAGATGGCCTTCAGCGACACCAAACTGGCGCAAGCCAGACACATCATAAAAAACTTCCAAATTTTCGTTTAAATGCTGCTGTGAAATGGCACCACGTGCTTAAACTTATTTTGAGCGAGAAGGAAATGTATGCACACATTCACTGACAGCGAGAGAAGCAACAAAACAAAGATTGTGGTGCGTCCGAGTTGTTGAAGAAAAGTACTGTAGAAGTGCAGCTTGCTGGGCCAGTTGGTGCATATCGAAAGAACGGGAACCAGCGAAAAAGACGCAAAACACGGGGAGGGACGAGACAACACAACGCCGGACTAGCAACTGAAATTTAATGAAGAAACCGACACACTCTCTGAACAACCAAGTCAACGCATGCGCCAACACGTACGTGTGAAACGAATGAAGATGCTGTTGTTACTAACTACCTCTAATTTCGTATCAACACCACTCAAGTTTGAACGAAGCCAATTCCTTTATCGCTGAGGATGATAGACGGTGCGCTAATGCAGTTGCCTTCCTGCTGTTGCCTTATGAAGAATGCCTCCAGTATTTCCCTCTCATTCTTAGTCCTGCCTTTTCCAAGGATCGTTACACTATCAAATAATTGTTCGCACTTGCACTGTCGACAGTGAAAGGCGAGGTGTCCAGCTCCTTGAGAACTAACTAACGCGCAATGCTCCTCCAGCCGCTCATTGACACATCGGCCGGTTTGGCCGATGTAAACCTTCCCACACCTCAGCAGAATTTTATAGATGACACTGTGCTCACACTTAACGAATTTCTTGGCATGGTTTGTCTTACACGCGCATTTCTCTTTTCCCTTATTTCCAAAGCACGCGCACAGTCTGGAGAGTTTACACGGCGCGGAAAAGACCACTTGAACCCCGTGCTGCGAAGCAATTTTCTTTATGTTGTGCAACACTTTATGTATATACGGCATTACTTCAACCTTCCTTTTTTTCCTTCTTTTCATCTGGTCCCTGTGACTAAGAATTAGAGGGAAGTACTGCAGGACTAAGAATTAGAGGGAAGTACTGGAGGCGTTCTTCATAAGACAACAGCAGGAAGGCAACTGCATTAGCGCACCTGCGTCTATCACCCTCAGCGACAAAGAAATCGGCTTCCTTCAAACTTGAGAGGTGTCGATACGAAAGTGGAGGTAGTTAGTAACAATAGCATTTTCATTCGTTCACGCGTACGTGTTGGCGCATGCGTTGACTTGGCTGTTCACAGAGTGTGTCGGTTTCTTCAATTAAATTTCAGCTGCTAGTCCAGCGTTGTGTTGTCTCGTCTCTCCTCGTGTTTTTCGTCCTTTTTCGCTGGTTTCCGTTCCTTCGTTGAAGAAAACCACCGGTAGTATAAAAAAATTAGAATATACAATTTGTAGGGAAGTATTTCAAAACGTGCCCTAGAAAAAATGTCGACTTGCGTGGAGCAGTTTGTCAGATATATAAAAAAATTTTAGTTTGCATTGTGCTCTTGCCATGCAGTGAAGCCCAACCTAAATTTCAAAATGTGCAATTTCTGGCGGTTCCCTGGAAGAAATCTGGTGGTTTGACATTAGCAGCGGCAGCAATTTGCCCCCACGTAACATAAAAACATCTTGTCAATGACCGACAGCATTTCCGGCCAGCAGAGTATTTGGGGCAAGCGCGCAATGCGGAAAAACATGCATGATGTTGAAAACAAAATGAAGTTGATGCTTGTTGACGCTCACCGTCAGTTATGATGTTCTGACTTGCTAATGTAGCCTTGCTTGCAGCAGTGAGGTGCAATGCGCTAGAATCGTGCCCTGCAAACTTTTGCTGTTGTGTGATAAAAAAAGATCAGCATTACCAGCCTCCTCCATTGCAGTGCCGCCTAAAATTTTTGAAAAGAAACAGTACAAAACGTATTGGAGACTGTCCGAATAGAGGGTTCAACTAAGAAACAACACTACACTCTGAAGATAGCCTCGTATGAAAACTAAACTGGCAGGCGGTGTGTAAGGCGGTTTGAAGCACTCTCCTCGTCGAAACTGATATCTGGTGACTGGGTGCTATCGTTTGACTTGCCTGGGAAGTTCTCATCACAGAAATTGTGTTAGGGTGGGTGAAATCAGGAACGGCAGGCTTTTTTCAAGGATTAGTAGCGGATGCTCAAGGCTTGAAGTTGGGTAACTGCGTGGTAGCGCCTATATGAATTTCGCCATGCAGAAATGAAAACGAAACAGTTGTAAACTGTTCGTTAATGGTCCTGTGGTAAGTGAAACTACAACACACCTTAGAACAACGTACGCAGAGGGAATAAAACTACCTAAACAGACACTGCTTGACATTTTCCGCCAATTTCTGAGATTATTACTGTCAGAGTGCAAGCCTGACGATGGAAAATCGGCTTCTGATTCACCATTATAAAGAAAAACAAACGCTGATGCAGACTAATTACCAGTGGCACGTATTCTTCTTCAGTAGTGTTGACCACGCCCCTTTTCCACACCCAGGTAATGCAAACGCTTCTCAAAAATCACATTTTCATTGCAAAAATGAAAACGAAATGGATTCTGAAAGGGCATTTTCTGAGCTAACTCCAGATCGTTCCAGAAACGGCTGGAATGCTGTGAAAAGGGGCTCCCAAGGTATCTTTGAAATTGAACGGTTTTGAATAGGTGCGGTAAAGAAAGAATTAAGTCGCTGTGGTTAAGTCACTTAAGAAAGAGGCGTCACTGTGGTAATAAAAGAACAGGCTAAGCCAGCAAGGAATTTAATGTGTTGGCTGGACTGACTGTTATCTGTTTATTTTGTTTTAGGTACCTAGTTGGCATCACACCAAGTGAAGGTACCAAACAGGAGGAAGCGCGGCCCAAAGGAGCGGAGTCAAAGGCCATGAAAGCCGCCGCAGAGCTTGAGACATTCAAGAAGAAATGGAGCAATGTGAGTTGCAGGCCTTTATAAGTTGTGTGGTGAACTGTATGCGTCTGTTCTGGAACTTATACCCCCCCCCCCCCCTCCAAAAAAAAAAAAAAAAAGACTCCACAACCACGAGAACCCCACCCAGGGGGATATACACAGCCTCCCAAGAGGATACACAATATGGGGGGTTGTCGTTCTCCCCAGGAGGACAACGACAACCCCCTCAGGAGGATTTCGACACCCCCTCAAAATCAAAATTCTGGATTAACCCCTGCGTCTGTTCATACGACTGAAAGTACTACACCCAATAAGTATTCTTTTAATCTGGGTATATTTTAAAGGAGCCATGAAGAGAAAACACAAGTTTGGTTCATTCAAAAGATTGCCTCGTTAGAATCATACTGACACCACTGCTAACGTAAACTTCGCTCAAATAAGCTATATATTTAGGAAAAAAAGGGAATGGCCATGCGACCCACTAGCTCATTTCCCGCAGCAGAACCTATGACGTCACATGTTACAGTTCTGGGATTTGCGGAGGGCGGCAAAAGCAAACGCAAATTAGGCAGAGCTTACAACCTTGCCGAACGAGCTATTTGTGCTTAAATGTAGGGCAAATTCTTTTCAAAGCCGTAAGAATGGTGGAACAAACAGTGGAAGTTTCTGAAGCACACGTAAACAGAAGTGCCGATGTGTACTGCTGTTGGTACTGCGCGCGCTATGCTTGGTTTAGCTGCACAGAACTGCAGGGCTTTGGGGTTGTCTCAGACTACACTTGCCGACTGATGCAAGGAACGGTGTTTTACGTGAGCATATTTGTAGAGCGAGCACTATGTTTCACGAAGCAATTATTTTCTTCCTGAAGAAAACCAAGCCAGGTTTAAATACGGTCAAAAACAAACCAAAGGCCACGGAGAAAGAAATTCTTGCTCCGCGCCAAAGGCAGAAAACGGTATGCTACGGTATGGTGGCACCATCTAGGTTCACTAACGGCAAACAAGGCCTCCCAATTGGCTGCAGAGCTATGGTCCCTAGAAATATCTTTCTAGGGACCATAGAAGAGCGCTCAATTCCTGTGAAGTCATTGCGGACCACGAGAACACTCGATTTAGTGGGAAAATTAAAATTTTAACTTAAATTAATCAATTTCTCAGTGAATAAAACATTGTTTGCATTTGGACAAGCGCTGGGGGCACTATAAAACATTAAATCTTTCGAATAACACAAACTTGTATTTTGTCTTCATGGCTCCTTAAAGGGGAGACATGGATGGATCCTAAAACTATTCCTTTTATTTTTAAGTAAACTCTGTTAAACTTGTCACTCTTGCTGCTTCTTTTCCACTGATTTCAAATATTCCATTATTTTTTTAGTTGGTCAATTAGTTCCTGAGATAATTAGAGGCAATTAACCATTTTTGGAGGAACAAGGGACAAAGCAGTGTTGGTCATAAAACTGTAATCTTTACATTTTCCAACATTATGAACCCTGGTGAGTGCAATAAGAGAATCAGTTTTTTGATGCCTCGCTTGGAACTAATTTTAAAGCCCATTAAACTTCAGTGTTTGAAATTGGCACTCAAAATGGTTCCTTGCCACTGGTGCCACCAAGGTGTAAAGAAATCAGTGGGGGAAAGCACCAAGTCTTAAAAATTTCACGAAGTTTACTTAAAAATTAAAAAATTTTTTTAAGAGCAGTGTCCCCCCTTAAAGATATATCCTGTACTGTACTAATCTGACTTGTCATGACTTACTTATCATGACTTTGACTTACCCGTACGTTCTTACAGGTAAATCTGGCATATAATTTGAAATTCCACTTGCTTTTTGCCCCAGTCATTTGGGCCTAACTTGCTTTCCCTTGGTTTAGAATTGCTCCTTAGGGTGTTTTACTCCACATAGTAATGAGCAATTCTTGCCATTTTCAGCAAACTGCATACAAATTACAGTATCCCTTTTCACAATGTAACATGTCACAGTGTAACATGGCACACTGATAATGGAAAAGACGAAACCAGCTGGTACTGTCATTATTTGGATATATTACAAGACACGAATACATTGATAAGAATGGCCATTGAAGAATCTCAAAGGCGAATGTCAAAGGTGATTCTCAAAGGCAAGACAGGTACACTCAAGTTAACCTTTATACCATAATTACTTGGTATAAAGATGCTGCACCCTTACAAGTGAGAATCTTCTTTCCCTGCTTCCTCTGTCACCTCCGCGTGCCGTCATGCCGAGGTTCTCATTCTTATGCAAGCGCTATCTCCCGCAGACGGGCGGCAATTTCAGTACATTTCGAAAACAGAGCAAAATGTACTCATACAATTATTAGCCCAAGCCGTTCACGAGGTAGTGTCTACTTTTCTGTGAGAGACTAATCAATTCTTTTTGGTGGTAATGATGGTAAATTACTGGAAGCTATCATTTGTAAGTACGGTGGCCTCTGCACTAAAAAAATGCAGACACGTCTGGTAGCTTGTTATAATCAAAGGTATGTTTTAAAGGTATATCAGCTTTTTTTGGCCTTATTTTTTATGTACCATTTCATGGTCGTCCTCAAATATACAAAATAGGTCTACGGCATGCATTTTCACCCAGTTCTAATGAAGTATGAAATTAATGTTTTATTGGTAATGGCTTTGGTAATTGTCCAGGCTTTGGTAATCTCCCAAATAAAAATACTTTCTTGTTTTTGTTTTCAGCTGCTCTGCTAAACTAGTTTCTGGACCGTCCACTGGACAACTGGACCATCTGATCCAGAAATGTTCGTCATGCAAGTCCGTCAAGTGATACGAGACAAGTTGCAAGTTGCAAGTCCAGAATGATGTATTATACAGTTCTCAATATAGCCTCAAAAGTACCCTTGTTGCTGTCAGTCTTGCCAATCTATGTCGATTTGTGTCATAAACAACACAAATTCTGTACACCAAATATGTTTCATTGCAGCAAAGTGGTGGGTGGAAATTGTTAACAGATTCAGTGCGCATGCTTGAAGTTACATGCTAACTGCAGAATTTCTTCTCTTCTCTATTGTGTTTTAGTAGCGTATTCAAAAATAGTACCACATGTGCCTCTTAAGAGTTAATTGCACTGAGAAAGCTAAATGAATCTGGAACAAGGTCAAATTGGTCAAGAAAATACAGTATTTATTAAGGGTACCAGTGATTGTGATTAAACTTCAAACCATTAATGAAATACTAAACAGATTAACGATGATAAATGAGCATCTCTTTAAAAGTTTTTTCTGAACTTCTGCACTGCTGTGCTTGTGCTCTAAGTTTACGCAAAGGTCACATTATGTACTCTATCTTGTTTGACAGTAAGAATGCCAGTGGTACCTGCTTATTTAGAAAATGAAACAATTTTGCCTATGAGAAACTGTAGCCATTTCAAATGGCCATGGCTAACTAGTGACATTCCCAAAGGCAAATTTTTTTTGTTTTCTATATAAGCAGGTTTTGTGTCAAACAGAATAGACCGCATAATGTGACTATCGCGTAAGGTTACAGTGCAAATGCAGAAGTGGTTTGTTCAAAAAAACTTTTATAGGCGCTCATTTTTTGCCGTAACCCTGCTACTGCTGCGACAGTTGCGATACAGTTAGCATGCTTTACGGTTCAAATTCATTCGGTAAATGCCGTATTGATCTTTTACAGTTACACTCTTGTGAAAGTGCATGACGGCGTCAAACCGTAACGGAAAATAATGGTTTGTTTTCCATAAAAATGCAGTACGGTTTTGCATCATCAAACAAAACTTACGGTTTCTGCACTGCACAAGTGTGCTACAGTTCCTGTTCCGTTGAACAGAACTTACGGTTTCTGCACTGCACAAGTGTGCTACAGTTTCTGTTCCGTTGAACAGAACTTACGGTTTCTGCACTGCACAAGTGTGCTACAGTTTCTGTTCCGTTGAACAGAACTTACGGTTTCTGCACTGCACAAGTGTGCTACAGTTCCTGTTCCGTTGGACAAAACTTACGGTTTCTGCACTGCACAAGTGTGCTACAGTTCCTGTTCCGTTGGACAAAATTACGGTTTCTGTTGCGTATTCTGGGATAACAGTGAAAATGCCGTAAAAGGAAGGAACGGTTAAATTAGCGCAACGCATAAATACGAATACATGCCGGCATCAAGAGTTAGCGGTCATTATTACCGTAGATTTACGGGAAAATTTTTAACAGTGTAGGTACCTCACAAAGCCCTTTTCTGTCTAGTGCAGACCATGCGTGTACACAAAAGTGGGAGTCCCAAGGTAGCGATTAAGGTATTGTGAAGTTCGCTGAATGTGCCACCACTCAAGTAGAATCCTCTTCCCCCTTTTCGTTCTCGGCGATGGCCGTCCCGACGAAGTCGATTCTGTGGCCGGGTGCATGGCAGTGTTATAGCTATACATGCCCTACGAATTGACACAATTTCTTTTGTGCGCAACAAAAGCCACCGAAGAAGAGAGAGAGAGAAGAAACTTTATTTAAGAGTCGTTCGTTGCGAACTCCACACTGGACGGAGGTGGTTCCCTGTTCACGGGAATCCATATGCTGCTCTCGCCGCCTGGCCCCTGGTGACCAGTAGCAGCTGATCCTCCAGGGCGGGGCTGGTCAGCAAGATCCTCCATCTCTCGTTAAAGGGTAGAGTGGGGTTGGTGGAGCGAGACTCGGGTAAGGGGGGCGGGTGCTTCGGGCTAAACCTACACTCTCCTATCATGTGCTGAAGAGTGCCTAGTTTTTTACAGATTGGGCAAGCTTCTTCGAATTGGTTTGGGAACATGCGGTTGAGTAGACGGGGGTGCGGAAAGGACTCTGTCTGGATTTGCCGGTATATAGTTTGCTGTTCCTTCGTGAGTGCTGCATGGGGTGCTGGTAGCGTCCTCCCGTCGTGCCTGTAATAAGTGGTTATTTCCCTGTAGGTAAGCAATGGTTGGTTTTTGGCCTCTGCTGTGGACGTGGCCCGGTAAGTCAGTGCTCGGGCCTGCTGGTGGGCAAACTCGTTACCCTCCACCGCAGAATGGGCCGGTACCCACACTAATTCTACGCTTTTCTTCGGAGGTTTTTTCTCCTTGAGCACTCGGAGGGCCAACCGGGACACCCAGCCGCACTGGAAGCTTCTGTAGGCTTGCTGGGAATCCGTGACCACCTTGGTCTTGTCCGGTAGAGTAAGGGCCAGAGCAATCGCCAGCTCCTCTGCCTCTTCAATGCTCTGAACTACAGCGGATGCACACGTCAGCAGCTCTTTCGTGGTTGTCACCGTTGCTGTTGACCGGTTCGTACCGTCATTCATTGAGGCGTCCGTGAAGATAGCCCCTTCTTCTTTTGCCAGGAGCCTGTTGAGAGCACGAGCTCTTGCCTCCCGCCTGCCGCCATGGTACGCTGGGTTCATGTTCTTGGGGATGGGCTTGGATTTGATGGCTTCCAGCCATTCATCTGGCAGCTGGTCTCTGCCCTCAGATAGCGTCGCCTTCCAGCCGATTTTCTGCAAGATGCGTCTGCCCGCTTTTGTTTGGCTCAGCCTTTGTTTCTGATTGGCGAGATGGGCCTCAATGAGCTCGTCGACCGAGTTATGCAAGCCCATTTCCAAGAGTTTGCATGTAGACGCGCTCATAGGAACTCCAATAGCTTGCTTGACGGCTTTGCGGATGATGACGTCCAGCACCTGCGTGTCCGCTTTGTTCAGGAGGAGGTAAGGTGCTACATATGTTATTCTGGTTACCACAAAGGCTTGGACGAGCCTAAGTGTGTCCCTCTCCTTGAGGCCTCGGGTTCTTGACGCCACCCGTCGGAGCATATGAAGGATTTGTTCCGACGTGCGCTTTAGTTTCGCAACGGGTATAGATGCCCTGTTGTCGGCCTGGATGACTAATCCGAGAATTTTTGTGCTGGGGCGTGGGAGGATGTCTTCGCCCTCTAGGCTGACTTTTATGTCCTCTTTTTGTTTCTTAGGCGCCCTTGGCCGGATGATCACCAGTGCTGATTTAGATGGGGAGCATCTAAGGCCACACCCTTTGGCGAATTTGTCCACAACATCTGCGGCTGCCTGCAGCGTGTCTTGGATCCATCCTAAAGAGCCTGCTTTCGTCGTCCAGAGCGAGATATCGTCGGCATATAGCGCATGCCCCAATCCTTCGATTGCTCCGAGCGCCTTTGGCAGGCCGAGGAGCGCCATGTTGAACAAAAGGGGTGACCAGACGGATCCCTGGGGGGTCCCCTGGCTACCCAGTTTCACAGGAGGGGATACCTCTTCCCCCACTTTGATTCTCGCCTGGCGGTCAGTCAAGAAGTCCCGTACATAATTGTAAACCCGTTCTCCGCATCCGGTGCCCTGGAGGTTCGATAGGACGCTGGCGTGAGAGACGTTATCAAATGCGCCCTTGAGGTCAAGCGCCAAAATGGCTCTGGGCGAATGTCTCGTGGCCTGCTTCATGACCTCCTCTTTTATTTGTAGCAACACGTCCTGCGTTCCGAGGCGCTTTCGGAATCCAAACATGGTATGCGGCATCTGATCGGTGTTTTCTAGATGCTTTTGCAGCCTGTTTAGCACCATCCGCTCCATCACTTTACCCACACAAGACGTGAGGGAAATGGGCCTTAGATTGTCAATGTGCGGGGACTTTCCGGGCTTCGGTATGAACCTGATCTCTGCCTCCTTCCATCGCCTCGGTAGGTTGCCGCTCACCCACGCCTCGTTCATGTGCCGCAAGAGATCCTTCCTGGCTCTGTCGCTCAAGTTTTTAAGCAGCCTATACGTGATGGTATCTGAACCCGGGGCACTATTCTGACGGCTCTCGGCAATTGACACCTTAAGCTCAAAGTCGGTGAACGGTTTGTCCAGCGTCTCGTTGGGTGCTCCCCGATAAGATCCTGGCCGCTGTACACTCCTGTCCGTCTTGAGGTATTTGTCTCTAAGATCCTCAAAGAGCCTCTTTACATCGCCATTATAATTGTTCAACGTTCTCGTCATATTTCTGTTTGTCTCACCCTTGCTTGTCACTGGATCTATAAAGTGTCTAAGGAGTTGCCACGTCTTTCGAGCCGATAGAGTTCCCTGAAGTTCGTCGCACAGGCTGAGCCAGCTCTCCCTGGATAGCTCCGCAGCGTATTCCGCAGCCTGTTTGTTGACTTCTTGGATTTTCTTGCGGAGCTTTCTATTGTGTCGCTGCCGTTTCCAGCGTTTGGTCAGACTGCGCCGAGCTTGCCAGAGATGTGCCAGTTTTGCGTCGACACGTGGGGTTTGGTTTGTGGTTGCAATTCTCTCGGTGTGTTTTTCTACCAATGTGATTTGCTCCTCTTCCCAGTGCTCGTAGGGCTTGCTCTCCGTCGTTGTCTCTTCTACCCCCTCCTCTACAACAGAAAGAGGGTGCGAGCACACCTTGATTGAAAACCACAGCCGAGGTATAGGAAGTGTACACAACGTTTTTATACTGAATATGTACTGCAGACCTTCCAAGAAGGACCTTGACCTAGCGGGGACAATTCAGGATGCCATGGACAAAGCCGGCTATAGACCTTTGCTCGTACTTGGCGATTTCAATGCGGCGCATACTACGTGGGGGTACAAATTCAGCTCGAAAAGAGGTAGGCAACTAGCTAGCCTCATGGATCAGCACAATTTGGCCTTGCTCAATGAACCAGGCACTCCAACACGAACGGGTACTAGCTCTGCCAGAGATACCACGCCTGACCTGTCGCTCTTGGCAGGTATCCTGGACGCTTCGTGGCAAAACACAGGAGTGAACTTGGGGTCCGACCACGACGTCCTGAAGATCACAGTAAGGGGCCCCGCCTTCAGGGCGAAGTTCGGAATACCACCGAAGAAGCCCCCGAGGACACAATGACCAGTCTTGTTCGCCCCAGTGCCCCCATCTCAAGGAACAGGCTTGCTCCCTGCACCCTTCCGCGCGTCGCCGTCATACCTAAGGGCCTTAGTCATACCGATGGCGCCCCTCTCCAGGAATCGCTCCTTTTTCGCCCCGTTGGCCCCAGCGGCGATTAACTCTTCAAGCCGGGTATATTAACACTTCTGATATTGTTGGATGCAGACGTCTCCTCGCCTTCTCCCATTATAATAGGAAGGCACTTTTAATCGGCTGGTGTGGCGAGAGCTGCAACAGTCGTCGCCCACTTTGCACAGTAGAAAAGCACAAATGGCACCGACCGCCATAGGAGGCTGGTTCTCCAGCAATTCCCCCCCCCTCCGGTCAATCCCCTTAGCAACGCCCCTGTAAGTGTGATCGCTGATTATTTTTGAGTAGAACCTACACCGAATGCAACGACGACGGGGTGATAGAGAAAATCAGGAAGGGCGAATGCACACGTGCTTTAATTAAACGGCACTTTGGTTTCTTTCCTTTTCATTTTTTTCGTGACGGTTGAGGGGCCGGGGAGGCAGCTGGCAGGATGGATCAATTGAAATCAAAGCGCTTTAGTAACACTGAAGAATAAAGAATTGCGACTGTTCATTTGTATAATAAATTTTAAAATTTTGCACGAAAGTAAAATTTGAAAGGTACTCAAATTTCGAACGTTTAACCGTTTTTGCCTGAACCATTTTTTCCGTTGCCGGTTTCACGTAAGCGCTTCATTTCTATTACCGGCTCACGTCAAAATAATTTCGAAGGGCTTTAATATCGTTGCCGTAATGAGCTCGGCCCCTTGGCCAGAAAGTACGGGGACTTAATCCCCTCACCACGAGCCCTATAAAAAAAGAACAAGACACTGAGGTTGCTTAAAAAGCGTTTGCAAGCTTTTTTCGACTTCAGCGAAATTTCTGGTCATCCTTGCAGCCTCTATTGTGGTTTATTCATGGTTCACGAACCCGATTACGTACAGCCGCGGCTCCCCGTTTTGCCTCACGAGGGCAGAATGGAAGGGGGCAGGTGCAAATTTCCTGGACTGGGATGTTTAGGTGACACCAGAGGAGACGCGACACACGACCCGCTGGAGGCGAACCACGTGCCTAGCGTGGAATTACCGCGCTCCTGGAAACAATTTCAACTGCCAGAGCTGCTTACGCAGCGTGGTTGGCCAGCGGGATATCACTCTCCCCCCACTGTTTCTAGCAGCCGCCTCGGCAGCTCCCTCTCTTCCGCAAGCGTGTCAGCTGAATAATAGCATTTCGGTTCCTTTGCGACGAATCGATTATGGGCATATCGTGAAAGATTCATTCACTAGTGCTCCTTTCTTATCCGCCAACCTCTCCCCTTCCTGCCTCTTTTTGCCAGTTACAGCCTCCCTTTCTGCTTCGTGACACAAGAAAAAAAGGTCGCGTCGCTTTTACCGCCTTGTACCGAATAAACTAAACTGAAGCATCCTGACCACTCAAATTTCTATTTATATTGAGCCCTGCTCTAAGTTTTGTGTAAAGGGTTTCTCAGTTTCTAATTTGAAAGACAAACGTGGAAATTATGTTTTTGTCCACCCATTGCAGAAACAGCAGGGGTACCCGTAACGTAATAAAAAAATCTAATAAAACAAAGGTGATCGAAAACACGGGAAAGATTCATTGATTGTAGGATTTAACGCGCCGACGCAACGCAGGCGATGAGGCCAGGCGCAGGCCCTCCACTACGGTAGTGAAGGGCTCCGTATTAATTTCGACCACATGGGGATCTTAAACGTGCGCTGAAATCTAGTGCACATTGGCGTTTTTGCTTTTCGCCTCCATCAGAAAAGCGGCCGCAGCAGCTGGGAATCGAACCCGTGCCCTCGTGCTAAGCAGCACAACGCCTTAGCCACTGAGCCACCGCGGCGGGTAACACGGGTAAAGACGCGTCAACATATACAAGCAGAGTTTTGATTGTATTGCATGGCAGAGACAATGTAGAATGAAGCTAAGTGCAGGTTAGGTTAATGCGATGGCCAGGTAAGCAAAATAAACCCCGACAAATACAATGAAAGCCACAAAACCACACTTTCGATAAAACGGACATACCCAGGCGGCACAGAAAGTGTGCCCGAAGACCGGCCCGTCTATGGCCGCTTTCTGGCATGTCCGGCCAGCATCCAGGTTCTGGCAGCCACTGATCATGCGTTGAACGGAAAACAATCGGCAACCAGCGCTTCGGTATTTTTCCGTCCGCCCGTGTCCGGACGCACAACGGCAGCTAACCGGCTGCCAAATATTCAGTTCTCTTACGGCTGCCGATGTTGAGAAAGAGAACGGCCAAAGTACGGCCTTAGGGCATCCGTTTTTTCTTCGGGAAGCGGTAATCGGCCGAAGCACGGCAAGCGACCGGCCACAGAATATGCGTATTCTTTCGGCAGTTGGTGTTCGAAAGGAGACCGGCCGGAGCGCGGCTGCCGTGCATTCGTTGTTTCAACGGTGAACCGCGCGTCCGGCGTTTTTCATTCGGTTAGCTGTCCTCGGCCGAATTACGGCAAGCAAATGGCCACAGAATATTTGGCAACCGGTGTTCAAGAGGAGACCGGCCTACATAAGGTATCTGGTTATACGTCATTTTTTCGGCAAACGCCATACAGCCGAACAACGGCACGCGCCTGGGCGCCGAGAATTCATGCACAGACAAAGGAGACCGACCGGTTTTTTTCCTGGGGGGAGAAAAAGCCGTTAGTGAGCCGAACGACGGGGACGCGTTTTTCATCCGCTCCGTGTTTCTACGTTTTAAATGAACGAAAATCGTTTGTCAAACAGTAATGAGTGTTCTCGGTGAACGGGCAAGGTGCAAGGACTCACTGGACGTTAGCAGGGAACCTTTTAGGCCAGCGAAATGTCATTTATTGCCACAAGAAGACTGTGCCACACCGACGGGTGAGCTAAGCCTCGCCAGTCACCGCCGCTACCACGCCTCTGCCGCCGGCTTCGTCGACGCATCAGCTCGAGGCTATTCGCCCCCTCAAGAAATGGAGAGCATTGGAGACATCGACCCGGCAGAGATGTCCGATCCGAGATGGAGATGGTTCACCAAAATAACTGGCCTTCAAGGGCGTCGAGCAAGCGGCCACCACGCAGGAGGTAAACCGCCACCATGTCAAGGACTCCCCACCAAAGAAAGGCAAGTGCGAGCAAAAGCGCAAGTTATTCTGCTTACAATTAAACTGCGACAAGAAATATTGCACTATGTTGTTGGTGATAAACGTAGAAGAGACTCGCTTGTGCATTGGTAGGATCAACTTCATGCCCTGCACTATGTTACTTCATGGGATTTTACGACTGCCTATTTAGAAAAAAATTACTTTAAATTTGCGATAACAACAGAGCCTTGTCACTGACGAAGCCTAGCTTTTAATTTAGTTCCGATGTTTGAAGGTGAGCTCAGCTACTCTTGGGATATGACTCATTTGATTAAACATAATCGCCAGCATCCTAGGAAACATGGATTTTGTCACGATTTTCTTGCTCAACGCAGATTGTTGAGTTCACGTACGATTTGGCTCTTGCAATAGATAAGCTTAAAGTGGTTGACTGTATATTCTTGGACTGCAAAAAAGCAAATGATGGTGTCACAAACTCGAGCGTACGACGTCTAAAAGTACCTTATAAATTTTTCATTTCATTTGTACAGCGCCTAATTCTTCTTGCAGTTGTTCGATTCATTCGGTTCGGTTCCATTCGCCCCGAGACAATATGGAGCTTCCTCGAACGAAGAGACGGTAACACGATCACTCGCCGGCTCGCCGGCGAGAAAACAACAAAAATAAAACCTCCGCCGCTCCGGTTTCGTCGAAGCTTAGAGTACTTTCGAGGAGGTGCGCGTGGCCTTGCCAGTGCTAAAGAGCGTCGATGATTCTAGAAGGGAGAAGAGTGAAGTTATTCGCTGACGGCGGCGGGCGCGTTGTGTGTTGTGCTCTCCATCTCCGCGCCGGCACAGTTATAAAAAGAGAAGCCGCGCCTAAGCAAACCAGCTACGTTTGGCAGTCGTGATGTGACAACGGCACCTGTCAGTTTGTGCATCACACCATCGGCGACCCGCGCCCTGGAGGACTCCAACGTACTCCCGGGCTTCGAATCACCGTGATCGTCCCGGACGGCCTGGCCTACAACGAAGCCGCGCTTCCCAGGTAGCCGAATCGCCTCCGACAGCGGTGCATCGTCCGGCCCGGTCGGTGAATATGCTGGCACTCTGTCTCTCATAAGCATCGAACTGTTCGTTTTCTTTTAGTTAACTGCTCCGGTTCGCAACACTCATTTGTTAGCGCTCCTGTTTGTATCATTTTGTCGAATTGGACTGTTTCTTGTATTTGAATTACATCTAAGTTGTCTTTCATTATCGATCCGTTACCTCGGGCTTGTGTTTGTAACTTGCCTGTCTAAATATAAGTCTTTGTGCTGTTTTTCGTTGAGGGCTCTTGCTCATTCTTGCCGCTCTGGTCGGCTAAAGCCTCTCATCAGACGGCCACCCCCTTTGTCACCTGTGCCCTGTGGATTCGGTGGGTTTTGTTGACTCTCTGGAGTCGACTCCCCATATCTTCCGACAGTGCACCCTAATTTAAGGAACCGGGTGACAGATGGTGTTCCATATCACCTTCTGCGTAGTACATTTCATCCTATGAACTGAATGAATCGGTTTTTTCATTGTTATTACTATTGGCCCTATAGCTTTGTTCAAAAGTACTGTGTAGTTTACCGGACTATAGCGAATGAACGTGATTCCGTATACCTGCAGCTTTATTCGAATTTAAAAATATCCTGGTGTGCTGATTCAGAAAAGTTTTTGGGTGTTAAACACAGTGTGTTAACGGCACCTTTACAAGAAAACCTTCATTCCAATTGAATAAGTATATCGTAAATTATGCTGCTGTGACAACGGCCGAGGAATATAAATACCTAGGAGTTTATTGAGGGAGTGGTTAGAGGTTAAATAGGCAGGTTCACACCATAAAAGTTACGGCTGCATATGTTTTTGGCTTTCTGAAACGAAATTTCAGTGAACCTTCATCTAACTGAAAAGAACAACCATATTTCACTCATGTGCGCTCAATCTTGGAGTACGCATGTGTTTTCGTGGATCCCTACACCAAAGAGCTGGTTGATACGCTAGAAAACATAGAGAATATGTCAGTGCGATTCGTATTAGGTAATTGGCACGCTCAACTTAGCATGAGAGAAAGTAAAAGTAAACTGAAATGGCAGGACGTGGAAGATCACAGACGAAACCACAGGTTGAACTTTTTTCGTAATATCTATCATTCGAAAACTGGAGTAGAAGGGGATAAGTATGTCCAAGCGCCATTCTACATATCGCAAAGTGGGACCGCTAGCTTAAAGCAAATTATTAACTTTCCTGTAAAGGTGACGCCTTGCGCGATTCATTTTATTTTACATCAATACTGCAGTGTAATTATCTTCCACGTATGATTGCATTAACTGTTTATATTGACGATTTTCAGCGCGCTTTGTAGAATTATTTTGTTATTTTGTCTCATATTTAATGCTTAGTGTTATGTATCTCCCTTCTGTAATGCATGCAAAGGCAAGCAGGCATCAAATAAATAAATAAATAAATAAAACAATGAATAAAAATAAGTAAATAAATAAATAAAAATTAAAAATAAATAAATAAACTTCCAGAGGCGCAAGTCTGCCTCCGATAGGTTGAGAACCCTACGCATTCAACCTTGACCAATAAAATATTTATTGCCCTATTTGTTGCAGTATGCAAGGTTACCTGTGTGCATGCTACCATTGCTATGTTATTGGTTTGAAAAAAATTATGTAACTCTAATTTTACGCCTTTCCTTGCGTGAACACAGAGGGATGCAACTGCAGCCGCCTGAAGCAGGGCGTCATTCGCAACGCGTCTAGGATTTTTGGAACGTAGTATGACATTAGAAGAAAATTAAGTTCTTTTGTACTATTAAAGGGGCCCTGAAAGGCGTTTTGAGCACACTAAATGAACTAGCGCAATCGTTAGATTGGGTCGTCAAGGTCATCTGGGTCAAGTATTACTCTTTTACGCGCAGCGGAAAGCTCACACTTTTGTTGCAAAGTTTGTCGCTTTTTTCTCACCCTTTCCTTCGTGTTTTTGGACGCCGCCATCTTCACATGTCTACATCAGCGATTCCCAGATGTTCGTCATGAGCTAGACATGCTGCTATTGGGCGGCTTTTTCACGCACTTCCGGCAAAGAGATGAGTCGTCTGCTCAGCGTCGGCTCGCCGGCTGATCTGCCAGCGGAGTGTCGGAGTGCTTGGACATTTTACGACAAACGAAACAAGTGTGAACAAACGCTTAACCGTTCGTATTGAATGCAAAACGGCCATAACACGACATGGATATTCTCTTACCTGAGTACGTTTCATAAAGAAAGCATTGAAGCCCCGTGGCACTTCTTTCGTGCAATCGCAGAGAACGCCCTGAGCCGAATGCCCGGGTTTGACGGATACATTTTATTCCACTTCAAAACAATCCAGAGATGCGTTTCGAACGAACACAACGTCACAACATGCGTTGCAAGTCTGAACAGCGATTGACAGACGATGGGTTGCCTCCTCCTAGCCCGTCGTAAATTCGGCACTCACCTCGCGCGCGGTTGCGGGGACGAACAGCAAGTCACTTAACTCTGGCGCGCAAGCCGAGATGGCTTTTAGCCACGCACACTGCACATACCCCATGCGAGGTTGAGTCGTACGTCGCTCGAGAAAGATAATCCAGACCATGGGAAGCACTATCCACCCGCAGAAGCACAACGTCGCATTTCATCGCGAAACAAAGGCGTCCACAACACACACACCATCGCCTCCTGTAATGCCAAACGTATCTCGCACTTCCAAATGAGAGTGAGTAGTATGCCTGCAGTGCCCATATGCCGCGAGGTGGGGCCCCAAGCTGAACCGGGATCACGCAACCGTAACTGACTTCTGGGGCGGGTTGTGCCTTGTTACCAAGGCAACCGATGTTTGAGATTGTCAAAGAAGTGGCGCTCGCTTCAGCGCTAGAAAGCTCAGAGGCGCGCCGGAGCATGTTTTGCCAACGTTGCCGCTCTCCACCACGCGTCGCCCCCAGCTGAACTGGTCTAAGGTCCCTCTGGTCACATGATTGAAGCGTTTTGTGCACTTGTTCTGTATCAGTTTGAAATGCCTTTTTCACACGCCGCCGGCAGGAATTACCACCACCGCAAAATAAGACCCGGCACCAGCGGGGCCACATCTGATACGGCGCTTTTTGGATAAACAGTGCGCGGTGCATGAAGGGCATGAGGGACCGAGCGCATGGTCCTCCCCGAGCGGCTGCGAGTTCGCCGCCGATTAAAAGTGACGTGCTGCCCTGCAGCAACGCACAACGCAAAAGGGCAAGGCCAGGCCGCCGCACAAACGCGGCCAGATTTTTCGTTCGCTTTTCCAGCCTTGAGCGGAGTGAGGGATTGAAGGTGTCAACAATGCTTGCCCGTAGCAGACGGCAGTATGAGCAGCGCGATAGCGGAAGTACGTCACCGCCTAGGAGCGCAGCATCACGGGAGGTAAGGCTGGCCCGCCGTCAACAGCGGAGAGTAAGTTGAAAGGAGGAGGAAACGCGGCGCGACGATAATGCGCGGTTTTTGATTTACGATTTCTCAGCTAATACTCATCGCTTCAACAAAATTCTTGCGGGAGGAGATTGCTAATACATTGTCTTATTTAGTTACATGTACATCCATGCATCGGCGAAAGGTATTTCAGGACCCCTTTAAGTGGTCTGGACGTAACTCATGAAAACAACATTGAAAATGAAAGTGAAAATGAAAGTACCTGTTCGCTCCTTCTTAGGATCAGCCCTGCGCAAGATCATCAGAAAAGGTGATCGAGTAGAAAATGTCTTTGCAAGAAAAATGGGCAAAAAATGGACATACTTTTTTGTGAAGGAGTTATAATAAATGCTCCTGAGTGTTTTCTTGAGAACCAAAACGCTTCGTAAAGGCATTCACACCGGTTTTATATACATCAAAATTGGTCAAGCAACTGTTATAAAATAGTTTATGTAGTCATAGCATGAAAGTGTTCCGGAATATTGCCCTAAAAGAAATTGGCTAAAAGCGGCGCAATTTATCTCTCTTAAATTCAACCCACTAAAGTATGCGCCCTCCGCCGCCCCCCCCCCCCCCTCCACCTCCTCTTTCCCCGTTTATTACAGGTAAGCCGCCCCACAGAGGATATCAGGACCTGAACAATACATCTATTCAAGCTCTACAAAGAACTGAATATTTTCTGTGTTCGGCAGTAAAAGAGGCACAGCAATTAAAGGAATGACAATTTGTGAGCACTGTTTAATAAACGAATTTTGCTGTCAACTGAGGCTGGTAATTAAGCAAGGCTGCGCTGAAAGCTTGACGGCTGGTGGTTGCGCGCGAGCTCACTTTGATGTGGCTGCATTGGACCGAAAATGCTGGGTTTGTGCTGCTTCTGCACTGCGCGAATGAGCCATCTGCTTGCGCGACATGCAGTGACCGGCCTCAGTACAGTTAACGTACTCTGGCTGAACTCTAATGCCCGTAGCACGGCCGTATTTCCGGCAGCTTTAGTCCGGCTGGAGTCCGACGACCGTATCTCGGCTGTCCTCCGGCGGCCGTACTTCGGCCGTACACGGGTGGCTTTGGAATGGCCGGAGCCCTACGGCTGCAATCTGGCCGTATGGCCGTAAGCCGGTCGACTGTCCGACGGACACTGGCCGTTGGACAGCCATGGGAGTACGGCGGTATACGGCCAAAAGGCCCACATTTGGACATGGGCCGAACATGGCTGCCGGAAAACGGCCGGACAGAAAATCACCGGCCAAAGTACACCGGCCTGTTTTAGGCCGAACAGTCCTGTGCTGCCTGGGTAGGTGGTTGGGTGTAGCACGCCGGGATACGGCCCGTTCGTCACATGGCGTTTCGTCATAGGCCGGTTCCTAATATCCCGTTTGGTTACATAGGATCACTCGTCATAGGCCGGTATGTAATAGGCCGTTTGGTCACATAGGGTCATTCGTCATAGGCCGGTTTGTCACTTGGGAAAGTTCGTCACAGGTGCACAAAATGAATTTCCACCTGTTTTTTTTTTTCGACTCGAAAGAGAGAAGCGAGGCACAGGTTTAGTTAGTTTTTTTTTTGTACTTTGGGCTGTACATATATGTAAAAACGCCTATCTAGCCAGAAAATGTATGGCTAGTTCATTACTTCGTTTCTTTAGCGGTCTACCCTGACCAGCATTTTATAAAACAGATAAACGACAGCAACTATTTTTTTTTTCACTTTACAGAAACTACAATAACAGCTGCGTAATTAGGTGTAACCGCAGGGGCAAAGAAACCTGTGTGTTCCTAACGTAATGAACAACGTTGTGGGCATTGCTTTCTCCTGATAACGCAACGCACACACCGCGTCATGATTAATTCATTACCGAAGGCACCTGTTGTACATTGTCGCACGCTTCTGTCCCGGCCTCATCGTCGTTAGCAGTTTCTATGCTGGGTTTACTGAGTTTGTGAATTGGTTGTTGAAAAGGCTCTTGTATAATATTCAAAGCTATATTTTTGCCAGGGCTGCTCTCTTGCGGCTTTCAGCGTTCTGCAAGAAATATACGTATCATAATTTGGGGGACGGGAGGTTGTTTCTATCAGAGATAAATGGCACCTGCAGCTCCCACCACCAGTATGTCTTAAAGACGATAGTCTTTCTTGGGCTCATTAAGCGCGGAAAATTTGGTCTCTCTCTACGTCTGTTTGTCAGCCTGTCTTTCTGTCCTTCGATTCAGCCGCCCGGCCAAAGTTAATGCAGAGGAGAGTTATAAACAATTAAGTTCGGTGGCAATGTCAATACTTATGATTGTTGTTGAGCCGAAACAAAACATTAAGCATATTTGAAATAAAACACCAATACATAACAGATATTTGCATTGTTCCTTAGAAAAATTCCAAATGAGTAGTCCTTGAGAAGTTGGTTATCTGTACGTATGCTGCAGAAAACATTATTACACAGCATTTCCAACTTCTGATAAAACAAACACTGCAAACCCGCCGCAGCCCCTGCTAACAACGAAGCCGGGACGGAAGCGTGTGGCAATAAAAAGAGAGAGAGAGAGAGAGAGTACTTTATTGCACGGAAAGAAAACACAGAGAGGTCGGCCTGATCGTATAGTCTCTGACCTGCTACTTTGTGTGGGGCTGGGCAAGGGGGAAAGAGCATAGATGGAGAGGGTGACAGGTATGACGAATATAATAGGTGCCTTCCGTAATGCATTTCTAAAAACGCCTTATTAAGCACTTGCGTTATCAAAAAATGCAACGCATACAAATGCGGAATGCCGAGAAATTGCCCTACATCATTTGGCGGTCTAAAAAGGCACAGGTTCCTTTTCCCGCGCAGGGGCCCTCATTTCCGCAGCCTTTGTCGTAGGGGATCCGCAAAGTGTGAAAATAAAATAGTTACTCTCACTGATTTTTGAAAAAAAAAAACGATAATAAGTCGTCAAAACACGACCGAGGAAATACGGTGATACTGTCACTGATTTGTTATATAAAATACTTAATAAGTCGCTACAAAAAGACTAATGAACAATTAGGTTTTATAAATGCTACAAATATCCCAGCTAATATTCAACAAATAAACAGAAGTTTTTTTTTGGCAAGGTCGCACAACCAACTGCTGGCCTAAAATAACGCAGAACTGCGAACAAGAACATCTGTAATTATTAGGTACGGATTGCGCGCTCGCCACCACCACGTAAACAACGCGCGCAGCCGGAATTCGCCTTTGTACCGAAACCCCCGTGTCCCGAAAGGTCCGCGTCCCGAAACGCCCGTGTCCCGAAAGGTCTGTGCACCGAAAAGACCGCACCGAAACGCACTGTACCGAAACGTCCTGCACCGAAAAGACCGGAGCCGAGCGGGGCCTTGGCCTCCGCGATCGGCTGACGGCGGCGGGCCGCCGGCAGCCGACCGCGGAGGCTATGGGGGCTGTAGAGGATGCCGCCCACTACGAGAGAGGGCACCACACGTTCCCACTCTCTAACCTGGCATCAGACTCCAGACAAAAAGTGCCCAGTAACATTTTTCTTGGAATCAATCACGTGGAATTTTATGGCGTCTTGAAGTTAACATACTGTAGTACTCAAATCCGGGAGAGCAATTGGATATCTGATCTTGCAGCGACACAGTGCTCGATTTAGGAGAGCCAAGTGGTCCATTTTTCAGAGACTGCCCATAGACGCCATTGACAAAAAGTTATATGCCCAGGTAACATGCATCGTTCGAGTTACATGATTGAAAATATACAGTAATGGAGAGTGAAAGCTGTTCTGCATACAACCGGGAGGGCAATTAGCTCACTGGTTTGGGTGAGGAGCTATTAATTTTTCATTTTTCGCTCCCTTCAGTTACGGAGCGTCACGCCGCCACACGCCGACAGAGGCGCTGCTCTCCGCGGAGGCGCTTGGGCAGGAATCCTGGGTTCCGGGACACTAGTTTATGTCTCGCGCTAGAGAGCGCCGTGCTTCAAAGACAAGAGACTTTTACAGCATAGCTGTATACCTCTACCCGCAATGGTTTCATCTCCGTTGGCAAAAACGCCAAGGTGCCAAAATACTTATACACTGCATGCTACGCCCCTCCCTAGGTTTCATGTTAGTGGAGATGGCCCGGTATTTTTGTTGATCTAGGTGGCTCTGCATGCCGATCACATAGTCGACACCGCCACATAATATATATAAAAATAAACGCGAACAGGTCATAGGGCGCTTCACCAGGTCACCCAAACAACACAAATTGAATTGAGAATGGTGCGATGTTTACATCTTGTGTCAACGTTGCCTGCGTAAAAGAAAAGTTGTCGTTGTTGTTCTTTCTTCGTGGCGCATAAACTTTTGCGATATTCTATGAATCTGGTGCTTCCATGCCACTAGTCTTAACGGGCAATGCGAAATTCACAAAACTAGGAATGGTAAACGTTAAAGTTAGCAGTAAAATGACGTGTTGCCGTTTTATGAACCCGTTCAAGCCGTTGTACGATGAAATTTCTCAATGAAGGAAGTTCTAATTAAAAAGAAACCGGCGAAGCCCGGAAAAAAATGAAGTACTAAGTATGATCAAGCATAAAATACTGTAAGTAAAGTTTGCAAAAAGAAGTCTAACCTTACTTAAAAAGTCTAAGGCACATCTCAATAAACCTTGTGCGAAATTGCAAGTAGCAAAAACTGTTACTTTATGAATGCCTTCTGGAACAATTGTACGCACCGCTCGGACGTAATTTCGCCGAAATTGAATTCTTGTTGCAACCTAATGCTCGTTCAGATGATTTTGCTAGCATCGAATGTGTACCAAGGGGAACGGCTTTCTGGCGATATACTGGCTGACGCGTTCCTCTAGTATTGACCACTGGTTGTCATTCCGGTGCTGTGGTGCTGGGGAGCTTGTCTGTCTACCGCCCTAAAAGGCTGGCCAAGCTGGCTTGTTTTCCTGCCCGCTTTTCACACATCCCTAAGTTCTCGACTCTGATGCGCTAGTTTCGCACTTTAACCGTCAGTTGGTCCTATTAACCTTCTGTCCCAAGCTTTCTTCGTGCGCTCAGTATCGATAGGAGATTATGCTACTAAGTTAGCAAACGATGTAGGCATTGGCTGTATACTATGTTTTTAGTAACAAATTTAAAGAAACATGCGCTAGAAGGAGAGCTGGAGCCATCTTATGTTCTATACTTCTCCCGCTTTAGATATGTGCATTTGAATACAATACCGTGTACATCGTTATCAAAGTTGACTGCGGCATACAGTAGCGTTACCTTAAAGCTACGCTTACGACGTGTATCTTTTTCGACGAATTAATTCATCGTTTGGGCGTTTCTCCTAAGAATGCGTTTCTCCCCACACGGCGCTAAAAAAAATTAAGTGTCTCCGTTGAAGAGAAAAAGGCGGAATGTGCAAAGTTTTTCTACGTTCTAAATTTTTCGGTTCTCCCTTTCCTTTCAATAATTTCGTATCGAAATTACCCTAGGTTTCATCCCAGTTTGGCAGACACCGTCTCGGGCAATCACCGGCGTGGGCATGAGCCGTAATCTGAGGCGACCAGCCAACTTAATCAACGCGTTCCACACGTTCTAATAGTATTGTTACGTGACGGTAGGATAAAGGCCACGCATGCTCTTCTTCCTCCGCGTTGGTCGCACCTTCCAGGCGGGGTAACCTGGCGCGAGGACGTGGCGCTTCGGAGAACCTGCGTGGGCGCAGCTTTGGCCCAAGCGATAAAGGCCTGATGGAGAACCCAAGTTCCCCCAGAAACATGCCCCTTCTGTAAAGCCCCTGCCAGTGAAGCAACTTTGGACCACCTCCTCGGGACATGACCGGCTCTTCAGGCAGCACGAGTTCGCCACACGAGGGCTCTCGGTTACCGCCCAGGACGACCACCTGACCTCCGCCCCTCGGCGCACGGACTTCAATACCGGCCACTCCTAAACTTCGTTGTGGAGACGGGACTGCTTGACTTTATGTAGTTCATGCCGAAGGGCGTACTTGCGCAAATAAAACAAAATTTGATAGACGATGCGACTGATTTAATGGGTGTCAGCCATTTTGGAAAGAGAACAGCGGTGTCACATATGTTCGTCGTCTTCTTCGCACACGGGTAAAGAGAATGCAATGCACCATGGTACAACTTCTTTTTACAATATTACGCTCTTCACATTGTTTTAATGATAAAGCCATTTCTAGTATTAAGTAATAAATGATACTTTGGTCGATAACACGTATATGTCGTCCTAAAGGAATAAACAGAAAAAATACTCGAAAAGAACGAAGCGCAAGAGAGGGTCGCTATGGTACAGAATCAACTGTTCCGATCACCAGCGCCACACACTATGCGATCTCGGATTGTTACCCATGCACATGCCACCACTTCTGACGCTGGGTTGCGCTTTTTGGGTCTACCTTGCAATGAACCGGAGGTGAAACGGTACTTAAATTTTAAAATGTGTCTTTAAGGATTACTGTGTAAGCGATAAGAAAAAAACAAATTAAAAATAGAATCATCGCTATCATCATCACCATCATAGCCCGCGCGCGTGCCTAAAAGCGTTGGTGGAGCTCGAAGTCATTTTACCCCTCCGGCAGTCGTGCCTCTTGCGATGAAAGCCTGCCTGCGAGGTAACGCCACCGAACTCTCAAGGTAAGAGAAATTGCTTCTGTAGGTTTGCAGCACGGTGTCGATCTGCATCGACCTGCTTCTGAGCCCACGCGATCAAAGTGCTTTAGGCACTGAGACTGGAGCAAGGAGCGGCTGATCATTGACCGAACCCACCGTTAGGCTTGATTGGGTGGCGTCCGGTACTTTGTTTCTCTACCGTGATTGTCCTTGTCCTGCCTCTTCTCGTGTGTAGCGTGTTTTTCACTGGTTTTTTCCATGAACATGATGCACCAACAGGCACAGACTTCCACTTTGCTACGTGCTTCGTTTTGCGCCACTGCCTCGAAGAGTGCGTTTTCCTGCAGGGTTGCGGGACTGCTCGAAAGGTGTCTTTTACAGCCAAGGTGTTTATCGCAATGGTAACGTAAATTTTGGTTCAGACAACGCCTTGCGAAAACGTGTATTAGTTCTATCACGCCAGGTGGTCGTGTGTGCCGGTTTATTGGTTGGTTGGTTGTTTGCGTGCTTGATTGCATATAGGCGGCTAGTGGCGAAGGACGCGTACGCCAGGGCACAACCTTTAACTCTGACGGCAAAGCACATGGTAGAAAACCAGAAAGACGCCGTTTTACGTTTTTAATTTCACTTGTGTCCAGTCGCGATGGCGAAGCCGTGTATAGTCCGGGCTCCCTGGTGCACGTGTCTTCCAAAATTGTGAACTGCTGAACGTGTAGGCCCTCTGCTCAAAGGTAGCGTGCCCCGATTACCCATTGCGAACAGATACGTTTACCCCTCGCGCTATTCCATACCATCCGCCATGATTGAATGACGTCTTGAGCAATGAACTGACTATCGTCCGTCGACTGAATGAAAATACACCGAATTTTTTCGTGTGGCACTATACTTTGTTGCGAAGTATCCATCTTGGCGAAGGTATCGTAAGTGCTCGGCCACTTCTTTTTTAAAGTGGCGAATATTGCCAGATATTCAACGTTACGGCGGGAGACACAGGACGGCAATAGCGAGATTCGGCTAGACTGGCGGTGACACCACGACCCATTTCTCCTTGATTCTGAAGAGTTCGCGCCGCGACACTAGGAGAATCGCTGTTGCCTTGCACCTTAGTTTATGCATGCATTACGTCACTTGCGTGCCTCACAGAGCCATTGGCTGCGCCACAGCGTCTCTTGTTCGTAGCGCAGGTGAAAATGGAGCTGGGAGATCTCGAGATCTTCAACATGGCAGATAGCCTGTTTCGCGATGCCGGCATACCGTTCGCAACGCTGCCAGACGAGTTCATTGCGGTTCAGGCCACCGGGAGTGGCGCTGACGGCGGCCACAATGCCGCTGTCTACGAGCCGATCCAGGCGTTTCAACAAGGACAACGGCGCGGCCTGGATCCCACGGTGAGCACACCATGCTCGTGAGTCTCGTGACAACGTATCTTTTTTCACCGTATAACTCGTTAGAAACAAAGGGTGCTTCGGAATTCACCGAACCAGCTCAACCAGCCCTGAAATGAGACTGCTAGGCCCGAAAACTATGCATAGGAAAACTATGTCGTGTACTGCGGAACAAACTGCAGTCGAATACATTGCAGCTGAAATTATTATCAAAAGTGTGGGTGGGCAAGTGACGCAACGCGAATGAAGGATAAGTATTGGACCAATGGTCTGACGGAATGGCTTCCCAGGTATGGAAAACTGAACCGAGGAAGGCAGATGAATCGCCATAGGACTATTCGTGAGCAAATAATACATGCTAAAACACGTGACTGGTATAGCTGGAAATCTCTGGGGCATCCTTTCGGCTTGCAATGTACAGAAACCGGCTCTTGATAATGACGGTTATATAGTTCCTTTTACCGTTTCTCGTGCATTGTTTGCGCATCTGTTTACTTTTTCATCCCGGTGCTGTTAATTCTATCATGACATGGTCATGTCAGGGCTGCGCGCTGGTGAAAGAAACGCTCGTGTCTAAGTTGGGCAACTTTTACTACCTTTATGCGGTTAAAAATGCGACACGAGTGAACAGAATGTGTCGCCACGTGTGCTGCGCAGGCGTACGAGCAGCTGAGCTTCTCGGCTGATGCAGCTAGTGGCCAGGGTCCCAACAGCAGTGCTCCGTGTACCTTGCACTACATCGACCCGAGTGGGGGGGACCTTGAAGAAGCAGTGGCCGGTAACAGCGTCGGTGCCGCTGTAAGATCGTCGGAACACTTTAAGGACGGGAAGAGGGGGGCTCCCTTCAGCCGCGCTTCAAAAAAAACGGCCCGCCCATAACCAGAAGGAGCGCATGCGACGGTACGCCCTTTTCTACCCACGTTGTCTACTTTGCCTGCATGAGGAGACGAAGTATTTTCTGCTTTTAAAATCAGCCCTTGCGACAATCACCCGGCCGTAGCGAATAATCGCAGTTGCAGTAACGGCTCGACCTTGCCTTAGTGTCCTTTGACCGCGTTCTAGAAGCACTTCTGTCGTTTTGCACGCTGCCATTACCAGTCCACAGTTTACAACCGGGCTGTGCAGGGCTCGGCTCAAGAGTTCCTGGGCGTCCCTTCGTCAGATCGTCCCAGGGTTGACCGGAAGGACTGACAACGCCACCGTGTGCGAACTGGCGGTGGAGTACACGCGCCACATGAACAAGGCTCTCGTGGCCACGTTAGGACAGGTAGGCACACCTCTCCCTTTGTTTCCCTTACGAGAAAATAGGTCTCCTTGTTTATCGCGCGGCGTAACTAGCGATATCCAACAGACTGCGTGTGGTATTGGCAGACAACAGGAAGCCTCTTAACTGCCCCACTTCAAGGGCGCTACGAAGAGGCTTTCTTGTCAGGTGGTGTTAACGGCTCTACCTTTTCTTAAAGTCTGAAGGCGTAGAGCTCTGGTTCAAGAGCGCGTGTTGAGATACAAAAAAAAGCATAAAAAATTTCGTGCCATCCACTTTGTGAATGCGCATGACCAACGAGGCTGTCTGCAGGTCCGTAGAGCGGGACGCAGTCCAAGGAGTTCACGCAACAAATTACCGTTAAGCACCCCATTTTTCCAAGATAGCGATGCCGAAAGTGAGGGGGGTGCTTAGATTCGAAAAACCTAAATTACCTCCCCCCCCCCCGCAACTTTTTTTGCCGCGGTATCTCGTCGAGACGAGCGCAAGGAACGTTTTATTTGAACAATATTCAACTGAAAAACAGGTGCAAACAGTGAACCCACCGTTTTCGCATAATACCCAATCACCTTCACTACTGTTCGAGTCCGTTGTGCCGCTTGGGCCAAACCACTTCAACGGAACAAAAGAAGACCTGTTGGAGCTTGAGAAGTACCTCCAACAGGTCGTCTTCTGTTTCGTTGAAGTGGATTGTAAGTGAAAGCTTCATAAATGACTCGGCCATACCGTAATCCAGAGCCCGCGTCCACGCGTCTGAAATCCACCTTGCGATGATTGCTTAGAAAAGGGGTGCTTAGGTTCGCATGCGAACCTTTTTTTCCATAATTGTCCTCGAAAGAAGCTGAGGGTGCTTAGAATCGGGGGTTGGTAAGATGCGAGTAAATACGGTACTGTTCTTTCTAAATTGCGATTTGCGGGTATTTCATACTTAATGTGCAGAATAAAACTTAAGGACTTGAGTTTATTTCCAGCGGGCAGACATCGCAGTGTCCGTCTCTGTTCCGTAGAAGCGCATGTATTGACGACGGGAATTCCACAATATTTACACCGTCAATGTGACATTATTAAATGTGAAGTGCAAGCGAAACTCCACGTAATGTTAGAGTCGTCTTAGCGGCTGATTGTCACATTATGTGTTTTGAAATTGTTTCAGCACAACAAGAGTTACAGCATTTTTTTGTAGCCATACTCCCTCCCTAGACGGCCACGTATTGAGAGCAGCCCGAAATTTCATGGCTTTTACAACTTCACCGTGAAGCAACTAATTACGGCAAGTAAATGAAAGTCGGCGTAATAACTGCGTTGCCCCGCGACCAATTTCAGTGTAAATGTTTCCACGATACGTTCATTAAATTAATAGCTACCGTGCAGTTACCAGTGAGATGGCTTTCCTGCAAGAACTCATTTTGTCGACTCGATTTTTTCTACACACCCCATCGACGCACAAAGGTTTGGTCAGAACCGAGCCTGTAAAAACTCCGCTGTGAAAAGTTGAAGTTGTGGTGAAAAAAATTGTGGGGCATGCTCAAAACCTTCGAAGACTGTGATGAGGCAAGCGTATAGTTGGACCTTTAAGCTTTCTGGTGAACTCGTGAACATTGCGGCCGAGCCCGTCCGCACTTGGTCAGCTACCTAAACAGCACACTACGCGGCTCGTTCCCTTCGCGCGCCATCGCCAAAAGCAGCGTACTTTCGGCGTTTTCTCTCGTCGATGTCGTCCCGTGTCGACGCGCGCCAGCAGGCGTGGCAAAAAATGCATGGCGACGCGAGCTGACGCGCAAACAACGCCGATGGCTACGCTCGCCAGATATCGGCGTCGACGCCGCGCGAGAAATTAAGCATCGAAAAGTGGGCAGCAGCGGTCGGGTTTCCAGTTCCTGTCATGGTTTAGGGTTATTCTTTTGAGCAGAAAACAGTCAATTTCTTTTTAATTTGCGGTAAGCGGCTGCCTTGAGACAAATTGCAAGCTATTTCTGTTCGAAAGCGCTCCATCATTTGTGGCTTGTTTGGCTGTCATCGGGAGATCGGGTATTTGCGAAAGCTTTTTGGAGATAAATAAATGAGCTCTGGCTTCGTTGCTTGTATTATTAGTATGATGGGGTTTGTCTGCAAGGCTGGTGCGTGGCGACCAAGCTTTATCAACGCCAGAATGCTACCGGCGCATTCCATTCCATTTGTGGCTACCATGGCTTGCGTAGGGGAGACCGAAGATGTGCGATGGCTTATCTTGAGTCAAATAAGTGCGCTGTGGTTACATCGCTTATAGTACTAGCATAACTGTAATTGGCTCCAAGGTCGGTGCGTAAGAAGCAAGTGTTACCACGGCTCAAATCTCTCAAATACGACCAAAACTAAACACACCCGAACATATTCGTTGGCAGCCTCTGTTAGGATACCGAATTCAAGGCCCCCGCCTCCTCTTTGATCGGATGGGCGCTGGGTGCCGGGGTTTTGTTTTGAAAGTCTATGGTTAGAATGTTGGCCAACCCCCTGTTTTTCTTGTTTGTTTTCTTCAATGAGGGTTTCATCGGCTTTTTTTAACAAGGCAAACAAAAAGTGCCAGAGCCCTTGCCTTTTAACCTACAAGTGACGTTCGACGGTAAACTCAGTATAAAGGCAGTGCTGACATTTGCTGTAATTACATTTTGAATTCATTAAGGTGCAGTCGGTACATAACATCGATGTTAAAATCTAGTCGCAAGTAAAGTTGTGCGAAGTGCGGTTCAACATCCTGTCTGATTTTCTTCAGATTGGACTGGAATGACTTAAACTACATTTCGCAGCATGTCGATATTTGCCCGCAAATTCTTTTAACACGAATGTGTTTTATTGTCGGCTACACAAAGATTTTGGTGACGTGATATCCGTCACGGAAGTGACGTCGCCAGAAAAAGTGCCATTGACGCGGCGGCCCCCGGTTTCGATCCCACGACTCTCTGGCCCCAACGGGAGGTACGTGGCGCTCTTCCAACTGCGCTACGAACTGAGACGTGAGCATATGCTACGAACGCGCCTTATGTATTTTCCTGTGACTCATTCAGATGGTGCGCGCCGCCCAGAAGAGGCGAAGCGAAGTAGCGCGCCATGACGCTAACGAGCGCGGACAGTATAGCGGCTCGATGCCGGCGCCCTCGTGAACGGGGGACGCGCGAGAATTGAGGCACCATCCCCTATTTTTTTATTTATTGCGTGTAGGTGTCACTCCATTTAGCGGGGTCAGGCTCGCGAACCCTTCGCACAAGAAAAAAATTCCTTTAACATTCAACTGCTCCTGTGAAGGCCCCATTTACTTTCGTGTTTTGCCGATTCTTAAAAAAGAGGGATCAACCACATTTTTTTTAAAGCTAGGGTCTTGATAACTGCTGTTCAACAATCGACAATAACTGCTCATAAATGACTTCAACGTAATGGCATGGTTCACACAAAGGTGTCCAGCAGCGCATATCGACGCAGCGGCTGGTGAGTGACTTCGCCGGTCTCATGCGGTACTTGCCCTCTCCGGCGTGTCCGCGCGTTGCCACCGAACGACGCCGACGCTCGCGCGACGCGTGATTTCGCGTCCATGTGGTTAGGGCTTTACTTTCCCTAATAAACGGCCCCTGGTACCCTCATGCCCACGTCTGAAAATAACCTAACTTCGTGCGGCACTGGTGTTTCCCTTTCCCGGAGCGCGGTTCGCTGTTCTTTCTTCAACCATCCTCGCCCGGTCTTGGAAATGTTGGTACGTTTTGATGTCATTAGCGCGAAACAGGCACGTGTGCGCGGCCAATCGCTTTGTTCTCCCCTTTCAGGGCGTGGCGGACAACATCGGCCGGGCATTTTATAACAAGTTCCAGCCGTACTAATGCCTCACCCAGCGCCACGATTGCACCTGGCCAGGCAACGTCTGCTCTAGAAGTAATGGCCACGCCGAGGACTCCCGCAATCATCAGCTTGCAGCTGCGTGCCTTTTGTTAGTTTTCTTTTTTCTAATTTGTCTCCGGCATCTTTCATTCTATTATTAGGTATCCAGTTTATTTGTGTGATGTATAAAGTTCCAAATAAAAAGCTTTGTGTTGTGTTGTATTGTGTTTTATGGCACATAAGCAACTTTGGCTATCAAGCGCCAAACAGAAGGTTTTGTGTATTTTGTGGATAATAACTGTTACAGCCCGTTACAGCCTTACAGCTTGATTAGAAGCCCTGCTTCCTTTACAAAACTAAACACGGGAGAAATTTTAACAAGTGCGTGTTCTCCTAAAAGTAGACTGGGGTGAAAAGGAATGTGTTCGTCGTAGAACAGCAAAAATGCTTTTTTCTCAGGACCTCAAATTTCGTACATGAGAGTAACATGTGGTTTACTGTTAGCTCTTGGTCGCATTCCTCACATATCGATTTATCTTCTTTCATAACAAGGAAGTTATGTGTCAGATGTGTATGTCCAATGCGGAGACGACATATAATAACTTCTGTGAAGCATTCTTCATGTTTGCTTGATTCCTACTCTGCTATAGTGGGTTTAACTATGCGAAGTTTGTTGTTTGTTTCGTTATCCCAGGAGGACTGCCACATTTCACTCAGTTTACTCCGTATAAATTTCATACAGTCGGTATGAGGAATATGTACTTGGGTTACTGTTTGCTAGCAGCCTGTGCAGCACATGCATCGGCTCTCTCAGTACCATTGATCCCAACATGGCTAGGAACCCAGCACAACTTAATTTCCTGTCCCTGTGTTTTTGCTGCCCCTAATATTGTGTATTATGTCTCCTATTATGGGTTGAGCTCCACTTTTGTAATGTAGGGCTGTGGTCGCGCTGAGAGAGTCTGTGTAGATAACACTTTTCGGAATTCTTTCCTTCCTTATTCTTTCTACAGCCACAGCAACGGCATAAGACTCCGCTGTGAAAACCGAGGCGCACTGAGGAAACCTGATCACCTTCTCCCATTTACCTTGTATTATTGCACTCCCAGCATGGCATGATGTTTTAAAACCGTCTCTGTAAAATGAGGTATAGCCTTTGTATTTTTCTTTTAGTGCCAAACACTCCTGCAATATGTGCTCGCGCGGCGTTTTCTCTTCTTGAAGTGTGTCAGTGTAAAATAGCACGCAGAAAAGAATGTATACCAAGGTGGTGGTAGTTTTGTTTTTTGGGCAGTCCCAGGTAATGTGTCCAGCATATATAGGTCTTGGCATTTCTCTTCAAATGGAAGGAGCAATGGTCTAATAGCTTGGGGTTTGTTATTAAACAGTGTCCCAGACGGGCATTTCGTAACTAAGGGATAGCACAGATGCTGCGGTAGTGAACGGATCTTAAGGATGTATGAGCATGCCAGCATGGTTCTTCTGTATGTAAGTGGTGGTTCCATGGTTTCCACATAAATACCCCTAGCAAAAATTCTGATAGAAACTTGTATTAGTCCTAAACATTTTTGCATTAGGTGTATAAGACATGTATTAGTCTTATACAAACTTGTATCAGTTTTATAAGTTTCATGTATCAGATGTATTAGTCTAGTACAAATGAACCTATTAGTTTATATTAGTTTGCAAACACAAACAGATCTGATAGACCCGAGTCTAATACGAACTAATAGACGTATTGGTTTAAATAAAAACTAATAGAAATGTGCCCGAAATGTGGAATTTCCTGAGTTTTTATTTTTTCCGAAAATCACAAGACAAAAGGTTGAAATGATAGCCCTTGAGCAATAATTTTTATTTGGTATAATATTATAAAGCGTTTTGTTCACAAATAAATCTCGGTAAATCCCCAACCAAATTATTATGCAAAATAGGCCAACATTTTATTTCTCATTTTCGCCCCTAAAAAATGCGCTGCTATCAGACATGAAGAGAGCTGATAGGAGCTGGGAGTGCTGGGCCTGCGATAAGCCACCTTACCTGACCTTACGTGCGAGGCCGCAAGAAGAACAGCAAGAAATATAACTAAGCCGGAAAAACTGCAACGAAGTCAAGCCAAGCCATGCCACTGGTCTTCGTTCGGTAGCCAATATGGCGACAACACCAAAGTGCGGCTGGCGTGTGTGTGTGATGGGGCGCCCGTGAAAGAGAAGGAACAGGGTTGAGGAGCGCACGGAGCGTGCAGTAGAATCGAATCCCGAAACGTTCAGCGGACGCCTTTGACGCGCTGGGCAAGTGAGCGCGGCCCTGTGACCGCTTGGACCAAGAAGCCAGGGTCTCAACCTCTCCTGTCGGCGGAGAGCCGTCGGCCGCTGAGCCCGGTTACCGACGCCTGTCTATTGGCCCGTGCCTGGATCTGGTGACGCGCTGGGCCAGAGGGCGCGGTTCGGGAAACACCGGCTCACAACCGCCGCTGGGCCATCGAGCCGTCAACCACTGTGCACGGTCCTTGACGTCCGGCCGCTGCCTCGTGTCCGGACCCGGCGTGGCGTGAGACTCCTCATCGAGACAACCTTGGCCGATCCCACACGCTTCGGGAGGAGACCTCATGGGACTGCTGTGCCTACTGAACTATGTAGGACGTTTCATCTCTTGTTCTTTACAGCGAACAGTTTTTTAGCCTGTTTCCGCATTTAAAGCTCTGCTGTAGTCTCGTTTCCGCTCTGTGTTTCCGCTACTCTTTCTTAACTTCTGCTCTCACCTTCCATGCATAAAGCTATTGCTACTTGCGCACGTATTATTTACCGTCTTGTGACTTTCCAGCTGGTCGTAGGCCCATTCCTGACAGTGTGTACATACGGGAAGAAGACGGTTAGAAGGAAGCGGCTTGTAGGGTTATTTCACATCACACACCTGTTCGTCACGTCATCGAAAGTGTTGGAGATGTGTCTAACGCCCGTATAACTTTTGCAAGTATGAACCAGGCCGCAGCGTGATCCATCATGTACCCGTCACCTCGCGGCTCCGGACATCTTTGCTCTGACTGCTACGCTATGTAACGAACGCCTGACATCGAAGAAAGCGTGTGCATCACGTCATCCAGAAGTGTTAGCGTTGTGTCTAGCACCCGCCTAACATTGACAAATATGATCTGGGCCGCCGCCCGACCAATTTTTGACCCGTCACTTCACGAAGAAGACACTCACGAAGACACTCCATTCTAATCGCGTGTTGCGGAAGGGTGAATGCCGTTTTGAAGCTGCATCGCAATGGGAATGGTGTTCAATCGGCCATTAATGCTCTCGATATGTACCTATGGCTGGACCGTACAGGTTTGACTTGAGCTTTTCTGATTGCATGCTGCAGCTATTTTGTGCATTCGCATTGAAATTTATTCGTTCGTTCTTAATCAGGTTACGAACTCATGTATCGTTAAATTATTCAGCCAGATTTCTGTAAGCCACAGAAATTTGCCTCGGTACCCTGATAATAAAATGTGTTGCGGTGCTTCATTCTTTGTTCGAACTTGCCGCTGGTTCTGGTAGAACTAGTACACTCTGGTAGACCTATCAGAATGATACAGTCTGATAGACCTACCAGGCTAATACACACTGATAGACCTAATAAACTGATGATGATGATGATGGTTGTATCTTATAGGTGCAAGGCCCACTGGGGTAAAAAGCGCCAAAACAATGTTTATATATGAGAGGTGAAACCTTAAACACTAACACAGGAAAAACACAAGTAAAATCAGAAATCGACAATGAGCATGGCTGGTGTATAGGGCCAGGGAGTGATCATGCGTGGTATGAAATGAGGTCTAAAAATTTGACTTCTTTAAAAACACAGTTGATAGAAATCATGGGATCGTCAGACAAGAAAAACGCTGGGTGTAGTGTGACGTGTAGTCTGTATAGTTGTGGGAAGTGTTTGCGTCGCGTTGTGACAAGTGCTGTGCATTGAATGAGTATGTGAACTACGGATAGGTCCTCTCCGCACCTGCTGCACTGGGGTCTGGAAGATCCCGTCAGCAGATACGAGTCCGTAGCCTAGCCAAGGCGATTTCCATGTGTCTGTTGCGTGTGTCAGTGGTGTATGGTCCCAAGCGTGGTTTTATAATGTGTAACTTGTTATCTGTCTGTTCACTCCAGTGTGTTCGCCATGTTCTACGCAAGTGTTATCTTATGTGTAGCTTGAGGTCTGTATATGGTACGGTTGTTATGTCTACAGTGTTCCTGAGTCCAGCAGCAGCGGCCCTCTCGTCTGGGCACTCGTTCCCAGCGATTCCAGCGTGTCCTGGAACCCAGCAGAGCAGCAGCCCATGCTTTTGTGCATACACAGACATGATAGTGTTGAATACAAGATTAACTATGTGGTTTTTGGGGTGCTTGGGTGATGACAGTGCGCGAACAACACTCAAAGAATCTGCATAGATGATGGAATTGGGAATTCCATTTTCAAGAATGTGTCGTACAATCAGTAAAATTTCATGCGCTTCTGCTGAATAAATTGTGTGCGCGCTCATGGTTCTGGCTGCACTGAAATTTGGACCATGAGCAGCGCACGACACCATAGTGGAGGTTTTAGAAACGTCACTATAAAATTCTGCACATGTGTATTTAAACTGCAAAGACAGAAAGTGCTGCAGTATTGCAGCTCGTGGTAGCCGATTTTTGTCAACTTTCCTAAAAGAAACGTCGCACGATACCGGGCGAACTTGCCAAGGCGGTAAAATGTTTGAAAAGGATGACCTGTACACATCTAAAAACGAAGCACTGAGATCCGAGACTCGCTCTCTCACTCTAAGTGAAAAGGGTAGGGAAACGGATGGACGATTTACAAACACCAGAGATGTGGATGTATCGTTAGACAGGATAAAAAGGATGGTTATTCAGTGGTGAAATTTTAAACGCGTAAAGCAAGTCCATGTACGTTCGTTGGTTCTCAAGGCTACACTTATTACACTCGACATAGTCTCTCGACAGGGCTAGTGCGAAAAGCACCCGATGCGAGACGAAGCCCCAAGGGTAGCACTGGGTCAAGCATTCGCAACGCTGTCTTAGTCGCTGACCCATACAAAACACTGCCATAGTCTAAACGAGACCCGACCAAAGCAGTATTCAAGCGCAGCAGGAGTTCTTTGTCGGACCCATAGGATTGGTGGGAGAGAACCTTAAGGATATTCATTGTTTTGAGACATTTATGTTTAAGTTCCTTGATGTGGGCAAGGAATGTGAGTTTGTGGTCAAACACAACACCTAAGAACTTGTGCTCCTTGTTCGCAGGAATGGATACGTTCTCAAGACTGATGTCAGGGTCCGGGTGAACCCCACGCTTCCTGGAGAACACAACGCAGGAGCTCTTTCCGGGATTAATTTTAAAACCATTCTTGTCAACCCAGCTGGAAAGTTTCTTTAAACCAAGCTGGACTTGACGTTCGCAGATGAACATATTACATGATTTATAAGATATCTGGACGTCGTCGTACATACATGGAATGAGAGTTTGTAGGTGGCAATGCCTGTCCAAGAGAGTTCATCTTAACTATGAAGAGGGTGCAGCTCAACACGCCACTTTGCGGCACGCCATTTTCTTGCATGTAAACCTTTGACAGTGCACAAACAACTCTTACACAAAATGTTCTTTCCGGCAAGTAACTAGCAAGGGTGTTTAACGTGTTACCCGAGACACCGAATGACTTGAGGTCACTAAGGATCCCGTAACGCGAAGCGGTATCGTAGGCCTTCTCGAGGTCGCAAAACACAGTTACGCAATACTGTTTATGCACGAAGGCATCCTTAATATACGATTCAAGAGCTAGGAGTTGATCCTTCGTGGATCGCCCCGCCCTGAAGCCTGCCTGGCAGCTGTCGAGAAGACCGTTGTACTCAGGGAAGTACACGAGCCTGCGATTTATCATCTTCTCGAGAAGCTTGCACAGGCAGCTCGTCAAGGCTATAAGACGGTAACTTGAGGGGGACGACGGGTCCTTTCCCTCCTTCACGAAAGCCACTACTATGGCCTCCCTCCAAGAGAGTGGCATGTGCCCCGAAAGCCATATTTTATTATATAGATTTAGAAGTGCTTCAAGTGTGTCTGTGTGTAGGTGTTGTATAATTGCATATGTGATGTTGTCTGTGCCTGGAGCTGAGGGTTTACACGTGCTCAAAGCAGCCCTCAGCTCATGCAGTGAAAACTCTGAGTTATAAGAAGATTTTGACCTATTGTTATCTAGAATAGGCTTCTTTCGGCTGTTTCTTTGTGTTTCATGAAAGTGTTTGTGTAGTGTGCTGAACTGGACACGTGTTGGAAGTGTTGTGCGAGTGTGTCAGACTGGTCTTCGAGTGTGTCTCCATTTGTGCCGACCAGAGGCAGGCTGCGTGTTTGTTGTCCTTTGAGTTTGCGTATTCTTGTCCATTCTTTTCGTGTGTCTGTGTAGGAGTTAATTGATGTTATGAAGGAACGCCAACTCTCGTATTGCCTCACGGCGCACACGTTTTCCTAACGCCTTCGCCCGTTTGAACAAAATGAGGTTACCCGACGTGGGGTACCGACGAAGGATACCCCACGCCTTGTTCTGGGCCTCTCGCGCCCGCCTACAGTCCTCATTCCACCATGGCCTCCTCTGGTTGCGCGGGGCACCAGAGGCGTGGGGAATGGACTTTTCGGCGGCGTCGAGGATGTGCGCCGTGAGTAGTTGGGTTGCCTCTTCAACGTGTAGGTGTCTAATGGTTGTGGTGTAGTTTGGATGTTTCTGTAAATGTACTCCAGTTTGCTCTAGCTTCATTGAACATATTACGGGAAGGTGAACTGTTCGGGCCTTTACCTATGTATGTTAATGTGGTTGGGAAGTGGTCACTACCATATGGGTTAGGGTCAACATCCACTCAAGAGATGGAAAGAGAACTGCGGAACCAATAAGCAAGTCGAGGTGTGAATATGTGTTGTGTCCTATATTATGGTATGTAGGCTTGTTTTTATTGAATAGGCATGCTCCTGAAGATGTTAGAAAATGTTCTATAATGCGACCTCGGGCATCCCTGCGAGAAGAGCCCCAGAGTGCATTGTGTGCATTGAGGCCGCCTAAAAGGATAAATGGTGCGGGTAGCTGATCTACAAGGCCCTCGAAATCCGAGCTCTAGAGCTGGAAATCAGGGGGGGGATGTAAACGCACCATAGTGCTATTAGCCTATTAAAGATTATGGTACGAATGGCAACAGCCTCAAGGACGGTCTGTAATCGGATAGTGTGACAAGCCAGGGACTTTCGGGCAATGATGGCCACACCACCAGAAGATGTAGCCCCACCGTCCCTGTCCTTCCTAATTACCAGGTAACTATTCAAAAAGTTTGTATGTTTGGAATTTAAATGTGTTTCTTGTATACACATGACACTTGGCTGATTGGAGTGCAGTATCTCATACACTTCATCAAGATTCCTAAGAATGACTCTATAGTTCCACTGAATTATATTTCCTTTTCCCATTATTTAGTGTGAGAGCTACTGGAGTGTGTATGTTTGTGTCGTCTTTCGGAGCTCTGATTCTCGTCTTTTTGGGCTTGTCGGGAGGCTTTGGCGTCGGGACACGTTCCTTGCGGTGCACCGCAGACAAGAACGGTCCGACATCCGTTTCGTCCTCTGGTGTCCTCGGAGTGCCTGATTGATCAGTCCCCTTGGACCACGCACCCTTTTGGGCGCGCTTTGACTGACCCACAACCACCGAGGGTTTAAGGAATGCCTCGGATGGCACAGGTGGTGCGGTGGGGGTGGGAGCTGCCGCTGGGTCCTCCGTCTCCATCTCCTCTGTGCCCTCACCTGTGGTTTGGGACGCTGGAGCGGAAGTGGAGGATGCAGCATCGCTCCCACCAGACGTGGTTGTCCCCACAGCCACTGCTGGCTCATAGAGCGGTGCAGAGCCTGGTTGGGATGCCTGAGGCAACCTGGTGGGGTGCGGGGCGGTACCAAGTCCGACTCGCGGTACTGCGTCCCCGCCGAAACCAGACACCGCTCCGCCCCCCGGGCGAGCTGCGTCGGCGTACCTCCCCAGAGGGAAAGAGGCGAACCTCTTCCGCGCCTCTGGGTAGGTGATGTTCTCTGTCACTTTCGCATTGATTATTTTCTTTTCGAGATGAACTTTCTCCACTTCCTGGAGTAGGCCGCATGTGAGCCCTTGCAGTTTGCGCAAGTGAGGTTGTCAGAATTGCAGTTGTCGGTGGGGTGGTTCTGCGCGGCGCATTTCGCACAGGTTGTTTTGCCGCGGCAACAGGTTGTACTGTGCCCGAACCGCTGGCACTTACAGCAGAAGCGCGGGTTCGGTATGTACGGGCGAATAGAGCATCGGATGTAGCCTGCATTTATATATTGCGGAAGTGCCGATCGGTCGAAGGTCAGGATGATGTGTTTGGTGGGGATTATCTTATCATCCCTGTGCATCGTGATGCGGCGCACGGCTGTGACGCCCTGGTCCTTTAACCCTTCAAGAAGGTCGGAATCTGTTTCTGTAAGGAGATCTGACTTTGAAATCACACCCTGGGAGCTGTTCAGGCTCCGGTGGGGCGTGATCCTGATGTCCAGATCATGGATGCGGGTTTGTGCAAGAAGAGTGCGGGCTTGTTGTTCGGCATTAAGTTCTACAAGGATTTCTCCAATCCTGAGCTTTTTAGCTTGATATTTGCCACCTATTGTGCTTTGCAGAAATTTAGAAATCAAGAATACGGACATGGAAGCGACAGGTCCTGCTGAGTCAGCTGACTCAATCACAAGAAAACGAGCATAGTTATTCATGGTTGTTGACAAGACAGTTGTTGAAAGAGGTGGGAAAGAAACTTCGGTGCGGCCCCTTTTCGGGGTCCGATCACGTTTGGGGGGGGGGGTTTGAAAATGCCATATGATAAAATGGAAAGCAGGGAGACGGGGGTACTTTCTTCGTCAGCCTTACCCTGATAGCTGAAGAGGTCCCGGAGCTCCCTGCCTGGTAGACAGATTCATGGTTGTTGACAAGACAGTTGTTGAAAGAGGTGGGAAAGAAACTTCGGTGCGGCCCCTTTTCGGGGTCCGATCACGTTTGGGGGGGGGGGGTTGGAAAATGCCATATGATACAATGGAAAGCAGGGAGACGGGGGTACTTTCTTCGTCAGCCTTACCCTGATAGCTGAAGAGGTCCCGGAGCTCCCTGCCTGGTAGACAGACAGGGAGCCCATCCGCCGGACCTTGACCTGGGCTCCGACGGCCACCGTTTGTGGTTTCTACCCTTCACCATACAACACATCCCCACGGTTGGATACACCTTATGTTTGGGGGCTGTGGGGTCCGCGGTGTCGCCAACACCGTCACCAAGATTGCTCAAGGTGCCCCGTGCGGGGAGACCTAATAAACTAATACACACTAATAGACCTAATAGACTAATACAGACTGATAGAACTAATAGGCTAATACAGACTGATTGACCTAATAGACTAATACAGGCTGATTGGTCTATTAGTGGCATTAAGCATATTACTGTATTCGAAGTAGTATCAGAATTTTTGCTAGGGACTGCTAATGGGTGATGTCCTATACGCACCAGATAAGAGACGTAAACCTAAATTATGTACCGGGTCCAGTCATTTCAAGTAGGACTGCCTTGCTGAGTCATACACAATGCAACCATAGTCTAAGCAAGAGCGAACAACGGAGCGATAAACTTGTAGAAGGCATGATCTGTCGGAACCCCAGTGTTTGCGTGACAGAACCTTGAGTATATTTAGAGCTCGGGATGCTTTGTTTTTCAAGATATTGATGTGAGGTAGGAAAGTGACTTTTTTGTCAAATGTTATGGCCAGACATTTGTGTTCATTTTGTATGCGTAAATTTATTTCTCTTAGGTGCAAGGTGGGGTCGGTCTGCAGGCCTCCTTTTAGTTAGAAAAGAATAGCGACTGTTTTGTGTGGTGAAAACTGGAAGCCATTTCTGTCTGCCCATGTTGTCAGCCCAGGTGAAAATACATGTTTTTTCTAGCTGGATTATTGAACCTGAAATTTCCTCTAGCTAGAAATAGCAGAATTTCTAGCTAGAAATTTTGTTTCGAGTTCATTGAGGTTTGCTTCCAGCTAGCATTTGTCAGTCCAGCTAGAGGAAACAAACCCGCAAGCTGGAAATAATCGTCTCTAGCTAGACGAAGAAATTTTTATAGTTAGAAGCTGCCGCTTCCAGCTAGAATCTAATATTCTAGTCAGAAATGAAGCCGGAAAATTATGATTCCTTGCTAGAAATGCTCTTTCCATTTTCACGGGGAGTTTATTTATAGTCAACTGTACTTGCCTCTCGCATGTCGTTACATTGGAGCATATGCAAGCTATTTGAAGGTCATCAAAACAGACAGAATACATATTCGACCTTGGAATGATTTCGGATATGGAGTTCATTTTTACGATAAACAGCGTTGTGCTAAGAATACAGCCCTGAGGAACCCCGTTCTCCTATACAAAACTCTTCGGCACGATTGAGCCCAGGCGCACTTGAAATGAGCGAGTTGTCATGAAGTCATTCAGGCAATTCAGCATTCTTCCTCGGATGCCTAATTCTACTAAATTCCGCATTATTCCAAACCTCAATGTAGTGTCATAAGCCTTCTCAAGATCAAAAAAGACAGCAAGACAGTGTTGTTTGTGCATAAATGCTTCTCGTATGGCATTTTCGAGGCGGAAGATAGCCAGTTGTTGAGCACGCCTTTTTAAAATGATGATGATGCTTAATGGCGCAAGTCAAACGAGGGCAAAGCGCGCCAGAAAAGAAGTAATTTGACGGTTACAGCGAAGTGATTACTACAAAAAGGTGTGTATAAAAACGTGTAAACCGGACATAGTAAAATGACTTAAAGATGATGGTGATGGCTGGTGTATAGGGCCAGATTTGATTATGCATGATAGGAAATGAGGTTTAAAAACTTTATGTCTGACAAATACTTAAGAACAAATTTGGCAAGGACTGTGGCATCGTCACCCAAACACATCGATTGGTGGAGTCGAATGTGTTGTCTGTATAATTCAGGGAAATGTTTGTGTCGTGTTGTGTAAAGTGCCTTGCATTCAATGAGTATGTGGACTACAGATAGGGCCTCTCCGCACCTGCTGCATATGGGTCTTGAAGATCCCGTGACCAGATACGTGACCAGATGTGTGCCCTAACCGTAGCCTCGCCAAAGCGACTTCTGTGTATCTGTTGCGTGTGTTGGTGGTGTATGATCTTAAGTGCGGTTTAATTACGTGTAACTTGTCTATCTGTTCGCTCCAGTCTGCTTGCCATGTTTTACGAAGTTGTTGTCTAATGTGTTGCTTCATGTCAGTGTACGGTACTGCTGTTATATCTACTGTGCCCTGTAGTGCAGCACCGGCAGCCGTTTTATCAGCAACCTCATTCCCGACGATTCCACAGTGGCCTGGAACCCAGCATATATTTATATCAAGATTTGCGGTACATGCGGATAGAATAGCCATACAAATATCATTAACTACATAGTTTTTAGATCGTTTGTTAGAGGACGCCGCACGTACAACTCTGAGGGAGTCCGTGTACAAGTGAAATTTTGTGTTTAACAATGTGATCTAAAACCACTAAGATGCCGTATGCTTCACCCGTGAAAATACTATTCTAAACATTCATCGTTTGACAGATACCAAAGTTCTGTCCATGCGCAGCAAAAGACACTGCGGTAGCAGTTTTCGAAACATCACTATAAAATTCTGCGCATAGGTATTTATCCTGTAAAAACAAGAAATGCTGCATAATCGCAATTTCCATTGCCCTATTCTAATCAAGCTGAGCAAAAGACAGGTCATAGAACACAGTGCGCAGATTTAATTATGGTAAAAAATCAGTGATGGGTGTCTTGTGAATGTCTAAAAAGGGGACCTTGAGCTCAGAGGCTTCCTCTCTTACCCTAAGTTAAAAAGGCAGAGAGATGGAAGGACGATTTAAAAACAGTTTTTGTGAGGATGTATTATTAATGCTGGAATTAAAAGCGTGGTTAGTCAGGGCCATGATTTTCGAGACATACAACAAGTCCATGTAAATCTCCTGGTGATATAGGGACCATTTATCACACTCGGCATAGAGGCTCTCGACTGGGCTCGAGCGAAAAGCGCCACATGCAAGGCGTAGCCCCAGATGCAGAACTGGGTGGAGCATCTTTAGAGCTGTTTTTGTTGCAGACCCATAAACGACACTTCCATAGTCCAATCGAGACCCCAGTAGGCTTGTGAAAATACGTAAGAGGAGTTGCTTGTCCGTTCCATAGGACTGGTGTGACAAGATTTTAAGAATGTTGATAACCTTTAGACATTTATGTTTCATTTTTATGTGAGTGATGAACGTACGTTTTTCATCGAAGACCACACCTAAAAACTTGTGTTCCTTCCTCACAGGAATCGAAACGCCATTAAACGGACACTGAAGTGAATTTGTCAAGCTCCCGTTTTTGCTTCCACTGCGTAGACTGGCTCAAATTAGCACACTTTTCATCGTTTATCCGGTTTACAAATAGGTAATTATTTTACAAAGCGCGAAAGAAGAAAAACTACCATGCGCGGTTTGTGGCGGCCGCGCCAACTAAGCTGTGACGTTGGGAGGAGGGGGCACCGTGATTGGACGATGGCCAAGGTTAGCAATCAAACAAGTTTCGGTTTCGGTTTCGGTTCTGTAAAACAATATGTTTGACATCCGATGGCGTCGTTGGATGAGCATTCTCAATATCCCAGTAATCGTAGTACCGCGCTTCTGCCATGTTGTCGGCTGTAAAATGCATAAGATAAGCCTCCCAGGACGTCTTGAAAACGTAGCATTCACTAGCCGAGGCCTACGCAGTGCATGAACGCCCCCCGCGTCCCCGCAGATGCACAAATGCATGCGCTTTTCCCCCATATTTGGAACTTGCCTCACTCATGCCTGTATCGTAAAAAGCGTGTTCGCACCAGGCCAAGGGTCTGTTGATTCTGGCGTGTGCCCACTGCCCGCAAGCAGTTGGTGCTTATGGCAACAGCACGCCAACGAGAACTCGCTAGCGCGCCAGTGCCAGGCTGCGCGAGTTCTGTGGACTAGTTCGTGGAGCAGTGAACGTTGCGGCCCAAAAAAAGGTGAACTCAGTATAGAAGACATCAGCGAAAAACGAAAAAGTTACCTTATAAAAAAAAAAAAGCTTGTACCCGCGGGGATTCGAACTTGTGACGGGCAAAACATTTGCAATCATACACCCAGCGCCCCAGACCACACGGCCACGGGCGAGAGCGCCGCAGATAACGAAAATATAAGGTATATAATGTATAAACAGTTTACACTTTTATTTAGTTTTAGTAATTCAAGCAGCTTAGGTGACTATTTTTTGTATTGCGCTCGTGCAGTAAGCGTCCCCCGAGTTTCCACAATAGCTCGCGTCTAGCAATTGCATTTCTTAGACGGAAAAGCGTTCGCAGATGCCTAGTCGTGCTGCTGACCGCTGTGCTTGTTCGCCCAGCGCAAAAAAGTACTTCCCGCACCCTAGTTTACGCTGCACGGTAAAAATATCAGTTTATTTTATTTCCTTAGTACCTATATTGACTTCGCTGACTCTTCTACCCCTTCAAGAGGCCTTATATTTTCCTACTGGCGTACCAGTCAGCGAAGCGTCGCATGTGCGCTTGTGCAGCGCTTGAGCGACCTTGACTTGGAGCTAGATACAGAGTACAGACTAACGAAGTAAAGAAAGGCACATTCTTCCATTCACAAACGTGTTGTGGCTTAGTTTCAACTGATCGAGCGAATTGCCATGACCCGTCGGCGGCCGGCAGACTAAAGGTTGGGCCGACTGACTCGGTCGTGGAAGGTCGGGGAGCCGTGCAGTAGCGCAGCCAATTGCGAGCTCGGCTCCTCCCGACGTCACACGAAAACGCCACAGAAAATGGGCGAGCGTAAAGAGAGGAGGTCAGCATTTTCGAATTAATTTTTCTACTAAATAAAATCGCGTAAACACGCCCAGAGTGGTCGAAACATGGACTGGGGACTGCGGACTACAATTTGCGCTAGTAATCCCGCAATGTTTACATATCACTTCAGTGTCCCTTTAAGGGTAATGTCTGGGTCCGGATGGATCCCCCGCTTCCTGGAGAAGAGAACACAAGTGCTTTTTTCTGGGTTAAGTTCAAAACCGTTCTTGTCTGCCCAGCTGGCAAGTTCTTTGACACCGAGCTGGACTTGACGCTCACAGATGGACATATTTCATGACTTAAAAGATACCTGGACGTCGTCTACATACATTTAATAAGAAATTGTAGGTGGCCTTCCCAAGGGAGTTCATTTTAACTATGAACAGAGTGCAGCTTAGAACTCCACCTTGCGGAACGCCGTTTTCGTGCACATGAATCCTTGAGAGTGAGCTACCAATTTTCACACGAAATGTTCTTTCAGGCAAATAACAAGCAAGAGTGTTCATCGTGTTGCCTGAGACACCAAAAGACATGAGGTCACTGAGGATTCCGTAGCGCCCGGCGGTGTCATAGGCCTTCTCAAGGTCAAAAAACACGGTTGTGTAAAACTTTTTGTGAATAAATGCATCCTTTATATAAGCCTCGAGCGTGACGAAATGATCGTTAGTGGATTGCCCTGCCCTGAAGCCTGTCTGGCAGCTCTCGAGAAGACCATTGTACTCAAGAAAGTACACGAGCCTCCTGTTTATCATCATCTCGAGGAGCTTGCACAGGCAGTTAGTCAAAGCAATGGGCTGGTAACTGGTGGGAGAGGAAGGGTCCTTTCCTTCCTTCAGGAAATTCATACAATGGCCTCGCTCCAAGAGCGTGAAATGTGCCCCGACAGCCATATTTTATTGTATAGATGTAGCAGTGTTTCAAGGGTGTCTGAGTGTATGTGTTTTATCATGCTGTATGTGATTTTATCTGCCCCTATAGCTGAAGGCTTACTGTTGTCAGCGCTGTCTTTAGCTCATGAATAGAAAAAGGAGAATTGTAGGAATTGTGCGACTTGTTGTTATCACGCAGCGACTTCTTTTCCGCAGATGTTTTGTGTTGTGTTGGTGTAGTGTGCTGAACTGGACACGTGTTGGAAGTGTTGTGCAAGTGTGTTAGCTTGGTATTCGAGTGTGTCCCCTGTTGTGCTAACCAGGGGCAGGCTGTGTGTTTGTTGTCCTTTGAGCTTACGTATGTGTGTCAGACTGTGTGTGTCTGTGTACGAGTTCATGGATGTCGAAAAGGTGTTCCAACTCTCTCGTTTTGCCCCACAGCGCACACGCTTTCCAAACGCCTTGGCCCGTTTGAACAAGAGGAGGTTACTCGACGTGGGGTACCGACTAAGAATACCCCGCGACTTGTTCTGGGCCTCTTGCGCCCGCCTACAGTCCTCATTCCACCACGGCCTCCTCTGGCTGCGCGGGGCATTAGAGGCTCGGGGAATGGACTTTTCGGCGGCGTCGAGGATGTGCGCCGTGAGGAGTTGGGTAGCTTCTTCAACGTGTAGGTGTCCTATGGATGTGTGGTGTAGTTTGGATGTCTCTGTAAATGCATTCCAGTTAGCACTTGCTTCATTGAGCCTTGTCTGGGAAAATGGACTGCATGGGCCTTTACCTATATATGTTAGTGTGGTGGGGAAGTGCCACTTCCATATGGGTACTGCCCACACCCCACTCGAGAAGAGGAAAGAGAACTGCGGAGCCAATAGCCATATCAAGATACGAGCGTGTGCTGTGTCCTATATTAACGTATGTGAGCTTATTTTTGTTGAATAGGCATGCTCCTGAAGATATAAGGAATTTCTCAATCAGGTGTCTTCGGGCATCCGTGCGAGAAGAGCCCCAAAGAGAGTTGTGCGCATTAAGGTCGCCTGTTAGGATGTATGGTTCGGGCAGCTGGTCGACCAGCGCCTCGAAGTCAGAGCTCGAAAGTGCAAAATCATGACGAATGTAAATGAAAGATACCGTTATCAACCTACTAAAAATTATTGTGTGTATTGCTACAGCCTCAAGGACGGTGTTGAGAGTGATACGGTGGCATGCTAGGGATTTATAGGCTATTATGGCTACACCGCCCGAACAGTGTGTGCAGCCAACCCTATCCTTTCTGAACACGATATAGCTGTTTAAGAAATTTGATTGATTGGAATTTAAATTTGTTTCTTGGACCACCATTAAACTTGGCTGATTAGCATGCAGAATCTCATACACGTCATCAAGATTATTCAGAAGGCCTCTGCAGTTCCATTGAAGAATATTTCCTCTTCTCATTATGATGTGTTACACCTACTAAAGTGTGACTATTTCCGTAAGCTCTTTCGGGGCTTGCACTCTTGGGAGAGGTTTTTTTACCTTTTCTGGAGGTTTAGATGGAGGGGCCCGCTCCTTCCGCTGCGAAAGAGACAGGAAAGGTACCACATCCGTCTCATCATCATATTTGGAAGGGCTACCCGGCGTACCGGACCCCCCGAACTTGGCACCCTTTGCGGTGCCCTTCGTTTCGGGCGCGACCGCCGAGGGCGTCAGGAGCGCACCGGGTGGCACAGGCGGTGCGGCGGAGGTGGGAACTGCTGCGGTTTCCTCCATCTCCTCCGGGCCCTCGCGTGAGCTTCGGGCCGGTGCAGAGGAGGAAACAGTTGGTGCAGCAGCATTTCCAACGGATGTCGATGACACCACAGCCGCTGCTGACTCATCGAGCGGTGCGGAGGCGGGTTGGGCTGCCCGAGGCAACCTAGAGGAGGGGGGGGGGGGACCGGGACCAGGTCCGACTCGCGGTACTGGGTTCCCGCCGAAACCAGACGCCGCTCCGCCCCCCGTCGAGCTGCGTCGGCGTACCTCCCCAGGGGAAAGAGGCGAACCTCTTTCGCGCCTCTGAGAAGGTAAGGCTCTCAGTGACTTTTACTTTGATAATCTCCTCTCCTGTTTGAAGTCACATTTTAGGGAGTAGGCGGCATGGTGTCCCTGTCAGTTGGCGCAGGTGAGGGTTGATGATGGACAATTGTCAAATGGGTGATCATGCTGGGCGCACTTTGCGCAGGGCAGACGGCCACGGCAAGAGTTGGTTCCGTGCCCAAATCGCTGGCACTTAAAGCAGCGGCGGGGGTTAGGGATGTATGGCCGAACTGAACATCTAATGTGTCCTGCGTTAATGAATTCTGGTAGTGTTGACCGATCAAAGGTTAAGATCGGGTGTTTAGTAGGAATTTTCTTGTCTTCTCTGCGTATCGTTATGCGCCTCACTGCTGTCACGCCCTGACTTTTCAGGCCCTCCAGCAGATCGGTTTCGGTTTCATTCATGACGTCAGGATCTGAGATCACGCCTTGTGAGCTGTTAAGGCTTCGGTGGGGCGTGACCGTGATGTCAAGATCTGCGATGCGTGTTTGGCTCAGGAGATTTGTTGCCTGCTGCTGGTTATTGACTTCGACCAACAGTTCTCCCGTTCTCTGTTTGTTTGCTTTGTAGGATTTTCCTATTATACCTTTGTAGGGCGCTATGTCGGGCGAGAGGAAGGAGCCTCAGGCAGGACGACCGTTCGTCGCAAGGCAAAACCAGATTCTATTTTGTCAGCACCAGTGCGACCCCCGTGTCCTCGTGCGCTAGCGCGGCCACGCAGCCTGTGTCCATGTCCAACTGGCTGCTGCGCGAGGAGCGGCGCTGGATCCAGCGATGTCGCTGGAGCTGCCGCTACACCTTCTATGAACTTTGTGACCAAGAAGACGGACAGAGAGGCTACAGGCTTTTCTTTTTCAATGGATTGAATGATCAGGAAGCGGAGATAGTTGGCTGGCTTTGGGATTGAGATTGGTGGTAAGGACAGAAATGATACTTCGGTGCGGCCCCTTTTCAGGGACCGATAACGCTTGTGTGGGGGGTTTGAAAATACCATACGGCACAGTATAAAAGCAGGGAGATGAGGTACTTTCTTCGTCAGCCTTACCCTGATAGTTGAAGAGGTCCCGGAGCTCCCTGCCTGGTATACAGAAAGGGAGCCTATACGCAGGAGCTTGACCTGGGCTCCGACGGCCACCGTTTGAGGTTTCTACTCTTCCCCTTAAAACTCCTAGCCACGGTAGATTACAGCGTGAGTATGGAGGCTCGGGGTCCGCGGTGTCGCCAACACCGTAACCAAGATTACTCAATGTCCCCGTCCGGGGGCCTTTTTCAAACCGCACTGGTGAATGTTAAGAAGTTCATTTGATAACAGGACAAAACCTAACCTGGTATTCACGACGAGTTCAAAAGTTTTGGCTAGACAGCTCGTAAAGGCTATTGGTCTATAACTACTTGGGGAGGTTGGCGGCTTTCCGGGTTTTAGTAAGGCTACAATAAAAGCTTTTTTCCAGGCTGCCGGCATATTTCCCGATACCCAAATTTTGTTAAAAAGCTTTAAAAGTGCTTCCACAGAAGTACCCGAAAGATGTGCGAGCATTTCATAGTGTATATCATCTGGGCCGGGTGCAGTCAGCTTACCGGCCGATAGAGCTCTCTTCCATTCTTGAAGCGTTATTAAACTATTATAAGTTTGGTTTGTGCCACCGTGTGTTGGAAGGTTTTGTTTCTCTGCAGTGTGTTTGAATTTTAAAAATGCTTCTGTGTAATGCACAGAACTGGAAACGTGGGAGAAATGTTCGCCCAGTATATCCGCCTGCTCTTCCAGGCTACTTTGTACACCAGGCACTGTTAGAAGAGGAACTTTAAAAGTGGAGTACGTGCCACTGAGTTTACAAACTTGCTCCCACATTTTTTTATGTGACCGAGCTATTTATAGACGAGGCATAATTTTTCCATGTCTCAATTTTCTTCACAATTTTGTTGTGTTGGATACCTTCGCAAGACTCCCCATGCTTTGTTTTGCTGCTTCGTGGCTTCCTTACACTCTTGTGTCCAGGATACTTTGTTGTTTAGCCTCACCATTCCCGAGGACTGTGGAGTAGCTAAGCGTGCAGCATTAAGAATGCAAGAGGTAAACCTTTCATTTAATTCATCAATGCTCAGAGTGTCTGAAAAAACTTAATGTAAATTTGCTTCGCAAGTAAAAAGTCCCCAGTCAGCAAACTGAATTTTCCACCTGCGTGGTTTCGTCAGGATAACGGTTGGTGATGATGTTACGCTAATGCGTACAGGAGAGATGCTCGCTCCCATGTGGGTTGTCAATAACATCCCACATAAAATCACTAAAATCACTAAAAACACTAAAAAAGACAAATCTATGCAGCTCATTTTCCCTGAGCTTGGAGAGCAGTATGTAGGTTTGCCGCGTTTAAAAGACAGACATTATTGGATAGAATAAAATCCTCTAAAATCTGACGTCTTGGGTAAGTTTTTTCGCTCCCCCAAAAACAGAAGTGGACATTAAAATCGCCAGCGATTAAAAACGGCTCCGGTAGTTGGTTTACAAAGCCTTCAAAATCTTGCAGTGTTACTGTGAGGTGTGGTTCAATGTACACAAAGCACACTGTTATTGTTTTAAATGCAAGCAGGGTGACTGTTACTGCTTCTAGCCTAGTTTTAAGTTTGTCTTTTCGAGCTGCTACGCCATTTTGGACAATTATTGCCACTCCGCCCGAGAGACTACCCGCCTGCCCTCGGTCGCAGCGGAAGACCTGGTATCCGTTCAGTATATTCTTGTGTTTAGGACTTAAGTGTGTTTCCTGAACACAAACGGCCGCAGGTGAGTGTGTGGCGAAGATGTCTTTAATGTCATTTAAATTATTTAAAAGTCATCTGCAATTCAAGTGGACAATGAATGCCATGTTGGTTTATTGATGGACTGAAAACTAGGTTTTCGGTCCTGTGACTCGGGGCTTGTTTCGCTTCGTGTTGTCTAGGGAGTTCCGCCGCCCATCCGACGTAGAGGACGCAGAACCTCCAGCAGTTGTGTCCATCGTCTCTTCAGAGACGCTGGACGTTCATGCAGGACGGACGTGTGTTGAACTGTTTGACCTAACCGTGTGGGGTGAGGACTTCTAGACTGCCGAACCAGGGGTCCGGGCAGCCCGCTTTGGAGGTGGTGGCGCAGCGCTAGCTGCTTCCCACCGGGGGCGCGGGGGGCCTTGCTTCAGCCTCACTCTGTGTGGCTTCAGCAGGCGGCGAAGACCGCTGTGGTGCTGCGCCCTGTTGCACCACAACGGAGTAGGATCGGGTATGTTGTAGTTTCAGGGCGTAGTGTTCACAACGCTAATCGTCATTCCTTGCCGCTTCCGAGCTAGCATACCCAGTAGGAGAAAACGTTTATCAGAGCAATAGGGAATGGGAAAAGGTTTGTGGGGAAAAGCATCATTAGTCGAGAATGCCTCTCGACCGCACCGACTCGCTGGCGTGAGAAACGAAGGCCCTCTGGTGGGCCAGGTCATGGCTGGTGAGTTCAATCTCCCACTACTCCGGCGTGCGGAAGCAGAGTAGGTTAGGAGAGTGGGGACAGTATACCAGGCGGAATGTGGTGAGTGGGGTGTCGCAGTGTTGAGATTGACAGGGGTAGATATTGGGTGCTATCTGGGGGAGGCTGGCGTGATTGTAGAAGGTACCGGTCTGAAGGCGACGATAGGTTATGGCTTGCTGGTTGGTTAGCGTGGACTGTGGACGGGGTAGACCGAGCGTGTAAGGGTGTAGAGAAACAGAAGGGCGTTTTATGTATTCTCGAGAGTAACGTGGAGGTCGTGGGCGTTCGTGCGGGTGGGGTGCTGGGATCGCTTAGCCACCGGTGGGGAATGCCTGGGAGTGCAGTGCTCCGGCGGCGGCGTGGGCCGCTCCATTCCCTGAAAGGCCGGAGTGTTCGCGAGTCCTGATGATTGTGATGGTGGTCTCGTCGGGCAGACGTTGGAGGAGATGAATGACCTGGGGTTGTGCTAGACCTGCCTGGTGGAGGCGGCATGCTGCTGCGAGTAGAAGACAACAGTGATGTGGGGAAGCTTGGCGTGAGTGGTGGCTGCGAAGGCGATTACCGGGGCTTCTGCCGTCTGTATTTTGTTGGCGTGCGTGGTAGCAGCCGTGGAGATTCGGCCGGCTTGCGCATTGCTGTGAAACTCCAGTAAAGGAAGAACCCTGCGTATTATGATGATGATGGTTTGAGTTTAATGGCGCAATGCCGACAAGGGCAAAGAGTACCAAACACAAAGTTATCTGATAAGGAGGGAACACAAATAAAATCACCTAAAGACTATGAGCACGGATGGTGTAAAGGGCCAGGGTGACCCTCCGTCTAATGCGCACCTCTACTTTGCACTAAAATATCGCCTTTTTGGTGCAGGTTATACAAGTGAAAGTATGGTACTATCATCTGAAATGAAGGCACGATCTATTATAAGCACCCCACTGTACGTCACGACGCCTAAATCACACCCACCCAATAGCACACATACCCGGCTGGACGTGAGCATCTCCAAGTTCATTTTTCCGACGCCCTAACTCTTTGGAATTCCCTACATTCACTGACTGCACATCTTTAAAAAAAAAAATTGGACAACCACTATCCCAACTACTGACATAACTTTGATCTATAACGCTTTGCTAGTTTGAAGCTGTGCAATCAGTCTTACTTGTCTCTTGTTTTTTCTGCTTTTGTTAGTCTTGTAACTGAACCTCTGCGTGCAGTATTGTTTTTCTCGTTTTTCTTTTTTTGTTAGTTGTGTTAGTGTGAACGCCGCAACGTTAGTCACGGGTATTTTCTTGATCCGCAGTTGTATTTTTTTTGTTTTTCCCACATGCATGTGCTCCCCTTTATGTAATACCTTTACGCCATTAAAAGAGCCATTAAGCTACATAACTAGGAAAAATGGAATGGCCATGCGACCCACTAGCTCATTTTCTGCAATAGAACGTATGATGTAACATGAGCTTAGCGTTGCGATTGGCTTAGGACGGAAAAAGCAAACGGCAATTAGGCACGGCTTAAAGGCTTTCCGAACGAACTATTTGCTCTTAAGTGTAACGCATCTTCATTTTACAGCAGTAAGAATGGTGCTGTGAACAATGAAAGTTACGAAAACGCACGTAAGCATAGAAGTACCGATGCGCACTGCTGTTGGTAGTGGGCGAACTATGCTTGTTTTAGCTGCACAGCCCTCCGCCGCTTTGAAGTTTTTGCAGGACACTGGCCAATTGACGTAAGCGGCGTTGTCATACGTGACCCTGTTTGTAGAGGATACCCAGGTTTTCACGAGACTACCACTTATTACAGTAAGAAGAACAAGCCACGTGCAAATACGCTCAAAAACAACGCAACGGCGGACAACGGTTCGTGGATGACTATACGCCTCGAGCTTTGCGATCGCTGAGCCGCCTGCCGCCGCTTCTCCGCGGCGTTGACGGGATAGCGCTGCGCGACTGATAGGGGCTCATGCAGTGTTTTGGTTCTCTTTCGCTTCTTTTTGCCCTTCTGCGCCCTAAAAAACTTGTTATGATGACGTCTGTAAGTAAATAGTAGGTTTAGGGCACTTCAAAAGCCGCTCCGTCATGCTAGGTTGCTCAAACGCCAACAATAGCTATCCGGGAACGCGGTTATGCGCCCTTCTTGGCCGCCGTTACGGGCGTCGGCGACGGCAGCAGCATACCGGCTCTGTCACCTCCGAATACGCGCGGCACAAGTGAATTTATTGCAGCCTAGTTTAGACCTGATACTGGCACAGCAACGCGGACAACGAATTGCAGCGCGTTTTGCAGCGCGGAAAACGAATGCGGCCTCGTTTAGAAAATGTACGTCGTAAAAAAATATATTTCTGGGATGTTATTACCCAAAACCTGATAATAAATTGCGCCTTTTATAAGAATATAACCCGCGCGAAAATGTTAAGTATATTCCAAGGCTGCGCGTCGTGAAAGATGTGCACTCTTGCATACCTTATAGCAAGAACCAAGAAAAGTTAATTAAACCACGGAAATATTAATGGTCTGCAAGTCTGGAAGAAACAGAATAGCTCGTACGGAAATGAAAAAAAAAACTCAGCGCAGTTTCTGAAATGCTAAAGAGGGTCGCTTAAACTTACGCCAGGTGGGACTCACGAGACCAACTAGTGTGCGAAATGCACTCCTATTTCGCGAGACGTCGGGAGGGGGGTGGGGGGAGGAGGGGGACGCTTAACTATCGTTGTGTACCAATGCGGAAGCGATCAAGAAATGAACGTTTTAGTAATCACAACACACAAGCTACGCATCCACCTTACTCAAGTTTTTAGACTTCAGCGAACAGCTGATAACTCGGCGGACGCATTTTTTGAGGCATACAAGTTCACAACTGATAAAAGGTGCTGTAAGAAGAGTGGGATATCTTATAAGGCCCTCTGATTTCCGTGTGTGCTAGATTCTGCAGGCTGCCTGCGTCATATGATTATGCTTCGAAGAAATTTTTAGTTGCGGACGCGCATTACTCAGGAAGCCCTTCTCCGCGATGTTCACGGAGGATATATGCAGCATATATGAATTTTTGCGGGCGCTCAGCTCAGGACAAGACGCCCCAGCATTAAGTTTTTTGTCGTGCGCTGATCCCGGGTATAATTTTAGATTATCCATCGTACTTATTTCGTACAATGTTCATGAAATTTATGTCCGGGGTAGTGATCAATATCTGAGATATGATATTGGCAAGCATAACTGGCGTGCTGTCAGGTGTGAGTGCTCCGTTAGGTTATATAAGCGCACAAAACTGATTTACATCGTAGTGTATAGCCACAGCATGGCCATTTGAGGAACCGGTGGTTACGGAGACACTGCTAGTAAATTTCAAGACAGTGAAATCATAATCATCTCCATATGCATATCCCGGTTTCGCGACGCCGACCTGTGATGCACACCTACGCTTGTACAGGCCGAATGTAGCAGACTAAGATCGCGTCAGACACATTTACACTCTCGTAAATGTGCCACATTTGCGAACAGAGTGACTGCTCGACATAAATGTGTATTTCCAGCGCCTTCAAACGGTAAATCTCAGTCGTGAACGGGCCCCGAAAGCAGCGGTGACACTGGGGAGCGGGCCCACAGCGGGCCGGAGACTCCCGCGGCGGCTTTCGAAACGGGCCGCTAGGGGGATTTCAGTGGCGCCCCTACAGGCCGCGCTCGAGGCGTATAGCAGCGCCATCTGGGAGGGCTGACGGGCAACAAGGCCGCAAACCCATGGCCTCCGCGATCACCCCGCGCGCGTTTTAAATGCAGAGCATTTCAGTAACTCACGATGTCACCCGCGTTGGCGTCCGTAGTCCGCACCGTCGTTGTCCCTACTATATAAAAAAAAATTACAATCAGTCGCCAGGTTTCGATCCCTCGACCCTACGGACGCGATGCTATGTACGCAACGCTCTACCCACTGCGCCACAAAGCCGACACAGAATGGAAGGCTACGGACACGCCTTATATCCTTGACTCATTCAAATTACTGCTGACGAGTGCCCCCTCGTCAGCAGTTGCCACAAGTGCAACAACATTAACGTAACGCAAACTACTTAACGTCGTGCGCCCCCGGAAATGCTCTGCATTTGATCGTGCCCCTCGCGAGGGGGATGTTGACGCTACCTCTTGCAAAGACCGAGTACAACCGCCGAGAACAAGGTCCCACGAGCGGCGCGCGCGCCATGGACTGGTGGCGCCATCTGTCAGATGCGACGCGAACTATTTCTCTTAGAGAGATAATTGTTTGGAGCAAATAGAAGCACGTTTACTCAGTCGTAGTAGGAAAATAGTAGGACAGTTAAAGCAGTAAGCGCACAAAGTAGAAGTAGCGAGTAGTTCAGCACGTGATTTTAGTGAGCTAAGCACTTTTTTAAAAGACAGTGCACCAAGAAGACAGATGTAGCAGGCAAGCACCACACGCAACTTCTCCTTTCTTTTCTAGCGTAACGCGTGCGACAGAAAGCGGCAGTAATAACTTTGTGGAAGGCAATGAAGCAGCTTCTAAATATGCCACCAAAGAGAAAGATGGTCATACGTGCATGAGTTATATAGGCATTAACTTCCTCTTCTGACTCTCCACTGTACCGCACACTATGTTGCTCCGGCCGTCCAAATCGGCCGGAGAGAGCGTAAGTTGAAAAGGGGGCGTGGCCGCGTCATCCGCCGCACCGCGCCGCTCGCACCTATGCATCAACTATTCCGCTGCAGCTTGGCGCAAGCGAGGAAACGCGCGTTTTCGCAGCTCGCAGTCAAATTGAGTCCAGCATCCAGCTTTAAAATGACAGGTGCAAGGCAATAACCAACCAATTTATTATGGTTAACTTAATAATAGGAGGAGCCAAGGACAAGGTATAAGCAGAAATCATACGAGCGAAGCGCAGTCGATTCTGGCACTCTTTGCTGCGGTTTCGCCTCCCTATTTTGATTTTTATAGATTTTTCGATGTGTATTTACACGCGGTGCCAATGAAAAACCCCTCACGTCCTCACCCAGCAGTACTTACTAGAGTGGTGACTTTAATAAGCATCTGTCGCATAAATGCAATATTAAGATTGTTTCTGATTGTATATGTTGGTATGCATGTCACGGTATATTTGTTGCCGCGGCTTTTTAAGGCAGGCTTAAAAAATCGTAAGCATGCAAGTCCGACACAAATTAACGGTGATACATTCAGACACCACCGCCCATTGCAGTTCAGTGCCAGTGAGTATTTGCGAGGCTTTAGTAAGCGCTTTGTGAACTGTATATATATTAATAGAGCGCATTTGCGCAGTAGTTAAGAAAAGCTAATCATGGTCTGTAAAAACTATCAGATACACCGTAGCATATAAAGCTGCATAATTATCGCGGGATGTGCGACTTATTATTTGTCTGTGTTTACAATTGAGAATACTTTTTGCTTGTATACCTGTGCGCGCAGATGGCTCAGCTGGATTGGTGGTTCCATATAAATTCAACAATTAAATGTGATAACTCCGCTGTTTTTTATTTCGTAAGATCACTTTGAAAATTTGTTAATTTTAATTTTTAGTTGTCTTCTTTGTGTTCAAGTTCCATCCAAGTAATTAGCTCCATTTACGCTCTTTTTAATATATTAAACATCTTATCATGCGAATTATGCTCTAAGCTTCTAGGCAAAGGCAGGGGTTTACACGGTTGGTCGTTCTCACAATATTTTTGTACGTGTTTCCGTAGTTCTTTTCAGCCCTTTTTTTTATTTTCGTCATCCTTTTTTGGAGGAGGTGTATGAATGCGGATATTTTTCATTTTGTAAGCTAGCTGGTATAATTAATTATTTTCTGCTTTTCGTTTTTTTAAGATTCCGTACGACCAATAAACTCCGTTCACACTATTATAACGATTAATTGCACATGTTAACTCCGCTAATTATACATTTTTTGCGCAAAGGCAGGGCGTTACACTTTGGTCAGTTTTAATAATTCTTTTATTCTTGCTTCCGTCATTGATTTTTGTCAGAGCTTCTTATCATTTTCTTCGCTTTGCGCGGGAGATGTATAGAACTCATATTTTTGAATTCGTAAGTTCACTTTTATAATTTCGTTCTAGGTTTTGTGTTTTTTTTTGTTTTGAAGATTCCGTTCGATCAATTATCTCTATTCCCACTATTATTCATTTCTGTGCAAATGCAGGGCGTTACAAGGTTATAAATTGTCTGTTCGCGGGATTTTTTTATTCATGTTTGTCATTATTTTCGCTGCTGCCTTATTTTTGTTTGTTTTGTAGAGGAGCTGTATAAAATTTACTCTGTTGAATTTGTTAATATCACTTCTCTATTTCTTATTTTTCTCCTTTCCGTATTTGTTTTTTTTTAATTACGTTCGACTAATCATCTTTATCCACGCTTTGTAGCGATCAGTTACATTAACTCCGCCAATTTAGATTTTTGTGGAAATGCAGGACTGCATGCACATTTGGTGCCGTACGTGGGGTACTCGACGGATGTGTATACGTTCGCTCTGGAATCATTCAACAACGATAGGCTGCTCTTTTTCTAAATGCGATTGTATGCTTCATGGCAAAAACGTATATTACAGTTATATGTTGGCTTTCGCTCAGCGGAAGAGCGCGAAAGAGCATTGGTGGGATCAATGAAGATCGGGGGACTCGAGGTGCAAGGGCGAAGGCCTGCGCCTCGAAGGTGTCCAGCTCTCGCCTGATCCAATGAAGGACACATCCATTACAGGTGTTCTGTGTAAGAATCTTCGGCAGTAGCTGAGCTGAAATGCGGCCAATAAACTCGCAAATACACCCGTGCCAAGACCAGAAAATCTGCAGCGTTTACATGCCGCGAAATGCCGCATAAACAGCGGCCCAACGGGCTGAACGATGCATTCGATGCTTAGGTGCGCACTGCCGCCTGGCGGTGCGCGGGGGAACCAGCGCGCTTACAAAATTTGGCTGGGGCGCGCGGCGATTGGGACGGCTGGAACAAAACGTGCGCGGGGGAATCTCGGAGGCCATGGCAAACCCGAATGACGCAGTAGAAGTTCGCTTGAATACACGCGCTTCTGACGTCATTGCTGACATTACGAAAACCCACGATTTGGCGGGACAATCAAAATTTTAACCTAAATTGAGCAATTCCTCAGTGAACACGGCGTCATTTGCTGCCGGAGAAGTGCTGGGGGCACTATAAAACGCGAAATCTTTCGAATAAAAGAAACTTGTATTCTCTCTTCATGGTTCCTTTAGGGAACAAATAAATGAAATAAAACTGCATGAGTACGCGCCGCGGTGGCTCAGTGGCTAAGGCGTTGCGCTGCTGAGCACGAGGTTGCGGGTTCGATTCCCGGCCGCGGCGGCCACTGTTCTGATGGAGGTGAAAAGCAAAAACGCCCGTGTGTACGAGATTTCGGCGCACGATAAAGATCCCCAGGTGCTCGAAGTTAATCCGGAGCCCTCCACTACGGCGCGCCTCATAGCCTGCGTTGCGTCGGAGCGTTAAACCCCACAATCAATCAAAACTACATGAGTGGCTAGCATTTAATTAATTTGGGCGAATTCCTAAATCCCCCAGCGCCAAGTATTTGGGGTACCCCTGATAACGCTCGAGAACAGACTATTTTCAAGGCACTTCAGCGACAGGGGAGGAATATCTGGAGCAGTGGTTCTTCACAATGAGGGATTCCTTTGGCATTTGCTGAAGTAATGGGGGACACATGCATAATGAACTATCTTATCGTGTCATAATGTCAAACAGTTTGCACGTTCCGCTAAAGTCGCCACCACGTGCTTAGTCAGTGCCCGCCTTTCGTGTTTGACTTTTTTTGCTCATGCGGATCATATTGTCAAACAATTCGATCTCGCAGCTAAACACCCAAACACCTATAACCTGCCTTTTTTTATATGTGGTATTCTGCAGAGCTGGTCTTCTGCGCAAAAAGCCAACATTAAAACACGTTTTATGCGGCGGATGTAAACGTAGAAGGCGTGTAGCCAAGCCACCTTTATTTGCATTTCCAGCAAGCTGTAACAAAGAGCTGAAATAAGTGTGGGGACAGTTTTGGGGAAGGTTTGCGGACCCCTTGAATTCCCTCGCAAACCCCACTTTAAGAACCACTGATTTACAGCATAAGCATTATGAAATTGTAGGATACAGAATGTAAATGTTTCTGAAACTAAACCACCCAATCTGCCTGGTACCTGCGCCAATATAACAGCTGTTTCATGACTAAATTCGTAGCATCTAAAGAGAACCCATTTCTGGAATTGTGCTTTGTTGGGGAAAAAATGATTGCCTGTAAGACAGGACACTGAATTGATATGAATCTGAAAGATTTACTTGTTACAGAGGTTAGTGAGATAGACCTGTAATTTTTTTTGTTTTTGTTTTGTTTCCAGATTTGAAAATAGAAGCAATGTTGGCACTTTTCCAGGTCAGGTAAACAGCCAAACGTCATTGATTCTACAAGTAGTAACACAAGAAATGGCACTGCACAGACAGCAGAATTTTTCAAAACATAATCAGTAGTATCATCTGGACCAAGTGCAATCTCTACCTTCATGTTGTGTTGTGAAGCTAGGATTCAGTGTTCACTAAAGAATATTTCATTCATGTATGAATATTCATCTACTTATTCACGGTCATTAGGTACGCAAACTGATTTAGCCAATACGGACTATACAGCATCACCCTTCAAGTCTGTACTGTAGTTAACGTGATCAGTATATAATATCTGGTATCATTTCCTTCACTGTTTCCTTGGTCCCTTTAATGTACTTCTATACTTCTTTCTAGTTACCTTTTATTCTTTCGACAAAGCAACCGAAACACTGAATTTTAGCACTGCGCATCTGCTGAGCTACACTATTATTCAGTGCCTTATAAAGGGGCCCTGCAAATAAAATACAGCCTTGTTCAGTTTGAAAGAACCAGCTTTTGGTAACACAGCTTCATTCCAGCCGCAAATAAAGTTTTTAACATATGAATCCACTTTCAAATTTCATGCTACAGTGACATGTTACGCGCAGAAGTGACATAATATGGTCCAGCACTAAAAATACTGTTACCGGTGTGTGAACTGAACGTTAGAATTCCAGTGATACGATCAAACAGAACTAGAGGCCCCACCACAGCTTCCCAGTAATGCTTCCCGGCTGGGAAATACACTACTTTGGTCAGCTGCTGCCAGTGATTCCAAGTTTCCAACATCACGTGGAACACCCAGCCACCGTCTTTGTCACCATTCGCAACGGTAGCACATGACTTCATTGACTTATGCTCTATGTTTTCATTATCCCAATTAGTAGCACAGCCTACCAGGCGCGCATCTAACGTAGCGAATATCCTAGACTTGGTATTAACAAGCAGACTCAATTTTATTTCCTCAATTTCACATCTACCTGTTGTAAGCGATCATTCCTTGCTTACTTTCCCCTAAATGTACCCAGGCTGAAAGCGAGTATAACCAGGAAAGCAATTCACAACTAAGATAAATCTACCTTAGCTGCCACAAATAACGGGTTGATTATCGACATTCACTGATCACTTTTTTAAGACTTCGATAACAGATCAGTGGAATTCAACTGGAACATTTTTGCCAGTAAAATTCACGAGCTAATTGACAAGCTCATTCCAAGTTGCACCAACACCTCCAATGTACATGCGCCATGGTATAACACTGATTATAAACGCCTATCTAATAAAACGAAACGCATGTATTGTTGTGCGAAACTTGCCCATAGTAATGCATGCTGGACAGCTTACAAGTTGGCCTCGAAACCCTACGTATCGGCACTCAAGGGTGTAAAAAATAAATTCTTAACTAGTGTGCTACCTTCTATTCTCAAAACGACTTCACAAAAATTTTGGCACGTTTTTAATCCCCCAACCAACAATTCTATTACGCTCTTTGACTCATTTAGAACCCTATTGCTGCCAGCGATTGTGCCTCTGTCCTTAATGACACCTTTATTAAACATTTTTCTGGAACTTCTGACTTTGTTCTCCCTATCACGCATCATTGCGGTTATGTAATTATGCCTCTTGCGGTCGTTGATGTACCTGGTATTGCTAAAGTTATTGAAACAGCCTAATCACTCCTCACCTGGTCATGATGGTATCAACGCGAAATTTCTTAAAAATGCCCATGTGTTAAGGTTAATAACATTAACAAAAATATTTCAACAATCAATTGACCCATCCTCACTACCGTTTATGTGGAAGATTCGTAAGATAGTCCCAGTCTAAAATCAGGCGACAATACTAACCCCATGAATCCCATTTCCCTTACAAGTGTATGCTGTAAACTACTGGAACATGTTTTTAAAAACCTGGTAAATTTTCTTGAAACTGTTTCTTCACACCAGCGCGACGTAGTTTTCAGAAATCATATTCCTGCGAGACACAGCTCATATCATTTACACACAAACTGCATTGCATTTTAGATCATTTTTCGTGTGTTGATTTCATTTTTTTTAGATTTTTCTAACGCCTCAGACAAAGTGTCTCATAAATTACTACTTCCTAAACTTCAGCAAATAAATACTGACTATAATTTATTGAAGTGGATGAATTGCTGCCTAATTAACCGATTACAGTTCGTTTCAGCCAACGGTGAGAACTCTCTACCCGGCAAGGTTCATTCTGGTGTGCCCCAGGGATCGGTTGTTGGTTTCCTTTTATATCTAATTTACATTAGTGACGTCCCTTCTCTTGTATATTCTAACGTACACCCTTTTGCCGATGACTGGGTAATATTCCGTGAAGTATTCTCTGATTATGACAATTGCTCTCTCCAATCTGACCTCAATGTTGTCACTAAATGGTGTAACTCGAGGCGTATGTTACCTAATATTAACAAATGCAAAACTATGCGAAGATCCTGCAGTAATACCAATACATTTAGTTACTATCTAAACGACACTCCGTTAGAAGCTGTAGAGTCGTATAAGTACTTAGGTGTACGCATAACAAGTAAGCTGACCTGGTCCTTTCATATTCAAAATATAATGAACAGCGCTAACCGCATGTTCAGTTACTTATGACGAAACTTCTATAACGCACTGGTAGAGTTTAAATTACTGCTGTTCTAAACACTTATTCAACCAAAATTTGGAATACGCTGCTACGAGTGCTTGGGACCCTCACCACACTAATCTAATTAACGCACTTGAACTGGCACAGAATAACTGTGTTCGTTTTGTACTAATTATAACCGAGGTGCAACTACAACTGCCATCAAGTCAAACATTGGGCTTCCATCCTTGTCATCCCCCCAAAAGATTTCTCGCTTAACTTTGGAGCCATTCTATGTTTGGGAAATTAAAATTGCCCACTTGGAAAGCTAATGTCACACTTGAATAAAATGAAATATTGCTAGGTTGAAACAATGACTTGAGGCTTTCCAGTGTAGGTGTAGGACAAGGACAAAATGCCCAGACCATGAACATCACAAACTTTTCAATGTGCCTTATGGATAGACAGAGAAATTTTTCTGCCATTTATGGTGTTGTTTAACCATGACAGTCTGCCCACAGCAACATATCGATGGTCTTTCAACGACAAGACTGCTGTATTTTTTTTTTTTGCTATTAAGGGTGCTGTTTAAATTGAAAGTAACTGAGCAACTGTACACAGCCTCCCCTTTGCCCCCACCAAGAGACCAGCTACAAAGTTATCTTGCGAATAAACTGTTTATTTGCACAATTAGTATAAATCAGGTTGCTAGATATGCAATTAGAGTACATTAAAGTTCCTTGAGTCTTCCTTTTTCACTCCAAAGCGCACTTTGTACTTGTCTGCTCAACTGCAGTCGTTGACCCTTTTTTGTCCTCATTTGCATTGCTGTGAACCTGGAATGTGAAGAAGCAAAATGAGGGTCAAATACCAGCAATTTTTACCCAAAAACAGAATTCAGCAGTCCCGCCAGTGCAGCATAAGAAATGGACAATTGTCGAAGAAAACCGCGGGTGCAAACACCACTCTCACCAAGCAGTACAGGCATGGCAATTTGGCTGTAGGCAATGCCTTTCACTAGGACAACAAGACGAATGAGACAGTTGGCTGTAATTTACAGTGGGTAATAGTGAAGGCCTAATTAGCTGCTCATGCCTTAATTGCTTTGGTGAGAGCCTTACTATCCGCCACCTGCAAGACGCACTCTCTAGCAGGCAAGGGTTTGGCAAAGCCAGGTGTAATGTTTTACTGGCTGCCATTGCGGAGTGATAGGGCCAGTGTCAGATAGGAAGCCTAGTAAGTGCATAGGGACATATGGCAACATGGCAACATATGGGACATATGGCAACATGTCTCAACCACCCTTCATATCCAGCTAGCCTTAGCATCCATGTTATGTTTGGGGCAGTGCTTGTCGCAGGGTGAAACATGGTAAGGGGCCTGTGGCCCACCTGGAATGGAAAAGCAGTTTACATCAGACAAAACACGCAAAACAAATGATTCGTAATACCTGCATAAGCCCAAGTTAAACACAGAATTATGTACACATGCACAGGAAAGTGAATAAACAAGAACATGTGCCTATTTACACTATTTAGTGCCTATTTACGCTACTATTTACACTATTTAGTGCATCTATACACTATTTACATGTGCCTATTTACATGCTAGCAATAAACACGTGTTAATCCAGTGCTCTAAAAATGTGCCATTTAAGAAACTGCCATAACAAGCTCACAACATACCTCGGTAGGGCAGGCATTGGAGATGCCTCTATGTGACGGAGCACACGCATCAACCAAAGCACATACATATAGCTGTGCACCCTAGATAAGGTTGGGCATACCAGCTGACAACATACTTACCACTGTACGGCGGCGATTGGAGGTGCCTCTATGTGACGGAGCACACGCACCAACCAAGACTGCCTTACAGCTTTGTACCCAAGCAATGCTGAGCTTACGTACAGCAACTACTGAAGGGTCAGAAGTGGACTATAGGGACCGGGCGGCCGTTGTATGGCACCACCGTCGTTTCAGCGAACAGCGCCGCCCGTGGCGAACCGCTCGTCAGTGGAATGCCGGTGGCGGTCAGCGCAGCGTAGTTGTGCATGGCTTTCTGTCGTTTGCGGCTTGCAAAGTGAACGCAACCCCACGTGCATTTTTCAGATCGGTAAATCTTGAGTGTGGATGTGACGTTTACGAGGCATGCCATGTGTGTTATTTACGCCCATACTATGTATTTACAAATAGCAGACGACGCTCAATGCGCCAAGCTGGAAGTCAAGCTGGAAGTGAAAGTTCGTTGCTTCATGTAATTTTTTCATGCCTGCATGCAGTTTCGCGAATCGAGGAGTATATTGCCGCTAAATGCTCCCACAAAGCCGGTGTGTGCAACCGATCTTAGAATGCTGCGGCGCTGACCTTTGGCAGTTGATGACGAAACGGCGCCGGCGTCGTGCACAAGCGAAAGACAAAGTTGGAGGGTGTCTTAGAAGATTTACCTCAAAACAGAAATTGTGACGGACAACGCTTCCGTATCTTCATTACCTACTGCTGAAACGTGTTTAATTTCACAGAAATGCTCTTACTACAGTCATCGGGAATCGTTGATAGAATAAATACCGTATGATAGTAGAATGTTATTTCCTGTCGTGGAGAAGCATTGCTTTACAAGAATTGCAATGGTTGCTGGCTAGTTGGTAAATGGTTTTTCAAAAACCAATTCCTGCGTGGCTGAAGGACGCAAGACAGGAGGGTGCCCGAAACCTGTACTCAGCTTCACAACTGAATGCTGCGGTCGGTTTACAAGCTGCCACCTACGCTTGAAAAATCATGCACACCTCCGTCTAACGACGATGATGGTTTATCGCAAAGCTCTATCGTATGGGTTTCCTTGGTTGCCTTCTGGATTTAAACTTTGACTAGTTAAGCGTCGAATTTGACCAGCACGCAGTTTGGTCTTTTGATCGCAGCGTCTTTGACTTTGATCATTTCCCATTCGATTTCGCACGAAAAAAGCTTTGTGTTCAGCCATGATAATTATTAGACGGAGGGCTAGATGATTTTGCTGTTTAATTTTGAACTTCCATGCCCCCTCTCCAAATCTAAACTTTTTCCAGCGTGTCGGAAATGTGTCTGTGGTGGAGGACTCGGGCTCATGCACCCATATTTGAAGCAACTAATCGCGCGTTTTTGGTGTCTTCACCAGGCATTACACGATTTTTAGGTACTCTGTAAAGAATACTTAAGCATTAAAAACACCCGTTGACGTTAACACTGCCACATTTTTTAACTATCACTGCCAGCCTTTATTCTACGCAGGTGGTAAAACGGTAAGGGGAGGAGGGATGGTTTGTAGCTTTTGGCTGTTGAGTTGGTGAATAACTTTGGCTCTTGATAAAATGACCACCGCAAACGTGGGATTTCCACTTCGGCTTTCAGGCTCCCATGCTGTCACAGTGTCGCTCACCAAAACCGAAGGTACAAAGCTCACGGTTACAGAAAGTGTAAACTACCGCAACATTTCTACGGCTACACGGTAATCCATCTCGTATGCAGGCGCCTTTCTATTTAACGCACGCATATCGAGGTATCCCAGCGCAAAGGCTGGCGTGGAAACCGTAGTCATTGAAACCAGTGAAGATCATTTAAAGTGGTAGAAATGAATTCTAATATTGCTAATAGTTTTATTCCTACTCAGATCGCGCGGAGCCAGGCGTAGAGCGCGGCAAAAAGCGCTCGTGTCAATGTAGCCCTTCCCCAACCTTACAATCATCTAATAAGTTTGCGTAGCCGTGAGTGCATTTAAGAAGAAAATAATACTAATGTTATATTCGTGTATTCCACTGTACTACGAAGCGAGAGGCTGCAAGCGAGGGGCCGCCTGTGCCCGCCACTGTTCCGCTTCTCGGGCGCGGGGCAAACGAGGGAGAGGGCTCTTGTAAACAATAAACGCTCCCCGGATTTCTAGCGTGGGAAGCCAGTCGTCTCTACGCCAGCATTGCGTCTGCTCCTTCTTCGCGGCGCTCAGCGCTGCCGCCCTGTCTGGGCGCCTTCGTAACGTCCTTACTTCCGGGGTTTCCCCTGAGACGATCATAACAATTTTGGCGACGAGGGTAAATTCAGTTTTCGTTCAAGTCATTGCACATACTTCGTTCGTGTTCAACCATGCCCACCTACGGTGCCTTGGAACCTTTTCACGGGGAAGGAGCGGCGTGGACGGAGTACCTGGAGCGCGCTAAAATTTTCTTCGACGCCAACAACGTTCCGGACGCGAAGAAAAGATCGGTGTTCCTGACCTGCTGCGGACCCGCAACCTACTCGCTGCTGCGGAGCCTGCTTACTCCGAAGACTCCCGACGAAGTGCCGATAGACGAGATATTCACCGTGCTGTCGAGCCACTACGTGCCCAAGCCCTCCGTCGTGGTGTCACGCTTCAAATTCAACAGTCGCACCCGCCAACCCGGAGAAGCTGTCAGCGACTACATCGCAGCCTTGAAAAAGCTTTCTTCAGAATGTGAGTACGGCACTTTCCTACCGGACATGCTTCGTGACCGACTCGTTTGCGGCATAGCTGACGCAACAATGCAACGCCGCCTGCTCGAAGAAGTAAATTTATCGTTTGACTCTGCGGTGAAACTCCTCGTTGCAATGGAGACCGCGAAGAATGACTCAAGCATGTTGATGAGAAAACCGAGCATGGAGGAGACCCAAGAAATTCATGTCGTGAAGAGGGCGCCGGGACAACGGCAGATAACTTGCTACCGCTGTGGAGATGCGCACTACGCAACTGCTTGCAAGCATGCTAAAGCACGATGTGGCGCATGCGGTAAGGTGGGGCATCTAGCCAAAGTATGCCGTTCAAAGAAAGCGTTTGACGATGAGAGCAAAAATCACTTAAACAAAGGATTCAAGAAAAGAGGACATCCAGTGAATGCTGTAGGGAGCGCGGAAATTCCTTCGCCTTGTCGGACACCGACATACGAAACGTGGTCAATGGAAAGTTCCGGAACCGTCCCGCCATTTTTCGCAATTGTTGAAGTAGCCGGAAAATCGCTTCGAATGGAGCTCGACACGGGGGCCAGCGTCTCCATCATGGGAGAAAAAGCGTTTCATGAGCGCTTTCCTGAGCTAACAATAGAGCCCTCGGACGTTGTTCTCAGAAGCTACTGCGGAAAAGTAACACCTGTCAAGGGTAAAGTTACCGTTCCGGTATAGTTCGGCAACCGTCAAGCGACCTTGCCGCTGTTTCTCGCCCCTGACCAGTGCCCTACACTCCTAGGAAGGAACTGGATTAGTGCTCTCGATCTAGACCTCACCGAAGTTCAGTCCATCAAGTCACTTTCGAGTGTGGACGAGCTGCTTTCGCGCTACAAGAGCGTGTTCTCCGAAGGTCCTGGAACCCTCAAGGGAGTGAAAGCCAAGCTATTCGTAAAGGAAGGTGCAGTTCCAAAGTTTTTCAAGCCCCGCACAATTCCGTTCGCACTTCAGGACAGGGTTGCCGAAAAGCTGGAAAAAATGCAACGCGAAGTACTCGTACCTGTCAGAACGTCTGAATGGGCAGCCCCGATCGTTCCAGTTGCGAAGGAAGACGGCAGCATTCGCGTGTGCGGAGATTTCAAGCTGACGATTAATCCTGTCGCGGTGCTAGAAAAGTACCCAGTGCCGAGAGTCGAGGACCTGTGGGCCAAGCTTTCCGGAGGTCAGAAGTTTACGAGGCTTGATTTGAAGGATGCGTACCAACAAGTGGAGCTGGACGAAGAATCGCAGAAGCTTTGCACGATCAACACGCCGCAAGGTCTTTTTAAATACACCAGGCTTCCCTTCGGCGTTTCCTCGGCTTCAGCCATTTTTCAGAGAGAAATGGAGAACTTGCTGCAGGCCTTGCCTCACGTCGCCGTGTATTTCGACGACATCATTGTGACCGGAAAGAACGACGCCGAGCACTTCACAAATGTGAACCGTGTCCTGCAACGACTCGAAGATGCAGGCCTGAAGCTTAAGCTCGAAAAATGCACTTTCCTCGCCAACGAGGTGGAGTACCTCGGACACGTCATCGACGCAGAGGGCCTGCGCCCAACACCGAAGAAGGTTGAAGCAGTCTTGAAGGCGCCAAGTCCCGGGGACGTCCGACAGCTGCAAAGCTACCTGGGGCTCATCAACTTTTACAGGCGTTTTCTTCCAGACCTGTCATCAGTGCTCCGACCGTTGTACTTGCTGCTCGTGAAAGACGCGCGGTGGAAGTGGACGGCGAAAGAGGAAGAAGCTTTCAATAAAAGCAAGGAGCTGCTGACTTCCGCACCCGTCCTACAGCACTTCGATCCGACAAAGCCCATCGTCCTGAGCTGCGATGCTTCGCCGTACGGCGTGGGAGCTGTTCTCGCACAGCGAGACGAAACTGGAGAGCACCCAGTGGCTTTTGCATCGCGTAGCCTCCTGCCAGCAGAGCAGAAATACAGCCAACTCGACAAAGAAGCCTTGGCCATAATATTTGGAATCACCAAGTTCCATCAATACCTGTGGGGCCATGATTTCGAGGTAGTGACGGATCACAAACCCTTGCTGGGACTGCTGGGACAGGACAAACCGATTCCGGAGCGGTCGTCGCCCCGAATGATTAGATGGGCAATTACGCTTTCGGCGTACAGATACCAGCTCATCTACCGACCGGGAGCGTGCATCAGCAACGCCGACGCCTTGAGCCGGCTGCCGCTACCTGCACAAAAAACGTACGTCCCTCAGCCCTCAGATATCTTCATGCTTGAAGGATCCTATCCACGACTCCTGTCTCCTTCGACTATTTCGAAGGCAACCCTTCGTGACCCCGTACTGTCTCGTCTGCTTCGAGCGTTACTGTCAGGTGACGAGATTCCGCAAGGAAAAGAATGGTCACTGTTTCAAAAATGCCAGACGGAGTTCAGCGTTCACGAGAACTGCGTTTTGCGGGGTGCCCGTGTTGTTATTCCCGAGTCCCTGCAGGCAGACGTTCTAAGCTTGCTCCACGAAACACATCCTGGAGTGGAGAAAATGAAAACAGTCGCGCGAAGCCACGTGTGGTGGAACGGACTTGGCCAAGACATTACCGACAAAGTGAAGCACTGCCAGGCATGCCAAGAAAACCAGCGCATGGGAAGGAGAGTTCAATCGACTCCCTGGCCGTTCCCTAAAAAGCCGTGGTCGCGACTACATGTGGACTTCGGCGGGCCATTCAGAGGCCATTACTTCTTTGTTTTGGTCGACGCCTTTTCAAAATGGGTGGAAGTGGTCCCAGTGACTTCACCATCTGCGGAGAGTACCATCAAGTGCCTGCGAAAAATTTTCTCCGCGCACGGATTGCCGGATACAATTGTATCGGACAACGGCACTGCGTTTACCAGCGACAAGTACGCTGACTTCCTCGCTCGCAACGGGATTCGCAGAATTCTCGTTCCCCCCTACCATCCTGCTTCGAACGGCGCCGCCGAACGTGTCGTCCAAACCATCAAGTCGAAGCTCAAGAAAGCTCAGCCGGGGGATTTCCAGACGAGCATCGACCGCATCCTCCTCTCCTACCGGACTACGAAGCACTCGTTGACAGGGTCGACACCCTCTGAGCTCCTCATGTGGCGAAAACTTCAAACAGCTCTCGACCGGCTGCATCCGAACCTGCGAGCAGACGTGGAGTTTAAATTACTCAAGCAGAAGCTTCGCTGTGACGAGAATGCCCGCAGAGCCCCTATGCCTTCGCCCGGAGAGCCTGTATTCGCACGAAACTTTCGCCCAGGCCCTGCTTGGATTCCTGGAACTGCCCGGAATTCCACAAGCTCGTCTTCACTTGAGGTAGAGCTGCAAGACGGCACAGTCTGGGACAGACATGGGGACCACGTTCGACCGGGAATTGCTCCCTGCATTATCTCCGACGACGAAGAGCCGCCGCAAACCACACTTGAAGCTGCCGAAAGCGGCCAGACCGACGCCGGAGGCAACACAACACCGGATGTACTGTTTATGCCGACGCCTCAGCCGAGCCCCGCTTCACAAGCAACGGGGCCAGACACGAAACTTGAACCGCAAGAGGGGTCGGACTGCCATCTTCGGCGCTCGAGCCGACGACGGAAAGCCGCCAGCTATTACGCACAGTGAAGACGGGCTCCCCAGGTGGTGAACTCGTCAAATGGGGGAGGAGTGTTATATTCGTGTATTCCACTGTACTACGAAGCGAGAGGCTGCAAGCGAGGGGCCGCCTGTGCCCGCCACTGCTCCGCTTCTCGGGCGCGGGGCAAACGAGGGAGAGGGCTCTTGTAAACAATAAACGCTCCCCGGATTTCTAGCGTGGGAAGCCAGTCGTCTCTACGCCAGCATTGCGTCTGCTCCTTCTTCGCGGCGCTCAGCGCTGCCGCCCTGTCTGGGCGCCTTCGTAACGTCCTTACTTCCGGGGTTTCCCCTGAGACGATCATAACAACTAATAATAGTAGTTTTATTCGTACTCAGAAAGGGTGGAGCCAAGCGCCGATCGCTGCAAAAAGCGCTCATGCCATTGCAGCCGATACCCAAATTTAGACGCGTCCGACAAGTTTACGTAGTCATTACTGCATCTAAGAACCCAACACATCTGCTTAGACTTCGTTTCATCTCACATGTCTGGTCACAACGCCACCAAAACTGACAAAGCACCGAAGCAAACACGACAAAAACAACGGGAGGCTGTGTAGTCCAATGCACCGGCTCATTCCACTGACGAGGGGAGCTCCGAGTGGTGGCGCCACCCGTCCAGCTGCCCGGTCCCTATAGGGATGTTATGCTGCTGCCAAGGCAAGATATATGCGCTCCTATTCCGTAAGGGGTCAATCTGTTAGCAGTATTTGTGGCCTGAAGTAGTAATTATCCCGATGCTTTTCATGTTCTTGTCTAGAACATGAAAGTTGTCTAGAAGTTGTTCTTTTAGCATCTCCTTCTGCTGCTCGGTTGGCTTGGGCAAGGTAGCTGTTCGACATGACAGCGGAATAGAACCTGACTTGATGTTTGATATTTTTGTTTGCCAGTTCCTTTGTTTCATCGGCGAATTCTCTCTTTCTCTCACGCACACGAGAACTTTTGCAACATTCTTGAGGCCGTTTTAGTCATCTCAAGATCTATTGCGCCCTCTGCGTCATATTCTTTAATGGTATCGAGGCAGGCCAACGCTTCAGCTGAACGTGTTATGCCTGCGGATGCCTGCATCTTCCCAATGCTGTTTAGAAGGCTCTGTGCCCGGATTGTCTTTGCCTCCTCTTCAACAGGCATATTTTGTTGCTTTTCTGGTGCCTGTGCCATTTGCACAGCGTGAATGTGCTTGCAAATGGTATTATGAAGCATGTACTCGCAGCATGTGCACGTGTAGGTATGAATGATGATGATAATGGTTGGTTTTTTTTTGGCGCAAGGCCGACTATCGGCAAAGCGCCAAAGAAGTTATTTATTGGTTGATGAGACTAAATACTAAAACATATGAGTAAAAGTAAGAGTCATAGAATGCAAAACACAATGGAGATGGCTAGTGTATAGGGCCAGGGTGATTACACGTGATATGATAAGAGCTGCAGAAAGTTTACTTCCGCTAAAAACTTTAGAACACGTTGAGTAGAAAACATTGGATCGTCGGCTAAAAAGTATGATGGGTGCAAAGGAATGTGTCGTCTGTGTAATTCAGGGAAATTTTTGTGTCGTGTTGTGTCAAGTGCCTTGCATGTGATTAGTATGTGGACTATGGATAGATCCCTTCCACACCTGCTACACATTGGTCGCGAAGATCCAGTGAGCAGGTGGGAGTGCGTTACATGTGTGTGACCTATCCGCAGCCTCGCCAGATCAACTTCAGTGTATCTGTTGTGTGAGTCAGTTATGTAGCGTCCTAGTTGTAGTTTTATTGCATGTAGTTTGTTGTGTGTTTGTTGACGCCAGTGTAATTGCCATGTGTTACCAAGCTGTCGTCTGATGTGTGTCTCTAGGTCGGTGTAAGGTACCATTGCAATGTCGACTGTAGTCATGAGAGCAGCATCACCAGCCATTTGATCGGCGGCCTCATTGCCAGGGATTCCACAGTGCCCTGGTCCCCAGTGTTGTGTCGTGGGTGACGGCGAGCGGCCTCGGCAGCGACGGAGCGAGGGACGGCCGCCGGGCCCACCCACAAGCCCAAGAAGAAAAGAGTGCGGCCTGCTCGTACCAAGACCAGAACCCAAAGAGAACGTTTATTGTTCAACAAGATGGCACCGAGACGCATACGCACGTGACCCGTCACGTGCGTCCACAGCAACGACATCTAGTTACAATTCATACAACCAAGCGCACACAGTGAGCGGGCGCTCCACTAGAGGGCGCCACTACACCACATCATCTCCCCGTGCAAAAGAAGTTCGCACACTCTGCGAAATACATACAGCATCTTAAATGCACACTCCACATCATCCTCCCGTGCTTTGAAGAATGTCTGCATCTTCCTTTCACTTGACTCACACAACAGGCTATCAGTCGCTCACGACAGTTCTATAAGTCCCCCAAAAAAAAACCCGTCCAAAACACTTTCAATGATGATATACGATTATACACAGACATTACAAGTTCAACATGACGCAAAGCATGAACCGTACGTATACCCCCTACCGCACATAGTCGCGAAGCCACTGAGGCTGCTTAGTCTTACGGCGTGGACGCGTAGACGATGAACTTGAATTATCTGACGACCCAGACGCCCCCTCATTTTCCCTTGTGTTGTCTACATGGCTATTTGGATCTGTTTGCTCACTATTTTCTTCCTGACATTCTACCGTTTCCTGAGGAACAACGGATCCAGACCTTGCACTGGAAGGAAGCTCTGACAGATCAGAGTCTGTCTGGACACTGGGGTTTGCCCCATCTGTCAACGGTAGACTAGGGGACTGACTGTCACAAATGTCTAAGTTAGACGAAGAGTATAAAAACTCTTTATGCCTCGAAGAGAGTTCAACATATTTAAAGGAATACGGTGCCGAGCCAACCTCAATTCCTTTCGGAACGACTGTGAGTTTCGAAGCGTTCCAGATCTTTCCATCACTGAGCTTAAAGGTGAAAGGTGCAACCTGAGCTTGCACTGTCAACGGCTTACTATACTTCAGAAATCCTTGCTTGCGGAATTTTACTTTCACGACATCTCCCACCTTTATGCGGGTCTGCTGCGCACCTTTCCTTCTGTCAAAGTACTGTTTAGCTTTATGCTGCTTCGTGAAGACCTGATTCCGAACATGAGGCAGGAAATTGTCCGATTCTGCTGCCTTTTTAAGTATCCTGAAGTTGCTAATATCCACTTTGGAACGAGGCTGACGTCCATGCAGCAAAAAAGCTGGAGAAAGACCTGTCACTGAATGTGGTGTGACCCTATACGACCCAAGAAATTGTGTAATGCTTTTCGAAGCATCCTTGCCTTCAAGTCTGGCTACCTGTAAATGTTCTTTGAGAACTCTGTTAAACCGTTCAATCTGGCCGTTAGCCTGAGGGTAATAATTCGACGAGAACACGTGGCGGATACCTTTCTCTTTTAGATACTCTTGCATTTGTTTGGAGACAAACTGGGGTCCATTATCCGTCACTAAAACCTCAGGGAGCCCTTCCCGACTGAAAGACCAGTCCAACAACTTAATGACATCCTCAGTTGAAATGGAATTTGTGCCCAGAACCTCAGGCCACTTAGAGTAGTAATCGACTAGTGTAACAAGAAATCGGGGGTATGACACATCTAACGGACCGACGATGTCCATTCCCAACTTTTGCCAAGGCCCTTCAGGCCATTCCACTGGCTGCAACGGAGCTACATGAGGCTTAGCAGACTTGTCTGCCAGCTGACAAACGTGACAATGCTTTACATGTTCTTCAACATTGCGATCCATTTGAGGCCACCAGTAACGTTCTCGGAGAAGTTGTTTCGTACGTACTATTCCTTGATGATTTTCATGTGCTAACTGGAGGAAGGTAGGTACAAGTACACAAGGGATAACTACACGGTCATCACGCATGAGTAAACCGTCCACCACAGAAAGTTCATCCTTCACATGAAAATAATCTGTTAATTCACTGTGTACTTTTTTCTTATCCGGCCAACCCTTGGACACATACTCTGCTACCTTCTGCAACGTCACATCTGCCTTCGTTGCCAGCTGCACGGTTTCTTTATCGACTACTGATGTTACTAGTGACACTATCTCTTCCTCCTTAACAAGTTCTTGACCGGTCTGAATGGGTAATCTCGATAGAGCGTCAGCCACCAGATTCTCTGACCCTTTGCAGTACTCGATGTCAAAATTGTAATACAGCAAACGAGCTGACCACCGTGAAATCCTCAAAGGTCTCCGACCTGAGTCTCCTGCGGCTAACAAAGCCACTACAGCCTGATGGTCAGTTCTAAGTGTGATCCGTCTGCCCCAAAGAAAATGTGCCACTTTTCACACGCGAACAAACAAGCCAGCGCTTCGCGCTCTCCCACAGAGTATTTTCTCTCAGTCTCGGACAAAGTTCTAGAAGCAAAGGCTACTGTTTCAAGCCTACAACCATACCGCTGCTGTAGCACCGCGCCAATTGCCACATCAGATGCGTCGGTAGTAACTACTACAGGCAAGTCAGGATTAAAGACCTTCACAACCGGAGAACATGTGAGGCACGCTTTCAACTGATCGAAACTGCGCTGAGCATCATCAGACCAACAAAACGTCTGACCCTTCCTGAGCATGAGGCGCAGTGGTTCAACTAGCTCTGCATAGTTCTTTATGAACTTGGCATAGTATCCTGCAAGACCTAAAAATGATTGCAGTGACTTTATGTCCGTAGGAGCGGGAGCATGAACTATAGCTTTTACTTTGCTCTCGAAAGGTGAGATGCCCTCAGCCGAAATCTTATGACCCAAAAAATCAAGTTCCTTGACCGAAAACAGACATTTGTCGTTCAACTTCATGCCACTGTTTGCTATACATGTTAAGACTTCAACCAAGCTCGCGTCATGCTCAGACGAAGTCTTTCCCCACACAAGAATATCATCAAGATAGCAAACGACATTTTTGCAATTCTTCAAGATCTGAGACATCATTTTTTGAAAAACCGCAGGCGCCGACGCCAGACCAAAACACACCCTCTTAAACCTGAATAAGCCTTCATGAGTCACAAAGGTAGTTAAGTCCCTACTTCCCTCTTCCAGCAACAACTGATGATAAGCCGACGCTAAGTCGAGCTTAGAAAAACAAACAGCACCATGAAACATCTGCAACAGCTCTTCAGCATGCGGTAAAGGATACCCATCAACGATAATTGCCTTATTCGGTTCCCGGAGGTCCACACACAGACGAATGTCCCCGTTCTTTTTCCGGACGACGACGAGTGGCGAAACCCACTCCGAGGCGTCGACACGCTCAATGACATCATTGTCCTCGAGGCGTCGCAGCTCGCTGGACACTGGATCACGGAGAGCAAGAGGCAATCTTCGTAGCTTAGATGCAACTGGAGTCACACCTCGCCGCCGTTGGATCTTATGCGAGACGTCCTTGATAAGACCCAACTCGCCGTTGAAGAGATGTTCGAAACCCGGGGGCACGTTCACGGGACACTGCACTGCACACACCGATGCTAGTCGACACGTAAGAGACGCACCGTCGATCTGAATACCCAATTGCTGGATGGCGTCGAGTCCCAAAAGCGATGTCCCTTTGTCTGTGACGTAGAATGTGACGGAGCAAGACCGTTGCAAGACTTGAACAGGAGCTTGGAATGAGCCGCGGATGCCGATACGCTGCTTGGAAAAATTCCACAATTCGACGGAGACCTTTGACAAGGCATGCTGTTTACTAAAATGACGCTTGAAATCTTCGGCAGTCATCAACGACACGGATGCTCCGGTATCGACCAAGAGTTGCATGGTCACTCCGCTGACTTCGGCATGAACGACTAAGTTCTTTCTTGGAGGATTGTTGACGCTGACTTCCGCTTGGACGACTAAGTCCTTTCTAGAAGAAGTGCTGACTGTTAAGACGGAAGATCTTGCGGGTGCGTTGATCTCCGTGGATGCTGGATGCTCTACAGGTTCCGGTGCCGGAGCGAAGCCCGTAGCTTCCTCCGAAGAAACTCGATGCACTGGTGCCGGCTTGCGACACATCGACGCGAAATGTCCCCACTTGTTACAAGAGTTGCAGCGCCGATTTCGGGCTGGCAAATTTTGAAATGCTGAATTATGCCATTTACTTCCGCATCGTTCGCACAACTGAAGTTTGCCTGCAAACTTCTTCGCCTGGACTGTACCGCGAAACTCTGCAGCTGACTGCGAATGGAAACGTCCATCTTGGGGGCCACCATCTTGCCTTCCCGAACCCGGTGGAATGACGTCACGGCCTCCCCGGCTGGCCAGGCCATCTTGAATTCCTGTGCCGCCATCTTGAGCGCGCCGGCCTCCCCGGCGGCCCATGCCATCTTGATTCTTCACGCCGCCATCTTGAGCGCGCCGGCTTTCCCGACTGCCATCTTCTGCGACGCCAACTTTTCCGCGCCATCCTACCGCTTGTACTTGATGATGATGCGAACCGAAGGCTTGATTCGCCAACGACAAAGATTCAAAACTCCGACCAATCTCTTCAGCTTTCTCCAAAGACAACTTTTCGCCATGTGCGAGCAGCTTTTCTCTAACCTGGGGGTTAGACGTTCCATGTATGATTTGATCTCGGACGCGCTCCGCGTACGTCAGCCCGAACTTGCAACGTACGGCTTTCTCCTTTAGAGCGGTCACGTATTCTAAAAAACTTTCCCCCCGAAATTGACGACGGCTTGTGAACTCATGTCGTTCAACAAGCGTATTTGTGGACGCAGCGAAGAGCCGGTCCAGCTGCTCCAAAAGTTGGTCGAACTTTGAAACGGCCGAAACCGAGGATGCGGTCACACTACAGTAGGTCGCGGAGTAAGTCACGATAGGGTTGGTCACATTAGCGTCGGTCACGTTACTGGCGGCGTCCCTCCTTGCTTCCTCCTGCTCCGTCTCGGCAAAATACCTTCGTTGCCCCTCCCTACCCAAAACGCTGACGAGCGTCGACGCGCGTCGTCCGTCATTCCAGTCGCTGCCGCCAGCCGCCTCGAGATGGGTCTGAAACAATTTTTTCCAGTTATGCCACGGAATCGGAGGCGGCCCCGGCAATTCGAGGAAAACGGGCAGGTTATCGAAGAGGCCCATGCTGCCAAGCAGGAAGGAGCGAGACGCAGGAGCAGAAGCAGAAGAACGAAGTAGGGCGAGGCCTAGGCGATGGTTCGACGAGCGTCAGCACAAAAGAACGCTAGGCCTCGCGACGCCAGACGCGCCGGACAGTCACACTCGAGCGAGGTCAAACGCACTCACGTTTTCATTCTGCCGGACCCGTCGACGATGTCGTCGCAGCAGAAGAAAATCATCCCGTCCTCGTCGCCAAAAAGATGTTGTGTCGTGGGTGACGGCGAGCGGCCTCGGCAGCGACGGAGCGAGGGACGGCCGCCGGGCCCACCCACAAGCCCAAGAAGAAAAGAGTGCGGCCTGCTCGTACCAAGACCAGAACCCAAAGAGAACGTTTATTGTTCAACAAGACGGCACCGAGACGCATACGCACGTGACCCGTCACGTGCGTCCACAGCAACGACATCTAGTTACAATTCATACAACCAAGCGCACAAAGTGAGCGGGTGCTCCACTAGAGGGCGCCACTACACCACACCCAGCATATAGTTATTTGAAGATTTTTGTAAGGATCACTTTTCTAAGGATCAGAGCTCCAACTAGCATCTCGCACCATACCTACGACTCGTTCCGTCGTAAGCTGCCATCACTTGTATTTCCAACACGAAAACAAGACTACAAAAAGAAAGACTGGCGAATAGTTCCCACGACCTAACACACCCACACGGGCAGTTAGGCAAAACACAAGTCTCTGGAGAATGTCCTCACGGCGTCTCACCAAACCCCAGTCCAGGCGCGGATGTCAGCGTCGGTGAATGGCCGAGACTGCTGAGGGAGTGGTGTTCCTCGGGCCTACACCGCCAGGCAGGCGAGCACCAGGGCTGTATGAGCGCTCCTCGGGAACAAGAACGAGAGGTACACCAGGTCTGCTCGCCGGCCTGGAGGTTCAAGAACCAAGCCCTAACCACTAATCGAGCAGCTTCGTTTTGCCCGTCCCTTCTTCTTTCCTCCTCTTCCGACAGAGTGATCAAGCCGTCTGACCGTCCTAGGGGTTGACCACCCACGCTGTCCGTTCACCTTACCACAATTACCCCCCTTTTAAGAAAGTTGTTATGACAACTATTCTCAGATCCGCAGAAAAACCGGTAAAGGGTTCGTTGGGCATGGGTCCAGCCGGTTTCCATGACACCTGCGCGCCCTCCATGCGGTGATATTTCTGGTGAGCATGTTCGCTGACAGGTGGCGCAAGATGCGACGAAACCACGCACGTCAACGCTGACGCCAGACCAGTAAAACCCTCTTAGAACTCGGTTAAGCATTTCCCGTAGACCGAGATGACCAGCCGGGGTACGGTTTCCATGACACCTGCGCGCCCTCCATGCGGTGATATTTCTGGTGAGCATGTTCGCTGACAGGTGGCGCAAGATGCGACGAAACGACGCACGTCAACGCTGACGCCAGACCAGTAAAGCCCTCTTAGAACTCGGTTAAGCGTTTCCCGTGCACCGAGATGACCAGCCGGGGCACCTTTGTGTGAGCTTCGAATGGCCGATTCTCGGAACGGCTTAAGCAAAAGATTCTGGTTATACGTTTTACCCGTCACTCGGTGGTACTGCTGGTACAGAACACTGTTTTTCTGTAGGAAGTTGGAGTAGTGGCCCTTGCGGTAATAAACTCGCTTGCCGACTTTCCGCTGGCACCATTTCAATGAAGGATCGCTGCTCTGTTGTTGACCTAGCTCATCAGGGAGCTCGTAATTCCTAGCTTCTTGAAAAGAAGTTGAAGTTGAAGTTCTTTATTTCAGTGAAGTACAATGGCTGAGGAGGCGGGAAAAAAAGCCGCTGTACTCGCGGCTTGACGGAGCTCCCACCCCCCACGACACAATCAGCAGGGACGAGGCAGGGAAAAAAAATCACAAATTCAAATACAAAATGCAAGCAAACAAGAAGCAAGCAAACAACAACAACAAAAAAAAAAGAAAATGCCAGCGCAATAAAATATTTGTTTACACCGATTACGTCAAAAGGGGGTATTCATGCTGTATTGTAAAAACATAAAAACATTTTCCGGAGGGTAGTGTAAGACGTAGAGCGAATGGATAAATCGTCGAAATCATATTTGTTTAGCGCTAAAGGCAAAGTGTACGATAGAGTCTGGTGACCGTAATTTGAGCGAGCAGGTTTAATGTGCCAGTGTTCATGGTGTCGTGTGTAATGGCAAATTAAGTTCTCGTGTAAGCTAGCGCTATCAGGCAGAAAAGTAACATTGTTTTGCATCTGAGTTTTGAATAGTTGGAGAAGGCGGAAGTCGTAAAGGTGATTGACGTTAATAATGCGGTATTTAGAAAACAAGGGACTGGAAGATTATAAAGGTGGAACACGAGCAATTGCTCGTAACGCCTGCTTTTGTAATACTAAAAGTTTTTGCATATTTTTGGCAGTTGTGGTCCCCCAAACTAAATGACAGTAGTTGAGGTGTGACTGAAATAGTGCATGGTAAATCAAAAGTTTAGTTTTCGTTGGCAGCATCCATTGCACCTTACGAAGAATACCTACTACACGTGCAAGGTTTGTCTGGATTTGCGCAAAATGGCTGTCCCATAGCATAAATTCGTTGAACCGCACTCCTAAGCTTTTAACAACACTAGCTATTTCAATTACATCATTCCCAAGCCTGAGGTGATCAACGATATTGTACTTTACGTTTTTAGCTCTAAAAATATTGCTTTAGTTTTCAGTGAGTTCATATTCAGTGCATTTTTCACGGACCATTCGTGTAATTTATACAACAGACGATTAGCCTTAAGTACTAAAATGTTAGCATCAGTACCCGAAAGAAATAAGCTTGTGTCATCAGCATATATGACATACTGAACTTCGTTATCTATTTGAACTAAATCATTTATGTACAAATTAAAAAGCAACGGTCCAAGGATACTACCCTGAGGGACGCCGTGTTTTAAAGTAGAATAACCTGATCGATGATTGTCAATAGACGCATATTGGAGGCGATTATTTAAATAGCTGCTAATTAGTTCAAGGGCTTTATTTCTAATACCATATACAGACAGTTTCTGAAGGAGAGTGGAATGATTAATCCTGTCAAAAGCTTTGGAGAAGTCAACAAATATACCAAGCGTAATATTTTTACGTTCTATATTACTGATAATTATTTCCTTGTGACAAAGTAATGCCATCTCTGTGGAGGCTCTAGGCCTAAAACCGAATTGCTTAGACATTATTACATTGTATTTATCGAAGAAATTGGAAAGGCGCCGGAATATTAATTTTTCGAGACCTTTCGAAAACACCGGAAGGATAGACAGGGGCCTATAATTATTTAAAACACCATTAGGACCGCCTTTGTGAAGAACAATGACTTCGCCTTTTTCATTTCACTCGGAAAGACACCAGAAGCCAACGATAAATTATAAATATGAGTTAAGATGGGACATATTATATCTAACACATACTTAATGGGTTTGATCTTAAGGTTGAAAGCGTCATCACTGTTGCTATTTTTTATATCTCTATATACTGACAGTACTTCGTTCTCATCATAAGGTGATAAAAATATACTGTTACTTAAATGTTCATTCAAATATTGCAAAGCACTAGAATCATGGGTACTATCAATAAGCGGTTAAAAATAATTATTAAATTTATCTGCAAGTTCACTTCCGGAATATGCTTTTCCATCAATCACTAGGGTGTCCAGACTATTGGATTTTTTACGGTGTAAGAGTTCATTTAGTTGACGCCAGACTTTCCTTGAGGCAGTTGTACCTTGAAATAAATTAAAGTAGTAGTTCTTTTTCGCCTTCCTTAAACAAGAATTATTTCGATAAGATTTGAAAACAGAAAATGTTGCAGGGTCCCGATCCCGTAAGAATTTTTGATAAAGCCTGTTTTTCTTTGAGATCATTTTAAGTATGCGCGAGGTAACCCATGGCTTCCGTGCTTGCTTAGGCCGCTTTACGTCTTGATACGGAAAAGAATCATCGTAAAGGGGCACAAAGATATTCATAAAAGTATCAAATGCCTCATTACATGTAGTAAGTGAATAAATTGACTCCCAGTTGACGTTGATAACCTTGGTTCGAAATTGATCTAAAGTCTGTGAAGTTATACATCGACTCTTATACGTCTTCTCTTTGTTGAAATGTTTATATTCATGATTGGGGGTGCACGTTAAAAACACAGGTAGGTGGTCACTGAGCACACTGCTTATAACGCCACCAGACAGGGAATGAGCTGAACTATTGGTTATCAGTAAATCCAGAATTGTTGCGCTAGTAGGGGTTATGCGGGTAGGTATCTGTACAACATTAACAAGAGAATAAGACAGAAGAAGAATTGACAACCGAGAACTTCGCAGCGACTTCTCATTCATGTCAATATTGAAATCACCGCCAATAAATAACGACTAATCACAATCAATTGAACGCTGAAAAAGTCTTTCCATAAAGTCAAAAAAATTATCAACATTTCCATCAGGAGGGCGGTATACAACGGTTAACATAAGCTTTCCACTACACACAGATAATACCTCATAGTCAGGTGCGAGTACAGTTAATTCATCAATGGTTTTACATTGCATTTGCTCAGTGACAAATAAACACACACCACCCCCTCGTCTATCGTTCCGACTGAGATAGAAAGACACGTAACCTTCCATGCAAAAAAAGTCACTAACGTCCGAAATCCATGTTTTCATGAGCATTACAACCGAAAATTGAAATCTAAATTCCTTCAAAAACACTTGCAAAACATCTTGCTTTCCACGAACAGATTGTATATTCAATTGCACGACAGAAAATTGAGGGCAAGGGCCAGATATAAGATTAGAAACATCACTTGGTGAGCTGTGCAGTGGACAATCGCCGAACAGATTCTCAGAGCATCAAGTTATTAGGTAGGCAACCTGGTTAAATCTGCCTCACATTTGATTACATAGGTATTCTCGCCAGTTGTTCTCCTCACAAGTATTTTTCCGTTGCTGGGCCATGCAAACCTGTAACCTTTGTTCTGGGTTCAATCTTTTGCTACAGCGAGTAGGATCCTGTCCAGATGAGTTATATTTTCAACAATGTACACACTAGAGTCCGAGTTTTTTAGGTCCTTATTCTTCTGGGGCCACTCATCTCTAACCGACTGTTGCTGGAAGCGAACAATAATGCCAGGTATCGTACCAGGCTTCGCAGGAAGCCTGTGCACTACGCCCACATCTGTTGGACCCAGTTCCGGCAAATTCACCAATTTGGCAACCTCGTTCACTTTCGCAGGCAAGTTCTCATTTTGCGTAGCACAAATTCCATGAATTACAAGATTCTGGCGCCTGCTCCTGCATTCTAAGTCGTTAACAGCTAGTTTGAGTTGCTCAGTTTCCTTATTTTGATTATCAGCCTCAAGAACGTTCACGCGCTTGCGCAGTTCCTTTAACTCTGCATCATGTCTTGCCATGGTCATCACCACTTCGTCATATTTGGCAGACATCATTGAGATCGATTCCTCGATCTTGTCGACTTTTCGCGGCAGGTCTTCCAGCTTATTCAACTGCTGTTGAATAGAGAGCAACATCTCATATAGGTCGCTATCGGCCCTTTCCTTCGAAGCACCTGCACCTCTCAGTCGCGAGGAGTAGCATACTGTGCATTCCCAAGCTTCAAAAAAGGCATCACCCTTCCCCTTAACCACCGCTTCAGTGATACCGGAACACTTACCAAGGTGAAAAAACTTCAAGCACTCCGAGCAATGCATAGAACGACCTAGCGCAGGAAGCGCTTTAGAACAGCCACCGCAAACATTGTCCGAAACACCCATTACACATTTACAACAAGTTGCAAAACACAGCAAGATTTAAAAAAAACAAAAAAAACAGCAAATATCACATACGTCGGCAGCAGCAGGGCAGAGTGGCGAAAAAAAATTTTTTTTACATTAGCATTTTTTAGGGTAAAACAACAGAAAATAACCAACCTGCATCAGCTAGAAAAAAAAAGATGAAGCGTCAGCCCACGAAACGTTCGCCGCCACCGCCACTGCCGAAATGACAAGATGTGGGCGTAGCAGCTGCAGTGGTGCCGGGATTGTTGCGGTGAATGACAGCGTAGTGACGCTAGCGGCAGTAGTTCCCACTTGAGAAGTACCACGCCGGCCAAGTGATCCGCAGAAAGGACGCAGGAAATTCTTTACGGGGTGACGAAAATCCCGCAGGGAAAGCCGGTGTCGAAAAGTTCTTGCATGCCTGCAGTAGGTAAAGATGAAACGTCAGCCCACGAAACGTTCGCCGCCACCGCCACTGCCGAAAATGAAAATGAAGGCTGTTGTTCTGGGCCTTGACAATGGCAAACATCAGCACCGGAACGTCTGGTGGCCTTTCCTCTTTCAAAGGCCCAATCTGTTTCTCGTCCCGGCCGCTTGTGCTCTCCCAGCACGGAGCTGGGTTCAGTGCTGCTCGTACTCCAGGCAAGTTGCCAAGGACGAGATCATATGTGGGGTTTGCAATGCAAATGGCGTCCACTTCCCCTGTGAAGTAGGGCGTGTCAACGTGAATCTTCGCCTCTGGTAACTGCATCGCCGACCCGTCAAGGAAGAAGACTTTCTTTGTTTTTCCCGAAACCCTCTTGTCGGGAATGAGGCTGCTCCGAACAATAACAGTGTCGCTGCCCGTGTCCCTCAGACGAAGCCTGAGGTTTCGTTTGCGTTCCTAGAGGAAGCAGTGGAAACCCCGTTTGGATGACACTGAGAAAACCGTGTGAATACACAAGAGACAAAATGTTACGGGTCGGTTGGTTAGTTTTTGCACTCTTCAGCGCTGTGCCCTGACTTGACGCAATTCTTGCATTTTTGCGGACTTCTTGGAGGGACGTGACAGTCAGAGGCAGTGTGGCCGATGCGGTTGCATACGTAGCCTTTTAGAAACTGCTCTTGGGCATCACCTCTCTCTCTCTGGGTGTCTCTTCTTCACTGTTGTTCCCAAGGTTCGTGATGTTTTGGGCCTCGAGGAGGTGGTCTGCGTGGTCAGCCAGAGAACTCAGCGTCTTGCAGTCCCGCTCCTTGAGGAATACAATGAGCTTAGCGCGGCAACATCGAAGAAACTGCTCGGAGACGACAAGGTCCCTGAGTCCTTCGAGTGTTTTTTGCACGCCCGCCATCTCAATCCAATGGTCAAAGTATCCTGAGGGCCGGGCAGCCAGCTGTCGTCCAGTCTCGCCATCCATAGCTCGCGCTTTCCTGAATTTCTCTTGGTAGACCTGCGCAGTGAAGCGCAAGCGCTGCAACAGAGCCTTTTTGACCGTTGGGTAATCCAGCGATTCCTCCGCTGAAATATGGCCTATCACTGTCGAGGCTTCCCCAGAGAGGCACATGCTGATGGCCGTGCCCCATTTCTCTGATGGCCATTCTGGTGAAGCAGCTACACGCTCAAAGCGCTGTAGATATGCATGTAGGTCATCGCGGCGCTCATCAAAGACGGGGAGAAGCTTCTGGGTATTGACCATGACCCCAGGGGGTGGCGTGCCGATCGGTCCAACGCCGTTCTTGCGGCTGGCGTTCCCCTGCGACCCCGCATTTGCAGGCGTTTCCCGAAGTCGGAGCTCCAGCAACAGAAGCTCTTTGTGCCTTTCATCCGCGGCCTTCTGCCTTCCGTCCTCCTCGCGACTTGCTTCCCGTTGAGCGGCTCGTTCAGCGCGGTGGTCGGCACGTTCTTTCTCAACCAACTAGTGGAGCTCCTGCCCAGATAAGCCGTACTAAGCGCCTAGCGCTGTAAGCTTTTCAAGGTTCATGCTGAGGCCTTTCTGCACGGTACGGAAGCCGTATTGGTTAGTATGCGAGCTGGATCCTGGCAGGCTCGCCACTTTTTAAGGATCAGAGGTCCAACTAGCATCTCGCACCAGACCTACGACTCGTTCCGTCGTACGCTGCCATCACTTGTATTTCCAACACGAAAACCAGACTACAAAACGAAAGACTGGCGAATAGTTCCCATGACATAACACACCCAGACGGGCAGTTAGGAAAAACACAAGTCTCTGGAGAATGTTTTCACGGCGTCTCACCAAACCCCTGTCCAGGCGCGGATGTCAGCGTCGGTGACTGGCCGAGACTGCTGAGGTGGTGGGGTTCCTCGGGCCTATGCCGCGAGGCAGGCGCGCACCAGGGCTGTATGAGCGCTCCTCCCGAACAAGAACGAGAGGTACGCCAGGTCTGCTCGCCGGCCTGGAGGTTCAAGAACCAAGCCCGAACCACTTTTCGAGCAGCTTCGTTTTGCCCGTCCCTTCTTTTTTCGTCCTGCTCCTCCTCTTCCGACAGCCTGATCCAGCCGTCTGACCGTCGTAGGGGTTGGCCACCCACGCTTTCCGTTCACCTTACCTCAGAGTCATACGCAATCATTAGTACCTTGAAAAGAGCATTGATCACATAGTTTTTAGATGACCTTCCTAATGACAGTGCCTGTACAACGCTCAGAGAGTCTGTGTACACGATGGACTTGGAATTTCATGTTTGATTATGTGCTTTGAAACGAGTAAAATGCCATACGCTTCTGCCGTGTAAATACTGCCGTGAAAATTCGTTGCTTTTGATAACTGTAAAATTTGGTCTGTGCGCTGCACAAGAGACAGTAGAACCAGTTTTCGACGCGTCGCTATAGAATTCTGCGCACCTGTACTTGTCATGCAGGAACAGGAAGTGCTGGAAATTCGCACTCCTGGGTACCCTATTTTTTTCTACTAGTGTGAATGACAGATCGCATGATATAGGACGTAGATGTCATGGTGGAATAAAATTATGGATGAGTGTCTTGTGCGTGTCTGACAGGGGGACCTTGAAAGCAGAAGCCCCCTCCCTGACTCTGAGGGAGAATGGTGCACTTCAACCAGAATGGTGGACTCCAACGTTCTGTGCATACTTTCAAGGTGCATGTTGGTGTTTACATTCCCATCCTGTAGCTCAAGGCCCGCTCTTCTCGACGACCAGCATATTACTCCTTGAAGTATGAAGTATGTAAGGAAGTCCTGTAGCCCGGGCTGACTAGGATCACCAAAACTTAAAAAGAGGTTAATGAGCTCCTCTACTTCAAGTTTACTGGTGCAGACCATGATTGCACAAAGCTCCATGTAGACATCGACCTGCTGCAGCCGTCCTTTTATCAGCCGCTGTACATTCTGTCTCCCGTTTTTGTTCACATGCCAGGTGCACAGCAATTTTTTCTTCGGCTTGCCCATGACTGATGACCAAGCCTTGTAGAACTCAGGTGCATCATAAGATATGAAGTTTGTAGCAGGCACCTGACCAGTAGACTTCAGGCTCTCAAAGAAAGCTTTCACGGCTGGTGTATTAGGTCGGTTGCTAATGAAATAGGCTACAGGAAGGCCTGACCCATAGTCGCCAAGGACTAGAAGTGTCGTTAACTGGAAATTATAGCCCGTGATTTCATGGGTTCAGTCAATGCACACAGTGCCTGACCCAAGTTCCTTTGAAAGACCTTTTTGTGCTTCTGTCATAAAGACAAGAGCAAAATCTTTGGCGAATGTGCTGCCTGGCATGTCGCTTCCCTGCTGCTTATAGAGGCGAACCACTGCCTCTTTTTTGTTGGCCATGGCTCTTACCCGGATGTGCACACTGCTTGCATCATAATCGTGGCACCGTTCTGAACCATGTAGGATGAACTGCCTCTTGATGTTGTGCAAGTGCCATCCCTTTATTACATCTATCGGCCTCATTGCGCCCTGCCTAGAATCTGTGATCTTTTTCAGAACAGTAGACATAGGCACAACCCTGGAAATGTCATCTGCTATTACTGCACGCTGTTCCTCAGTCATCTTTAAGTGGGCCACATTTTGTGCATGCCCAGAGTTTTTCGTCTGGTAGGTAACACTGACAGGGCTTTTAGCAGTACTGCCCTCGGTAACAATCATGTAAGACAGACCCATCCTACCTGTTTTTCAGCTCCCCTGGCTCTTCAGAAGCCGAAGCCCATGTTGAGAAATAAATATTGGCAGGCAGGGGGCGACTGTAGGAGGAGAGGAAGAGGAGAATAAGGGGGCGCTCACAGCCTCGCTAATCGACTCGTTCACAACAATGCAAGCAGACGCTGGTCTTCTTTCGCTACACATTTTCTGGTGCCGAAACCCGGTGACCAACCAGGGACCTTTACTCTAGCTTTGCCGACGAGCTTCAGACTTCTGCTTTGGAGACGTCTCAGTGGCCCCAGACGGACGCTGGTGTCGCAGGCGTAATTCTCACTTCGAAGACGTCAATACAGCTCTTCCACAACACTCGCATCAGTGACTCAACTTCCGCTCCGGACACGTCTGATCGGCTCTGCCATGAACTTGGAATCACTGATTCGACTCCCGCTTTAGAGGCGTCCCTACGGTCCTGTTGCGACCGTTTCGTTGGCAGCGCAGCTCTCGTTTCTGCAACATTTCAGCAGCCCTGCTATGATTGGAAGAAAGTTTTGTTGGATCCGGCAACAAAAACGCGATTAGTGCAGAAGATGGACCCGCTTCAGGGTATAACAAAGAGCCTGCTTCTCCGGCGCTCCGTGAGCGAGCTTCGACGCCGGAAGCGAGCTTTGGCCGCGCTCGTTAAGCCCGGTGGGGAGGCATGCTCGTGGCGAAGCAGAACAAAAGCTTCGATGGTGACTACCCCTTCTTCAACAAGCACAAGTCGATCCTGGACGCGCATTTCTGTACTATTTATAGATCCGACGAGAGGGAAGTCTCGTGGTACGCAGAGAAACCGGGTGTGTTGCTCGAACACAGCAATTACGTCACGGAAGGCGAATCAGACGTGGACGCAACGACAATGCCACAACGCTCGCTGCATGATCTCTGCGAATTTGACCATCCGCATCAGCTGTTCCCATTCGATCCCGGCGGTCGCCTTGACAAAGCTGTTTACAGAAATAGACAGCACCGAGACGCCCAGCCAAATGCTCCACGGGATCCGCGAGCCAGCCTGCAAGCATCGCTGCTGTTAATAATGCGCTGCTACGGAATTCGGAAAACTGGTCGTAGTGGGGCCCGGACTTCGCCACTGCCCTGCTGCTGCGAGCTAGCTTCTAACCAACTTGGCGGTGGCGGGAGTGTGTTGAGAAATAAAAATTGGCAGGCAGGGGGCGACTGTAGGAGGAGAGGAAGAGGAGAATCGGGGGGAGCTCACTGCAGAGAGGGCTCGGAATCCGACCTCGACACTTCAGGCTCGGGCAGCAAAAGCAGTACGCCAGTAAGGGGTCAGGTCAGCCGCACGAATTCAACTGTGGGCGATGCCACGCATTTCCCCAACCTGGAGGAAGGATCAGAGGAGGAGCTGCTGACCAGGACCGACACTGAGTTTGTTCAGCAGCTCTTCAGCTAAGGGCTGACACTGAAGTACATAATAAAGAATACGCCGACCACCAGAGAAAATAAAACAACTAAAACAATGACGTTTCGGCACCCCGAACGGGAGCCTTGTTCCCGTTCGGGGTGACAGTTCAGGGACAGCAGTTCGGGGCTCTCTTGAATCAGCGCAAGTGCTGCTGTCCGGCTTCCAGCAGATGAAGGAGTTGGCAGTGAGGCAGGCGTTAAAGGAGGCACGCCTAGAGGGCGAGTTGCGTGGGGGGGGGGTGTCGACTGCAGCCCACGATGCAGATGGCTGGGGGGGGCTGCGACATATAGCGAGGCAGCAGCGACTGCCGCAAGTTTCCCCCAGCAGACAGGTGGCATTGCCAAGAAAACAGAGGAAAAGGAACCCGCGGTGCTCTTAGTTGAGTCGACCGACCCGCAAGCGATAAAGCCGGGAAAGGAGGGGGCTTTCCTCAGCAAGTCCTTCCAGAAAAACTTGGTCTTGGTCTCAAACAAGTTACCCTATGACCGACCGTGAAGGGGGTGGCCGTCAAGTCTCATGAAACGGCTGGCCTGGAGAGGCTGGCGGCAGCTATCCAGGAAACGTCTGCGTCACAGGCACTATCAGTAAGGAAGGGGAGCGGCAGGAGGAAGGCCTACAAGCTGGTGGGGGTGGACCCAGAGGTGGGCTCCGATGCCCTCTTACCACACCTACTTGAACAGAACAACCTTGAGGGTGAGGCGGAGGAACGCCGCGTCCTGAAGGACTACGTGGGTAGACAGGGGGAACGAATAGTGATCGTCTCGGTCCCTAAACAAGTGAGCCGGCAGCTGCTGCCAAAGAAGAAAGTACACCTGGGTTGGTCAGTGTGTGCGGTTTATGTCAGCCCCAACTTAGCGAGGTGTACCAACTGCGCACGGTACGGGCATCTTAAAGTAGAATGTCGGGGTAAATATCCCACTTGCATGAAATGCTCGGTACAGCATAACACAGAGCAGTGTAAAGCGGAACGGTTCAACAGCCCCGCCTGCCGGAACCATGGGCGTCAGAGCGGCTGCGACCACTTGATGTTGTCGGTCTGGGGCCCCGTGTACAGGGAGATGGTGGCAAAGGCCACCAGGTATTGGAGTTAAAAGATTGATTCGCTGAGCGTGATCCCGGCCAACCTAGCGCGCTCGTACAAAGCGAATGAGTACCTGAACATTTATCAGCAGGAAAATTTAAATCAAATTACACTAATTCAAGAACCATACCTATTTCCAAACAAATTGATTGGATTCCCAATAAAACATCGCATAATTGCTGCTTCGGTAGGGGCTAAAGTGGCCGCCATAATTCACGACTCTAACATACAAGCACTTCCCATTCCGGTTCGACAAACCAGCATAGCCGTAGGCATCACCTGGTGGAAAGAGGAAATATTAATTATTAATGGCTACGTACCCCACCGAGAGGACATAAACGACACTATAGGGGAAATTGAAGAGGTTTTCGAAATGGTTAGCTACGAAAAAATAATACTAGGTGGCTTTAATGCAAAAAGCACAGTTTTGAGGGGGGGGGGCAGTAAGACAGATGAGCGAGGGAAAATCCTATCAGAGTTTATAATCTCAAGATATCTGTACATTCAAAATGACGCGAATTCTCTCCGGACCTTCCAGACAGTAAGCGGCCGGAGCTGGATAGATGTTACATCAATTTCTCCGAACCTAATACGAGAGGTTCAGTAATGAACAGTCCTTGACCAACCGACTGCCAGCGATCACAGGTACATTAAAATTAGACTCCTTCGAGGACCGGAATCAAAAACAAAGAGATTGCAATGAAAGGGGGAGAAAAAGTGCTTAGTAGTTTAAAGGAAGATGAGTGGTTTATTTCGATGGGAATGGCAGAAATAGCAACAGCGGGGGAAATGGACGACATTATCGGCACACTCTATGAAAAAATTGACAAGTGGCGGGAGGAGTACACAAAACTGGTGCGGAGTAACAAAGAGCAAGCGAAACCATGGTGGAATATTGAACTCGAAATGGAAAGGAAGCGAATCACTGCTTTACGTGAAAGGTACCAAAAACCGACAGGACCTGAACGGAAAGGACACAAAAGGAAATAGATTTATGTGGAGAACATAGCGAAAGCAAAGAAAGGTAGCTGGAAGGATCTCTGCTCAGCCATGTCCAAAGGGAACACTTTCAACCTGCCATATAAAAAGGCTCGGAATAAACTTAGGAAACCTTTAACCTTGGGACTAATTCAAAAGGCAAACTCCGAGTATACGGCGACAAAGGAGGAGACTAAGATACCTTATTGAGAGCCTACATCCAAGGGTGTCAGAAGTTATAGAACCAGAATCGCAGGAGAGGAGAGAACAGAAGGGGGGGGGGGCATTGCTGACGACCACCAGTTCAACAAATTGGAAGTGGACATCTGCATCCAAAATCTGCGCAACGTCGCTCTAGGACCTGATGATATCCGGACACCCTTCTAGAAAAAAATATATGGCTACCACCCGGGTTTCTTCCAAAATATTTTCAACGCAGCACTAAGAATAGGACATTTTCCTAAGAAATGGAAAGCATGGAACTTCACTGGGTCAGACGCTACGAAGAGCACCCCACCCATTGCATTCAACTCGATTCCTGGAAAAGCACTCGAAAAGTTAGTGAAAAATTGGCTGTATTACTTCATGAACCAAAACGGGCTACTTCACAAGTATCAGTTTGGATTTAGACATCTCACGTCTACAACAAATTCCCTCAGGAAAATAACACAAAAAGTACGGAAAATAAAGGAAAGAGGGGAAAACTCAATAATCATAGCATTGGATATATCCTACGTATTTCACTCTATTAGTACAGACTGTATAGAAGAACACCTGCTTAAGTTCAAATGTCCTGGTAACCTGCGCAATTTGTGCATAGATGCATTAAGGAACAGAAGTTTAATATATCAAAGCGGGTAAAAGAGGCTCGAGTTCAAACTTTCCAAGGGTTATCCTCAGGGCTGCCTTCTCAGCCCACTTTTATGGAATATTACTGTGTCCTCCTTGCTAGACCGAACCTTTCCAGAGGGGGTACACATACAAGCATTTGCCGATGATATCGTAATGGTCGTGGCCGCCCGTTCCAGGGGTATACTGGAGCTGAAAGTAAGTTCTAGCATACAAATTGCAGCCGAATGGGCGAGAGACACGGCAGTGAAATTAAATAAGTCGAAAAGCGAAATGCTGGTGATGGATGACAAGTACGAGACGAAGCCGCCGAAAGTTGTCATGGACGGGAAAAAATTAAAAAAGAGAACCTAATGAAGATTTTAAGGGTAATGTTCGACCCGACACTTTCATTTTTACCCCATCTAGAATACGTTCAACAGACAGTACGAAATCGTAACCATAAATTATGCACACTTGCAGGAATTGACTGGGGATTTACAGGAAACAAACTAAGAGTGGCGTATAAAAAGGCCATCGAACGTATTATGGTATACGCTGCACCCGTATGGTATTCAGAGCACCAACACAAGTTACATGAGCTACGGGCCATTCAAAGACTTTCTTTAATTAAAATAACACAGGCATACCGCCCAGCTCCAAACAAATCACTAAATGTTCTGAAGGATGTCACGCCAGTGCACCTCACTATAGAAAAAGAAGTGGCACTATGGAATTTTACAGGAAGGAAAATCTTTCAATTTCGAGGGGACGGACTTCCGCAAGGAAAACATTTCTACAAAATTTGATTGGAAGCAGCGCCCGTGAGTGAAATAGGACGAAAAGAGGAGAAAAGTTTGGTAGATGTGTTCTTTTTCAGGATGGGAGGGGCAAGTAGAGGCCGAATTGAGCAGGGAGGGTGCCGGAAGACCAGTGGAGGTTGTAAAGTCAAGAAGGCACGAGCGCTGCCTCTTGTGTGCGTTTCTGATAGCCTGGTATGTGATGCCGTCAGCCCCGGGCGCACTTTTCATTTCTGCATTTTGAATGGCCCGCACGAGCCCGACGGCCATGAAAGGTGCTCAGAGGGAAATGAGGGAGCCGGCGCGCGCGTCGGGTGCGTGCGACGTCAGATACTTCATTTTGGGCTGCAACGGATGCTGCTGCCGGGGGACCGGTTTGCACGAGAAAGCTGAGCCGCATTTTTAGCCTATTACCTACCACCACTTACCAATGTGGAGCACCTGGAGCGCCTGCGTTCCAATGCAAGAAGCACGCATCCGAAAACAGGCAGTTTGACTGCGTGAGCAATGGCACAGCGTACTTTCGGTACCCAGACCTTAATGGCTCGGACCAGATCGGGTGCATGTGGAGCAGGGGAAGTGTCGAGCAAAGCAGCGTGCTCTTCGACTTAGAATCGGGGCTCTCCATCGAAGTGTAGACCACTACAAAGAACTTCGCAAGATAAGCCAAGAAAGTTACGTCAGCACATTTCTGGATATTGTCGAAATGCTAACCATAACGACACCAGAGCAATGTTCATTCTGGGGTAGTTGACAAACTACAGAAAAGAGAGGATGGCTAGGTCGGAGAGAAGGCTTCCGTAGTACAAAATCCTCCGTAACTTGTCACCGAAAGCGTATGCGTTAATCCGCTCCAAAGGCGTCCTACGCTTGTTTCTTAGAACAATGCTGTCAAAGTACACTGGATCTAGGACAGGTAAGGTAGGCTTCAGTGTCTTAGTGCGAAACTGGCTAGAAACTGAACTCCATGTGATGTCCTCATCACAGTCGAGAATATGAAGCTGTGTTGTTGACGAGATTCATATAAAAAGAAAACTCGAGTACATCCGTCAACGGGACGCATTCATCGGCGACGTCGACATGAGAGCAGAGCTAGGCCACCTTGCGCTGGTGGACAACCAGGACTTGGCGAACTCCGTACTCCGTTATCGCTTTATGGGTTGGCAGCGAGGTTTAATATACCAGTCGCCTACTTCTTCACAAAGTGTTGCACTGGTGACGAACTGGCAAGAGACCAGTGTCCACATGATAAAAAAAGTCGGAGAAGTTGACTTTCGGGTCATGAGGCTGGTCACTGACAACCACAAAGCAAATACAGCTGCAAAGGACACACTCTGCCAACGGAAAGCCACACCACCAATGTTGGACCCCGCTGGCAATGCGGGGAAAATTTTTCGAGCATTTGACCAAAGCCACATTACAAAAAATGTGAGGTCGCAGTTTCTTTCCCGGGACATCGGCAGCGACAAACAGATACTGCCAGCCTGCCCGAAGCTACTGTACAAGATTCAGCAAGGATCAGCTGCCAAGCTGGTCTGGTTTCTTTCCCGCAAGCACCTCGACCCATCCAACATTGAGAAGATGGCAGCAAAGCCCGCCATGCAGCTTTTCTCGCCTCCAATCACAGCCGCTTTACTATACATGCAAAGGCAGGCTGGCCATACTTGGGGCACTGAATTTGCCTCCGTTGGGCCAACGGTGGAATTCCGGCAAACAATGCACAAGTGGTTCATATTTAAGGACGTCGGCCATACATGCCAGCCAATCAGAAGAACGACCCAAGCACCCGCCAGTTCACCAGTGCAGACGATCCGCAGTTGGAGTGGCTTCAGTTCCTTGATTACATCCATACACTGAAAGACGAGAGCTGCCTGGACAACTATCTCACGAAAGAAACACATCAGGCACTCGTGCATACCACCATCTCAAATGTCGAGTGGATTTGTTTCCTTTTGAATTAGAGAAAGTTTCTAGTCGCGTTAACCACATAATTCTCAAGCGACCCAGTGGAGACGTTGTTCAGCTTCCTGGAGAGAATGGCGGGCTCCAATGACGTGCGAGTGTCATTTCTTGCCTTCAAAGAAAGCTGAAGGCTGGCATCGTGGCTTCATCCATCAACAGCAACGTGAACGGGAGTTTGCCAAGTGACTGAAAAATGGAACTGCCAGAGCTGCCTAGACCTTAAAGAGAAGCCAAAGTGTGACGCACCTGCGGATGTCCTCATCACACACCAGGATCGAAGCAGGCAAAAGTACCCCACAAGCGAACTTGTATGCGTGCTGCTTGCACAAAAAGCATTTGTTGGTACCTCACGTGTAGATTGCCACATGCCTTCTCAGTGGACATCTAATGCCTTCTAGTGTTTTCGCAGTGAATCTTAAGGAGAAACAAAAACACTCAAGATGGACGCCCCTTGTTTTTATAGAACGGCACGCGAGTCCATTGCGACTCTTTTTGTTTAAACAGGTGCATAATGTTTTTTACAAGAATGTTGCTTACATCAGCTGAACATACCATATACACTCGACTAACGGCGGCACCCATGTAAGGGCCACTCCCTCCAACTTGGCAGTCCAAATTTTGAAAAAAAAATCGCACCAGCGAATGGCAGCGTCGTCGCGTCTCGCGTACAATACGCGGCACATTTTGCAGGAGCTACCAGATGGCAATAGCTGTCCTGTGGCTTTGTCGCACGGCGCTATCTGTGATCTTTGGGAGAGCGACACCATCTGGGAGATCTTGCCGCTTTTACCGCCGGCACCATTGATCGTTAGTGCCACAGTTCATTTTGATGACCGCCTAGCCCAACCACTTGCGATGAGAAAGAAAAAACGCTTAACTGTGTACGAAGCTGCGTTCAAACTTTAAGTGGTCGCATACACTGAACAGAATAGAAAACGTGCAGCCGGCAGGAATTTCCACGTCGACAAGTGCGTGTGTCGGTGGTGCGACCAAAAGGAAGAACTGGCCTCAATAAACAAGACTAGGAAAGCATTCCATGGCAAGCCTTGCAAATTTCCAACACTCGAGAAGGAGCTCAGGAAATACATCACAGACATCAGGAAAGACAGCTACGCATTGTCAACCGAGATGCTCCGTGTCAAGGCCCTTGCAATCGCACACCACATGAACATTTCATCAACGGATTTCAAGCAAGCGAGGGATGGCTTCAGAGATTTATGAAGCGACAACCATTCAGCATCTGCCGCCTGATAACACTCTGCCAAAAACTTCCACACGAGTACGATGACAAAGTGATCAAGTTTCACGGCTTTGTTTACGCACTGCGAGCGAATCATGAGTACTACCTATCCCAGACAGGAAACGTGGACCGAACGCCTGTTTGGTTCGATTCTCCTGAGAACACAATGGCCAACCAAACCGGCGCGAAGAGCATCCTTGTGCGCACGACCGGTGCCAAGTGTCAGCATTGCAGTGTAATGATATGTGTCACAGCGGACGGAAGGAAGCTCCCCCCGCACGTAGTGCTTAAGCGAAAGACGTTACCCAAGGAGAGCTTCCCGGATAGAATCATCGTCAGAGTGCAGGAAATCGGCTGGATGTCCGATGAACTAGTGGTGGACTGGGTGAAAACGGTGTGGGCTAACCAGCCGGGAGGCCTGCTGCAACGCAAGGCACTGCTGGTATTGGAAAGCTTTCATGGGCACCTTACAGAGCGCATGACGGCTAGTCTTGCAGAAGCCCGTATGCATCTGGCGATCATCCCCAGCAGTTTAACAAGCATGCTGCAACCACTGGGCGTGTCTATTAATAGGCCATTTAAGGCGGAATTCAGACGCCTGTCCTCTGAATGGATGGCAGCGGGCCACCACGAGAAAACGCAGACCGGACGACTAAGGAGGGCGTCACTTCAGCTGGTCTACTCTTGGATTTTAAACGCGTGGCATGGGGTGTCCACGGACATTATTGTAAAGGTTTTTAAAGTCACCGGGATTTCCAGTGAAATGGACGGCACTGAGGACGATTGGATACATGAACCGGGCGGATGAATCACGCACTGGTGACGAGACAAGCCCGAACAGCGATACCGATGAAGACATCTAGCAAGGATGTCCGCAGCCAGACGCCAGATATCCCATCATTAGGTATATATGGCCTGATTTAATGTTTTTCCATACGTGGATCTAAAATGGAAGAAAACTTTCTCACTTCCATGGAAGGGCCACACCCCAATAAAATCGCGGAAAAAAAAGTGCGGCCATTACTCCAGTGTATACGGTATAAGGTTGTGGCTAGTCGCACATGAGAAGTGTTTGCAATCTCTAAAAGATGGCTCTGAGCCGCACAAAAAAAAAACACGCGTGTAAAGTTGTACACAAGGCGCCTTAGCTCTGCAACGAAGCAACTAAGCAGCAAGTTGACATTGATAGTCAACTGGTGGTTGCCGAGTACATCCAGTTCATGGATGGCTTAAACAAGCTCGACTTTTTGATGTCGCTCTATCCCCCTCAGCAAAGCCAGGAAATGGCCAGTGAGAATGATCTCACACTTCATTTGCTTTGCGCTGTTACAGCAAACTAGAAGGTTTGTATAGTGGCAAGAGCAAAGCAGGCGTCTAGGGGTGGCACTGGGGCGAAAAAAGCTATCGGCCGTGCGTGGTGCTGCTGTAAGGTTCATGAGGCAGCTCAACTGGCTTGACCGGCGAGTTGAATGCTGTCAGGGCACTTTGCTGGTGCGCCTTTCGATCCTTCTTCTACATTTTTCTGTGCTGCAAGAAAATGAAGTTCTCCGTACCCCCATGAACAAGAAAAGGAACACGGACACGCACTGTTTCACCCCGGGTTGCCAGTTAGGCTACCCTGGCCATCGCATTGAAAACGGGTGGAAGATTTCGCTGGTTTTGGTGTCAAAGGACGAAGGCTGACAGAAGGTTTGGGAGTGGAACCTCAAGCGGAAGGACAAACCTCTATCGGACGCATCCGCGGTTTGAGAGAAGCACTTCACAGAATATTTTGTTCTTCGTGATTATGTGCACGTGATCGATGGCAAGGAGGTACGAACTGTTTGAGGAAGGCCTGGTCTTGCTGCAAATGCAATGCCAGCGCTTTACCTGACCTGCCTGCATACCTTTCCCCAGCTGTGAAAAAAATAAGACCAGAAAGCGCTCCTTAATTCCAACGTCTGAATCGGCGAAGAAAGTTTGTCTCTTGTTCCAATGACTACGAAGCCAGCTTGCTCGACAACGAGAATTCTGACCTGAACGCGATCCCTGTCGACAACTTGCAAGCGAACCAGCTCAAATCAGGCGACTTACAGGACCTTGCCAACTGCTTAAGTGTTCCAAGGGTGTGGACGAAACTGACCACTGCACACCTTGATCTCCTGGTGTGTGCCACTACACGCACAATAATGCAGCCTTTGAGTGTCTCTCATGAGAACGTGATGTGCTCCAGTTTAGATAACCACAGTGACGTTGTGCCAAGCTGTTATCTAGGCGGGAGAGAAGTACGGCAAAATCACCTCCCTTCTTGAAGCAACAAATATATTTCAAGAAGTTGACACTGTGACTGCATTGCTTTGCGCACGGGCTATGAGCAAGGACGCTTATGATGACCTTGCTAAGAACCTGACGGAGAAGCTGAAGTACACCATAAAGGCCCGTTCACAGTTGCGACGAAAGCGAGCGAACGTGATGCAAATTCTGTCGCGCAACAAAAATTGGTCCCGACAATACGACAAAAATGATCGTCTCACGACAAAGCGACGGAATTCCAGTCGCTCTCGTCGCAAAAGTGAATGGACCTTTACTCCTGCGAGCGGCGGTGTGTTCAGCAAGAACTGCCTTGGAATGGTGACAGTCAAAGGTGTATTTTATTTTTTTTTTTTAAAGCGACGCTTTTTACCTCAACCCCCCCAAAGGTTCTGTGGAGACCGTTCGTGTCAACAGAACACTCCCACGAACAAATAAAAGAAGTTACTGGCCCCGCCAGCAATCGAACCTGGATCGAATAAAGAAACAGAGAGGGAGCCCGTTGTCTTACCCATTGAGCTATAAGCCCACGCGGAGACGGGCGAGACTGACGGTGCACTGAACGAGCACACCTGCGGGTTGAGCCCCTGTGTTCTCGCTGAATGCCACGTAATAGCGTCCCGCGTCCCCTCCTGCCGCTGTGCACTCCGCCCACACGGCACGTGTCGCAGCCGGGTGCGTGGCTTGCGCATACGCTAGGAGTTATAGAAATTAGAGGAAGCTCACACCAACGCATGGCATCACACTTCTCAGTCACTGCCACGATACTCATCGCCTCCGTCGGCTGTGGCAGAAACAGAAAAATGAGATCGTCTAAAAGCGGATTTGAGCTTCCTTTAACTTTATAAAAAAAAGAGTTCTACTCATGTGCTCTACCAATACAACTCAATCAACCCCCATTCATGGGTCATGCATTGATTTAAACTTAGCAAAAAATATCTCTGAAGTAATAAAGGATATGGTCAAGTGCGTTTCACTTCTCTGGTTTCAGTCTTTAGAGCCGCGTCAGTGAATTCAAGTGACGGCACGTGGGTTATCGTTGTGGGTGTTGTTTACAGCTTTGCTTTCCAACCACCTTCACAGGGTGAATTGGCGCATGCTTTTGTAATAGGAAAAGATGTACTTTCTGTTGTAGCTAGCATAGCCTGCTATTTGGTTCCATAACCTAATGCGTATCATTTACATTTAAAGCAATCTACATTCAAGGGAAAAAACACCACTACCCACTTTCTAATAGTACTAGAATTTATTTTTCCTCCAATTATTTGTCGGCTTTTGCTTCTGTGTCTTGCAAATAGTTTGAATTAAGCAGGGAGCTTATTCTATGATTGACATTTTTGCAGGAACCATCTGTGTGCATTGTCGCTATTTGCCAAAATCACTGCCGACACAGGAGTCGTTGATAAAGAGAAATGTGTGACGCATAGCAAGCTGCGAGTGGCCAGTAAGAAGACAAAGCGAATTGCTTCACACTTCTCACCCCTGGCAGGCCAAGTACGAGCCATGAAAGAAGAAAACTCTAAGCTAAGTGATGAGGCTTTCTTTGGCCGAAATAAACAACTCCCTAAAACCAGCAGCAAGAGGCAGTTCTGCCCATGTTTAAGACTGCGAAGAGGAAGAGTGCTAGAGGGATGAGGTACTCGAAGGAGTGGATGTTGGAGTGCCTCATTATGCGCATGAAAGGGCCAAAGCTTTGCGAAGGTACGTGGAGGCAGAAAGTTCTTATTTTGCCAACCAAGCAAAGTGACTCTACAGACGTATCTCGGATCCTGTAGCACGGGATTTGGCTTTAATGCGAAAGTGATGAGAATGCTCAAGCAGAAAGCATCTTCCATGGATGCCTTCAAAAGGCACGCAGGGCTCATCGTTTATGAAATGAAGCTGTCTGAGAATCTCTCCGTCTCATCGTCAGGGCAAGGCTTCTTCAACATTGGCCACTTCACCGCTAGCAGTGACAAGCATAAAGTGGCATACCATGGGACGGCCATAATGTTTGTGCTGTTCACTGGCAAGTGGACCCATATACTTGCTTATTTTGCCGCATAGGGCGACATGAATGGAAATTTGCTGTAAAACGTGATGCTGAAGGCATTGATCCCAGAGGAAAAGGCAGGGCTGTTTGTAGATTTCATCACATCGGACGGTGCGACCTGGAATCAAAGCATGTGTCAGTTGACAACAAGCAATCACCCTATTTCATTTCCGATTTCTCACATCTTGTGAAATGCATCAGGAATGGGCGTCTCCAATAAGGCTTCACCACACCAACAGGACAAGTGTGTACAGATATTCATGCCTAAATTTATCATGATGAGCATGCTTTTATCACCAGGAAACAAAGCAAAACAGAACTGCAGTGTCTTATGAAGCATTTTGCTCTTCCATATCGCTTCATCCGACTCGTGCTCGGTGGCAGTCGCGAAGTCATCCTTCAAGTAAGCTCCGCGTAGGATCACCATTTCTTTGGATAAACAGCGCCTGCCACCCCACAGAACATCACCCCACCAGTAGCATCTCTGGAACATTCAAAGTGTGTTTCTTGCCATATACAGTCCTTTCCGGCTTTTGACAGCACTGTTTCAACCGCTGCCTTATAATAGAATTGGTGTAGTTTCGCCCGCTCTCCCCCATGCGCTGCACGTAGCCCAAGCGTCGCTGTGCATGCGCACTTTCACCATACCTGGCTTATCCACCCCACACCCTGGCGGGAACATGGCGCTATCTACTGGATCTTCGTCCAACTCATCGCCCCTCACCCCTTCAGCCGCGGCGTTTTCTGGCACACCGGTGAACTCTGCCACTACCTCTCCTCCCAGATCACAAACAACTGAAGACGATGCCTCCCAAACACCCCGCGTAGGTCAACTGCGACGCACTCTCCCGAATGGAGTACTCTGTCGAAGGGGAAGATGTCTCCGTTCACGAACTTCTAAGATCAGACTGGAAGGAGATTCATTGTCGTGCCGCATCTGCCTCTAAAGCCGCAAATGTACTTTCACTTTCCTGGCGCATAAGCGCGCGGCTGGCTACGTCTCTTCTGCTAGACTACGCCAGCAGAAATTTCTACCAGTGTACACTCCAGCTTTGCCAGCGCAGCGCATCCAGCCGCGCAGTGTTGTACGGAACGGCGTTACAAGGAACGGCGTTCCTGGAACTAGTTCCTTTTTGGAGGAACGGAGGAACGCCACCGTTCCATTAAGGGTCGGTGGAACTGTAACGGTAACTCTTTACGTTTTTAAAGGAACGGCAGGAACGGCGTTGCTGCCGTTACATCGCTAGGATTTGGCTGTTTTCGATGCCAAGGCTCGAGTACAAAAATACACAAAGCGCTAGTTTTTTTTCGCCTTTCAGCCGTACGTGCTTCCTCGAAGGTCAAATGCAGAAGAATAACCACGCAGCAGGCCGCAGCTTGTGCTTGCTTTCATGTTGGTTGCTTACGCGGCATTCGACGGGTGAATAGCGTATCCGCGAGAATGCTTTTCACCCTTAACCGTTTGTCTGGGGAGGCCAGAATGCGCGTCTGGCCGATAGAATTGTTCCCTGGCGGGGAAAGAATAGAGAGTTTGAGCAGTCCGTCCGTTCGGTCGTATGCGTTGTTACTGGGTTGACCGGGCCCCAGCTGGGCACTTGGGCATTCATCGCGGTAGGGGGATTAGTTCCGCGGGTATGCCTTTGCCATTTCCGTGCGTCCGCACCCTTCCTACTCGCCCTTCCGTGCGTTCAGGAGTAGAGCGGTCCCGGTCAACCCGGTAACAACGTAGCCAACGAAAGGGGCGGACTGCTAAACGGGATCCGGACATTTCGGTGTCGTACATTTCGGTCCAGGACGTTTCGGTGTGGACATTTCTGTGCACGGACATTTTGGTGCACGACGTCTTTGCCCAGACATTTTGAGTGAGGGGATGTACCAGGCATTCTTTGAACATTTTAGCTTTAATACTGTAATTTCGGGACTTGATATGATTTGACGTTCGAGACTTGTGCTTCCGCCGCCTTACGTGGAAACGAACGCGAAACCCTGGCGGAGCATTGCCACGTTAAACCCAATTTCTGTAGCAGATGGTAAAAATTAACGTTGGTAATTTGGATCCGTTCAACCATTTTTTTTGTTATTTTAACATTCATGTGAACATCCCTAATACTTTAAGTGTTACCAAGGCGCTGTTCTTTCACTTCACCCAACGGTGAAGACGGTACTGCTTTTAGTCTATTCCTGCGCCCCCCCCCCAGCAAAACTTTCCCGATAAAACAACAGAAAAACGAGCTCGATTAGGCGCGTGTGCATTTCGTTTTAATTATTCTCTCAATCAATCTCGCCTTTGTTGCATTCGGGGTCAGTTCTACTTTAAACTAACAAACCGACGATCGCACTTACGGTGGCGTTACTTAGGGGAGGGGAAAGCTGAGCCCCGCCGGCAATCATTCCCCTAAGTAGAGAGAGAGGGGTGTCACTTGTGCTTCACCATTGCGTCGACTGAAGAAATGAAGACGACTGTTGCCGCTCTCGTCACACTAGCCTATTCACTTTTTTTGCTCCTTATAATGGGAGGAAGCGATGTATACCTGGGGTGTCCATGATATGCACGGCTTGATGAGTTAATTCCCATGGGGGCGACTGAAGGCGCATAAAGAGCGATTCCTGGAGTGGGGGCGCCGTCGATATGACCGCGACGCGCGGAAGGGCGTAGCCAGCAAACGATAGTGGCCATTGTGTTCTCAGTGGCTTTTGGGGTGGCTTTTGGTTTCACATTATATAGGTTTCGAGTGCCCATGGTGAATGTAAAGCTTTTTCTCTGTTTTAAACGCGAAGTGTGCTATGTCATTGTTCTAAATGTATCACCCAATTCCTGCAAAAGCCTCCACTAAGAGGCTAGCAGTATGTTCTAAAAAAACACATCACTGCGGTGGCGCTTCGGAGACCGTGAACTCCACCATGCCAGTAGGATTTTCAGGGGAAACCGAAAATAATATGGCTGAAAAAGAAATCTGGTCGAGATTCGAGCGCACAGGCGGGAGGTGGGAAGGGGGGCGGGCGCTAGAACAAAGAATTAAAATGTGGTAAATGTAGGCTTGTAAACATTAAACGAAGGTTGGTTGTCCCGAACACAATGGGTGGAATTTGTATGCAGAACCGGTACGCGCATAATCAGCCTTTAGGACATTAGAACCTGCGGCTGTTTTCCAAAAGGCCCGTTTTTCCTCCCCGACAATATCTTAGACCAGTGTACTAGAATTCATTTTAGCAAGGCAGCCCAGCGTACGTATTACTCTTCATAGGGTTTTCTTCATTCTGGGGGGCTAGCTAATGTTTGGTACTTTTTTGATATCGAGAGTGTGCATGTAATTTATGTAATTTGAGGGTGTGTAATTTAAAAAAAATACAAAAGAGGCGGTAGACCATCGTAAACACGGGTAATTGTCTTAGCTAGAAAAGAGCGAATATAAATTAACAATCTGTCATAAAAGAAAAAAAACTTGGGCTGAAGAATTCAATCGGCTGCATAACAGTTTCCCCAGGAAGAGGTGTTAAACAAAAACATATAATTGTAGAATTTCTAAAAATACCTGGCAAAGATCGAACAAGGCATCAATCAAAAAAATAAATTCACTGCTGCAGATTGTTGTCCATAACACACGTTAAGCGGAAATAAAAATATAAAGGCTGTCGCAAACAGGCAAGCACCGGATAATTTGGTCGCCGAAATATCCGCACACCGAAATGTGCGTGCACCGAAACGCCCGTACACCGATATGTCCGTACACCGAAATTTCCGCACCGAAATATCCTGCACCTAAATGTCCTCGAGCCGTCTGGAGTTTTTCCGGTGCTCCCTGAAAAAATTCGCCTAGGAGCGTTTCTTTTGATTATCATTATCTCCAGATAATCTGCTGCCGGTGATGTTAATATTCGTATAATATACGTAGTTCGTTGTGAGTTTTAAATGTCTCACTAAATTTCGACCCAGGATTATCCGACACTATATTTTAATTTAAAAACCTAATTGTAACGTTAATCTAACGACACGTTCCAATTTTCGAAGTGGAACTGGAACGCGTTCCCTTCGCAATAAAGGAACTTGTAACGGGAACTCGTTTCAAAATTGGCAAGGAACGAGGAACGAGCTTTCGTTCCTACTTTGGAGGAACGTGTACAACACTGAGATTCCAGCGTCGCTCCCGGCTGGCGCATGCGCACACGGTTTTGCGATTAGTGCGCCAGCTGTCGTGGAATGCACGAAACATTCGGCTAGAGCAGAGGCGTGCATTTTTTTAATGAAGCGCGTGCCTCCGCTAACCCGGCGGTGTGCAGCGCTTTTGCAACAGTGCGCCCGGAGTTCCATTGTTTGAACCTTTCTCTGCGTCTTTTTCTGTCTGTCTCCGTGTATTTTTACGCACTTGTGTCCTGATCGTGGCTTGGGCGTACCCTGCGCACCAGAAATTGGCGCTGGCATTACTGGTTCGTCGGCTGCGGCGTAAACGGAAGCGGTTGATGTATATCCACCGGTTTTGGTAGAAGTGAGGATGACTACATTTATGACGGACGATAGACAAGGATGGGGAGGTAAATAATACAAGAATGGCCAGAACAAAAGCTATGTCGTAGAACGTATCGAAATGAAGTCACATGACAAGGGAAATTAGTCCCAAAGGAAGTAGAAATAAAGCGAGTTCCTCACACCATGCAGCCGGCGGTCGTGGCTCGGGGAGCGACGTCGAGGGCTCGAGGCGATGTGCAGGGCAAGCGTCTCACAGGCAGCGGGGCTGATGCATCCCGTTGTTGAAGGGGCGCTGGGCAGGACAAGGTGAGCACGACAACGAAGACAATGGAGTCGGTGGCAATGAAAACACCGCCACAACCCAGTGTTGCCGGCGACGTGGTGCCCGGGTGTCCTTACGATGGCCACAGGTCACCTGGCCGTCCTGAAGACAGGCCCTGGAAGTGCCGCTGTGGAGCTTCTTCTCCAGCGTGAGCTTCTTCCTCCTTGTCGTCTTTCCTGTCGGACCTTCCCCCGATTCCTGGCTCACTTAAATGCGGTGAAACCTTCCGCTGAACCTTTTCTTCTGCGGTTTCCTTCGTGGTTTCGCGCACCATACCACGCCATCCTCATCTGCCTCCTCTTCGGCCCTGAATCCGCTGTGTGCTCGATTTTACAACGCGCGCAAGCGGTGACGGGACGCGTCGGGACGCCAGACGAGTGGCGACGGCATTTGCTTGAGTATTGTTGGGAGGCAGAGAAATAGTTATTGCAAGAGTATCACGGCAACTCCAACTCACAAATATTAGGGAACATTCTAGCCATAGGCCCATGGAGTGGGGCATTTTGGTAATGGCATCCAACAGCGAGCTCCAATTTTATTCTCCTTAGTTGCAAATCATAGGGAGTACTTAAGCATGGTGCTACTTTAACTAAACTAGAATGAGTTCAGCATCGTTCGCACTGAAGAGTTTTGCTTCCCATTCACATGCTTCTCTAAATTTGCGCAGTATAAAAATAACAATGCTGGCGGCTGCCTTCCTACCACGACTTCCATTTTTCCGCACCGCTTGCGCGCCAATGAGAACCGGGTCAAGGGAGGGTCTGGGCTGTCCACAGGGAACTCCAACCGTGTCAGTTCTTCCCTCTGCGCCAGGGTACAGGGGTGGGAAAGTATCGATCAAAGAAGTATTCTAATCTGGAAATGTGCGAGCATTGAGAGCGTTTCCAAGGTCAGCCCATTAGCCCAACCGTCGTTTTGCCTTGCATATCACGAAACATTATGATATACTCATTGTTGCCGTCCTGGAAAAGCGCTAACAGTGCATCCCTTTCGACTTGCGTACTTGCTGACACGGATGCCCATTCTTTGCTGCGGCTTTAGGAGCCAGGAACCCGGCGCTCCTCTTGCGTCGTACGGGAGCCCCATCTGTGCACCTTTCGAACTGTGCTTTACGTCCTTCTGCTGTCTCAGTGGTCACCTTTTCTCGCTCAGCGGCGCCATTGGTTGCCTGCCGCGTCTTTCGTTTTAGGCGAACGCTTTCTCAGACCGATCGTGTTCTGTCAAAAAACTAATGCATTTCCCCATCGAGCAGTTGGTTGAGTGAATGAATGAATGAAACCACGTTTATTCCACGTTATAATGTGCCGAGGGCACTGCGGTGGAAAGGACTACGGTGTTATAGAAGAGGGAAAGGGTTGGACTGCCTCCGTTTTTTTAGCGGACGCATTGGAGGCAGCTCAGTGGGGGCCGCTTGAATCTTGGGGCTGTCGAGGAGCCGATCACCAACCGGGGGCGCCGCCGGGTCTTGAAGAAACAGGAGGAGTGCTCGCCAGAGCTCGGTGGCTCGATCCGGAGGCTTGGGATCCGGACAGGCCCATGTCCGGAGAGAAGAAAGCCAGGGTCCCCGTTTTATGGTGGCCACGGCACGAAGCCTAGCTGGAATGTAGAGGGGGCACTCCCAACACGGGTGGTCGAGATCATCGCGGCAGTTGCACGTGGAGCAGGTGCCAGTTACAGGCGGTGGTGTGTCACCTCTGTGGAAACGGTTCAGCACAAATGGAGTAAGGAGTGTGCCTGTCTGAATTCTTCGAAGCAGGACAGACTGTCGCCGTGTGAATATCTTCGAGGGGAGCGGTGGTATCAAGAGTGGATTGCCAACTGCTGTGAGGTAGGCCGCACGTTGTTGTTTTGTCAAATACTTGTCTGCCATCGGATCTGCTAGCTCGCGTGGGGTAGATAGGAGAGGAAAAGGAGTATCGGAGGCTCTGGCTAGCGCGGTGTAAAGGTGAGCGCGCGCTAATTTATGGGCCTTCTCGTTTCCGGGGATATCACAATGCGCGGGGACCCAGAGGATGGTAACATCGTGACCGAGTTCACGGAGTAGGCACGCCTGGTGTCGGATCTTCTGCAGCACATGATCTGTGTAAAAAAACATTAGCGCATGCTCGATGGGCAGCCTGAAAATCAGTGTACACACGATGGCGAACGGGGTCAGTTTCAGATGAAGTTTCGGGGGCCCAATCCAAATAATCTAGAATGGCCATTAACTCTGCGCGGGTGCTGTACATCGCCTCAGTTGATACATGGTGGCGAAAGTTCTGGCACCCATTTGTCTGGTCGTACCACGCAGTGGCATAGCAAGTGTTGCTGGTACCATCTACCGGAAGTGCAGCGTCCGTGTATACGATGCGTTCAGTCAAGGGGAGGGAGCTCGTAGCCTTAGCATGCCTCTTGTCATAGGCAAGGCGCCGCACTCGCTGAGTGGGGACCATATTAAGCGGAAGTGGCTTGCCATCGGTGAGTGAAGTGACTTCCTACGGCGGTGTTTTGTTGGGCAGAGTGGGCAATGTGTGGATGCCATACCCGAGGAGCATGAGCGTGTACCACCCGGCCTTTGTCGCGTGAAGCCTTGTCTCCTGTGTGCGGATGTGCATGTCGACGAGCTCAGAAAGGTTGTTGAGCTTCCTACAGCTCTTGAGCGCATCGAGGCGTGTGTACCTTGGAAGGCCAGTAACAATGCGTTTGGCCTCGTTAAGTAGCCGATCGAGCGCGAGCATTTGCGTGCGGTTGACCGGATGATACGGCAGTCCATACATGATACGGGAAACGAGAAAAGCTTGAGCAAACTGTTGAATTTCACGTTCGTTTACTCCACAAGTGCGGTTAGAGATTCTGCGTAAAGCGTGCAGGATTTGTTTGCTGGTCCTCGTAACCCGTTGGAACCAAGTGCTCGCTGTGCAGTTCTCTTCAAGGTTAAGCAAAGTGCAGTATTGGGCGAGTTGGTTATCCATCATTACTAAACAGCGCAACAAAAACACGGACTATAGCTGAGGTACACAGAACGAGCGCTGACTTCCAACTGATCTTTTATTGAAAAAAACACATATTTATACCCCACACACCTACACACACGTGCCATAAATGCACACAACAAAACAAGCAATTCATCACAGCGGTGCTATGACGCGCCACACACGCTCTAAAAATTCCCATTAGAACACACGCACTTGAAATGATAAAAACTCTCTCAAGCCATCACACGTGTTGCGCCCCTAGATTACTTTCTATGTAGCGTTCCTTCCCCCTTGTAAAAAATCAAGTTCCTTGGCTGACAGAGCAACCGAAGGTACGCTGATGCAATTTTCCCCCAACCTAGCAATTTTCGCTGCCTCCACTGTCTCCCTTGTCATCTGGTCACTATGGCGCTGAATGACTTCGCATTTTTCGAGCATGGGAATGCACTTTCCGGTGGTGCCTTTGCAATCTCGGCAGTGAATGCCTAACTGCCCTTTGACACTTGTTCGTACGTTGTTGTTATGCTCCCGAAGCCTTGTATTAAGACACCTTCCCGTCTGGCCCACGTACTTTTTTCCGCATGGCAAAGGAATCTCATAGATTACCGACTTTGCGCATGGGACGAACTTCGTTTTGTGCTCAATGGAGCACTTGTGGGAATCCTTTCTCGGGAGGTACGTCTTTTTGCAAAGGGCCCCCAGTTTTCGAGGGGCGGAAAAAACCACTTGTACGTCAGCGGCATTCCCTATTTTTTTCAGCCTATGGGCTATATTATGTATGTATGGAATTACTGCAACCTTCCTTTTTTCTTTTTCCTTTTCTACCACAACCGTGGTAGAAGAACCGCCGCCGGAGCGAGGGCGAGGCCACGGTTGTGGTAGAAAAGGAAAAAGAAAAAAGGAAGGTTGCAGTAATTCCATACATACATAATATAGCCCATAGGCTGAAAAAAAAAAGGGGGGGAATGCCGCTGACGTACAAGTGGTTTTTTCCGCCCCTCGAAAACTGGGGGCCCTTTGCAAAAAGACGCACCGCCCGAGAAAGGATTCCCACAAGTGGTCCATTGAGCACAAAACGAAGTTCGTCCCATGCGCAAAGTCGGTAATCTATGAGATTCCTTTGCCATGCGGAAAAAAGTACGTGGGCCAGACGGGAAGGTGTCTTAATACAAGGCTTCGGGAGCATAACAACAACGTACGAACAAGTGCCAAAGGGCAGTTAGGCATTCACTGCCGAGATTGCAAAGGCACCACCGGAAAGTGCATTCCCATGTTCGAAAAATGCGAAGTCATTCAGCGCCATAGTGACCAGATGACAAGGGAGATAGTGGAGGCAGCGAAAATTGCTAGGTTGGGGGAAAATTGCGTCAGCGTACCTTCGGTTGCTCTGTCAGCCAAGGAACTTGATTTTTTACAAGGGGGAAGGAACGCTACATAGAAAGTAATCTAGGGGCGCAACACGTGTGTCATGGCTTGAGAGGGTTTTTATCAGTTCAAGTGCGTGTGTTCTAATGGGAATTTTTAGAGCGTGTGTGGCGCGTCATAGCACCGCTGTGATGAATTGCTTGTTTTGTTGTGTGCATTTATGGCACGTGTGTGTAGGTGTGTGGGGTATAAATATGTGTTTTTTTCAATAAAAGATCAGTTGGAAGTCAGCGCTCGTTCTGTGTACCTCAGCTATAGTCCGTGTTTTTGTTGCGCTGTTTAGTAATGATCTCTTCAAGGTGCATGCCGAGTATTCGGATAGTAGATTTCCGAGATATGGGTCAATCACCGATGTAAAGTTTAAAAGACCGTTTTTCTTCCTGTTAGAGAGGGGTGTGTCGGCCACCATAAATGACGACGAACTCAGTTTTGTCTGGGGCGGTGTGTAAACCTGTTTCCTTCGCGTAGTCGTGAATAATGTTGAGGGCTCTTTGTAAAACGTCCTCCTGCTCACCGATGGATCCTTGATGCATCCACAGTGACATCGTCAGCATACACCGCGTGTTTCAGGCCCGGTACGTCCGCAAGGCGTCTTGGCAGCTGATGCATAGCTATATTAAACAGGGTCGGTGATATCACCGAGCCTTGCGGAACGCCTACCTGGTTGACTCGTACAGCACTGGCGTCTTGGTCAATTTGGACGTGGTAGCTTCGCCCTTCTGGAAAGCCTGCTATGAAGTTGTACATTTTCCCTCTGATGCCAAGGGCACGTGCTTTGGTCATGATGGTACTGTGTGGAGCGCCATCAAATGCCTTGCGTATGTCCACTCCAACAACAGCTCGTGGGTGCTCTGAATTATAGTCGAGAACATCCTCTTTTAGGCGGAGGAGCACATCCTGTGTTGATAGCCCAGGGCGGAATCCGTACATTGTAGGAGCCAAAAGGTCGCGATCTTCAAGGTACCACAGCAAGCGTCTGTTGACCATGCTCTCCATTACTTTAAATCTGCAAGCAAGACAACAGTCCACTGGTCATTGCCTTTCAAGAAATCAATGGCCCTGTGCTGAAAATAGTGGGCTATGACAGTACGTCCCGTCAGAAGACCTAGCTGCACCCACGAAGACGGTACTGTACGTGCGACGGGGAACTACACACGTGCAATGAGATACGTAACCGTGGTGCAGCAGTACTCTTAGAGTTGTTGGTTGCCGGTTAGAAGTCTCATCACAGCGTACAATCCTCGTCTTCTGCGTGTACGCTGTTCCCGAAAACACAAGAAAAAGAGGCAATAAGGTGCCCTTTGATCTCAGTTTCATCACCCACTTCAAGAAGCTGTATCCACGGGACACCATATTGCTGTGCGGGGACTTCTCTCAGCACGTCGCCTGGGGATACAACAAATGCAGTCCGCGCGGCAGGCGCATCATGCAAGATGCCTCTAAGTACGGGCTGACAATTCTCAATACGCCCCAAACACACACGAGACTGGTACAGACAGTTCACCAAGCAGACACGTCACCAGATCTCACCTGGAGCACCCGCCCACAGCTGTTTCAGTGGGAGGTGCTGGACGATTGCATGGGAAGCGACCACTTTCCGATACTCATACGTTTTCGTACAAGCCCCACCAATACAAAGGTTAGGTCAGACGCCACTACACGACTAAGCCATATCACACACTGGGACAAATACAGCGAGTTATTACAGCAGCAGCCTCCGGCCAATAACATTGACCATCTGGTATCACAGCTATGCGCAGCAAAGCGGAAAGCCACAAAAAACCTTCGGGTTCCGTCTGACCATCCAGAACCTGATAGACATCTGCTCACCTTATGGAATAGAAGGCTCCGGATTCTCGCTCAATACCGGCGCTCCGGCCACGCTGCGCGCCACAAAGCACGGTTGCGCAAAATACAGCGTTCCCTTGAAGAGTACACGACTACGCTTGCGTCAGACCGCTGGATGGGAATTTGTGAATCTATCAATGGGCAGACTCACACGTCCAAGGTATGGGCCATACTGCGCTCTCTCCTCGGTCAGCGCAAGGCCTACAACGGCGCGGCTCATGTAGCCCTCCGGGAAGGCATTAGCGCTCAGGAGCTCGCCGAACAGGCCGCTCAAGTGTTTTTTCCTCAGACGTCTTGCCCTACAGACACCACGTACCAGAAGGATTCAAGTTCTGAAGACAGCGAGCCATTTAATAGTCCCTTCACCATGCTCGAGCTGGAGCACGCCTTGCACCATGCTAACGCACGTAGTACTCCAGGAGCCGATGGAATGTGCGTTGCTCATCTACGCAATATGCCCTACGAGTACAAGCACGCTCTTCTCGTCGAGTTCAACCGTGTTTGGGAAACAGGGGTACTGCCCTCCGCATGGAAGTTTTCTGTGGTCAAACCCATTTCGAAGCCTGGTAAGCCACCGCATACCTTATCAAACCTCCGTCTGATCTCTTTAGTTGGTTGAGTGAAAAGCTCTGAGAAGATCTTTGGGCACGCTTCACGTGCACGAAACCGATCTTCCTTTGTATCAACACGGTTACTTGACATTCACAAAAAAGTAACGGTTCTAGATAACACAGTACACGCATCGATAATGGATAAAGAGTACAATACCATACCTTTATCTCATAAACAACTTTTGGAGGTGTTTTTACTTAGTGTGCAAAAAGTTGACGAATGGGTTTGTTCTTCGTTGGCGATTTCGGGCTTTTGAAATTTGACGGTCTATTGGGTGCTCCCTCAGCGAAGGTTTGGTGCACTTTCAGGGAACGTCCTGACGAACTTTTAACGCGCTTTTGATTTTAGGAAGCCTACTCGCTTCTCTCCACTTTCTTTACGAGTCCAGGATTCCTGCCCAAGCGCCCCTAGTTCTCAAAGCTGCCACCACGTGCCGTCGTCGAATGGAATTTTGCCTACACTTCTAGGCATGGTACCTACACGGCTGTTTTCCCTCATTTTTCTCGGGGCGGTCGCGGCGTTCGACCGGTTTGACTGTCAAGTGCGACGGCGCGGTCAACTCCTTCTCCTCAAGTTAATTGTTCGTCTGTGAGCGGGGAGTCACTTCTTGCTTTAGGTGTTCCTATCTGCACGGCGAACACCCACATAGAGAACACGGGGCTCTATGTTACGTGCAAGGAAATCATCGCGGCCCATCGGCACAATCAACTAATACGGCTTCGGAACACCCAACCAGGCAGGGAATTATTAAGTTCTTTGGGATTTTCCGCTCATCAGGCAATCACGGCAAACCTAGCCATTCTCCGCGAAGACCATGCCCGCATCACTGTAGCACCAATACCTAGGCACATGGCGGCTCGCAAAAACGACGAAAGACGACAAATCCGAGCCAAATATTTTTCGAAAAAGATCACTAGAGCCCTTGATGAAAAACATGTTTTCACGGACGCAGCATGCCACCCTACTAAGAACATCTGGGCCTGGGCAGTAAGTACGTGCGAGGCTCGCTTCTCCTCCTCCGACGTATGCCCCTGCCTTAATAGCACAGAAGCAGAAACCTACGCTATCGGAAAAGCCATTGTCCACCATGCATCCCCACACAGTCCCCTTAACATCTATACTGACTCACAAGAAGCATGCACCCGCATACTACACAATAACATTCCACTTAGCGCACACAGCCTCTTTCAGAACATCAAAGGAGACGTAAGGATTTACTGGGTGCCTGGTCATGCCGGGCTGCAGGGCAATGAAGGAGTCAACCAGCTCGCCCGTGACACCGCTCTCCGGGCTCCCTGCAGCCGCAGCCAACCCCAGGAACCTACGCCCCCGAAACCCATTACTCTTCAAGACCTCCGCCATCAATCTAACTCGTACGTTCGCCCACACCCACAATTATCGAAACACGAACAAGTACTTTTTAGGCAAGCGCAAATGGGTACCCTCTTAACCCCAGACAGAGTGGCCCTCTACAACGGAACGCCAACCCCCAGCTGCCCAAAGTGCTCCAAGGCCCTCAACCAGGACCACATCTTCGAAGGATGCAGCCCGTTCCCCGGAGGGAGAGCAGCACTCCAATCACCAGCCCTAAACGACCAACGCCGCCTTGCAGATTTCGTAAAGAAATTTGTTAGAGGTGCCCTGAACTGAAGGTACCTAACCCGGCTGATAGTTTCGCAATAAAGCTTTATTCATTCATTCATTCAATAGAGTTCCCCCGCGACTATTGTGGGATGGCAAGCGGATGCCTCAGAATAGTTGAAGCTTGAGCCGGTTGGTGCAAAAGTTGGGACGAAGCGAAGGCGAGACACACACAAGCGCTTTGTGCTTGTCTCGTCTTCGCTTCGTCCCGTTCATTGCGCTGCCCTTTACTCTGAAAGCGGATGCCCTCTGCGTTAGGATTTTGGTGGAGCTTGGAAAGATTGTCCGCTGCGAAGTAATTCACGACAACTACTAGATATACGGCTTATGTCTATCTACGACGCTATTTTCCTGTTTATCGCACATTTCATACCACCAGAAAAAAAAAAGCATTCGATAATATTTACTTATTTCGGACAGCTACAACTGCGGAACGATATTTTCGAGTAAAAAAATGCTACGGCAGCAGCCGCCGTTTCTTTCTTCCGAAATTTGGTATTCTTGAATGGCTTTTGAGAAAATTCAAATTGCAGGGACGCATCTAATTACGTGAGCAGAAAGCATCAAATTTCAAAACGCGTTCAAAACAGTACCTGCGAGCGATGTTCCCAGTGCGTCACCTTAGCTACTTGAATGAAGTTCTGGAATTGATTCATTTTATGACATCGTGACGTATCAATAATTAGTTTCAGAATTCCTCTGTCACTGCTCATTATTACCTTTCCGCACGATGCGAACTCACGGACACACCACTAGAGATAAAGATTTGTAACTAGTGCTTCAACTAAGGGCTTAGCTTCCATATGAGTAATATTCTACATATATTTATTTATTTATTTATTTATAACTATCTCTCAGTTTCCTCGAGAAGGCATTGAGTAAGGTGAGCTAAAAAAGACACAAGTACAAGTTTTAACACGTGTGACAAGTAATGCGTGAACGGGGTATATAAAAATGAACGCTAAACATAAGAAACGCATAAAACAAACCTACACATAAATGAGGATCTCACCTCATGGCAGAACAAAAACTGCAATTCACTGCACGGATATCCCATCTGATGAATATTAAATTTTACTGCATTTTCTGCAAACGATGTCGATCGCATGAAGACTCCTAACCTTAGGTGGCTTCATTAATTTATGTTGTCGGTCGCCCTCCAAGCCCGTGGTATTCGCGAGAATTATTCGTTTTAAAAGTATTCACATATACTGTTTTCTTTTCCGTTTTTCTTGTTTTTCTAGAAATAAGAATTCCCGTTGCCAACGCGCCATTTACCACAGCAGAACGCCTTTGAGGCGATATAAGATTAACAAGGACACTACGCTAACATGAGTGCTCACTGTATATGAACTCCGAAACGTATTGTAGAAAAATTCTGAATTTAAATCACCCCGACTATGTGTACTCCAGTTACAAGGCCGAATACAATCCGCGAATTGGAGTGAATTGGTAAACATTCATGTTGGATACACATAAAGAAGTGCGGGGGTCACGAGCAATAGTGTTAGGTCAAAAGGGGGAAATCCCCGCTTCACGTTTAATGAGGCGCACCACAGTGGATTCCTCCGGATTAATTTTGAACACCTGGGGACCTTTAAAGTGCGCCGAAATCCCGGACACACGGTCGTTGTTGCTTTTCGCCTCCACCAGAAAAGCGGCCGCCGCAGTAGGGAATCGAACCCTCGTCCTTGTGCTTAGCAGCGCAACGCCTAAGCCCCGCTTTACCCACACCCTCTCTTTTCGGAACCGGCTTCCGAAACAACGACAGCGAGCCGCCTCATGACAAATACATTTTTTAGGCGAAGCTCATTTGAATACATAGTGTTTTTTGTATTTTGCATGTATGCAAACAAAAAGTTACGTATCTGAAGAGTGAGGCGTTCTTTACCGTGCCGTTCGAAAAAAAATGTCCCGGTGTAGGCATTGTCAGTACGCGGTCACCACCAATGTCACTCGCCGTTCTTGACCTCAAGCTTATGCGTCTCAACACTCGATCCGCACCATCAGTAGACTAGTTAATATGATGCACCGTCTGCTCGTTCGCTAGAGTCAAAATAAAAGTGCGTGGATAAATGTATATGTCTTCCTTGAGGATGCCCATCGTCAACTTTCAAGAAAAATTAAATTTGTTTACACCTTTCCGGTAAATTTGGCGCCACCTGCGTGTCACGTACCAAGACAAGCTTCGCTGGTAATCCACATTCACCTGGAATGTCTCGTGATTTTTCTTTTCGATTATTCCTCACAAAATTGGGAGCTATCAATCTACATTTAATCTACTATAGCACTTACATGTTCCAGCGTGACCAATTCGAAACTTAATGTTGCTGCGGACATACATTCTCACGCAGTAATATTACCACTCCAAGCACATCGGATAATCTAAAAAAAAAAACTGCGCGCAAATTAACGGGGACAAGAACACACGAAGACAGCAGAGAACCCCGTTAATTTCCGCGCAGTTTTTTTTTTAGATGCATTATTACCAACTGGCCCAAATCTCAACCCTTTTACATCGGATAACTTGGAAACCCGCTCAAGACATTTTAAAAGTGTAGCTTTTCTGTGTGGACTCAACACGCAAACCCTTCTGTCCGTCTGGGGTGCAGGATGTGCCAGACTTTCCTGCATGCGAAAATTGTAAGAATAAAAGGCCCTGAACCTTGGTGTTTTAATACAAGAGCACTCATATCGGCCTTCCCAGGGAAATCGAGAAAACGGCCGCAACAGCACTCAATTGTCGTCGTCATGATTCCACAGCTCAGACGACAAGGACAGAAAGAAAAACGCAAGACAGGCGCTGATTTAAGCGCTAGACACATGTACGACCGGCGCATGCGATTCGTATGCGACTGATCCGCCACCGGTCGTTCATGTGTCTAGCGCTTTAAACAAGTCCTCGCCAAAAACGAGCATCTGCAGTATCTGCGAGCTTCCAAAAAAAAGTGAAAGGTATGACATCATGAAAAGTATGTCATATATGTGGGCTTTTGTTTCCGTTCCATGGATGTATTATATATACATGGTGGTTTCGTCAATAAACTTTCAGCGCCTGTTTGGTGTCCTTTCTTTTATCTTTTTACTGGCCTAAAATAACGTAATATTACGAGCAACAACAGTTGTAATAAACACGTTCGATTTGCGTGCTTGCAACTCCCATGTTAACAACGGGCGCGGATTTTGCTGCCTCAAACGCTCGCTCGAATTCGTTTTCGTACCGAAGCGACCTGTACCGAACCGCCCTGTACCGAAATGTCCTGTACCGAAACGTCCGTGTACCGAAAAGACCGTACCGAAACGCCCTGTACCGAAAAGACCTAGACCCCCGAAATGTCCGTGCACCGAAATGTCCGTCCACCGAAATGTCTGCGCCGCAATGTCCTGCACTGAAATGTCCGGATCCCCATTTGACTAAAATGGCACCTTTGAGCTGACACACAACGTTTTTCAAAACCATTTGATTGAAATGCCGTTTGAGACAAAAGAGCACGACTATCGACCTTTAAAAATCTCCAAGGCCTTTGAAACGCAAAAGCTTGTACTCTCGCACCCAGTTTGTTCGTGCCGATTTGCAATTATTTGCGAGTAAAACTTTGTTATTAAAGAGCTCGCTCATAATCACTTTTCTTTTGTTTTTGTTTACTATCACTTGTCGACTACTAGAAAGACTCCCAACACCGGTGGTACGAAAAAAGAAAAAAAACTGTCTATGTTGTGCAAGTTTTTTGAGCCGCGGGATGACGTGCCTTCGAATATCTCTAATAGCATCCTCGATTAACCGCACCGGTGCACACCGGGGCACACCGGTGCGCCTTTTCATCCTCGATAAACCGCACCGGTGTGCACCGTCCGTCCTCGATAAACCGGGGTGCACCGTCGCGGGGCAATTTTTGGTTGCACCGCCGCGCACCGAGAGATTCGACGGTGCGCCGGCGTGCAGTCCCGAGATGCATCGCGGACGATGCCGGCGAAGGAGCTTCCTCCGCCGTCTGCTGCAGCGACGGCGCCATCGCCGCACTCGTGTCAAGGCGGACGGAGCTGTGTATTGTTGCTGACAAGGATGGCGTGCTTGTGAATTCATCGGGCAACGATGCGACAGTCTCCTAACGGGCGGTAACAACGGCCAGTGATTGTAAATGAGGACGCGAACTTTGTGTACTTCAAAGGCGGCTGCATGCATAAGTTGGGGATTGACATTCGTTTCGTTCGATCGAATTATCATGAACTGTTACCGGAGTGCCTAGACGATGAAGACCTACTTGTTTTGCTGTAACGGAAGGGCGGAACAAAACAGGCACTCGCATTATGGCTCAAACGAAGATTAGAAGCAGCTTGTATGTAGCTGTTTAGTGGAAGCGGTGGCGGTACGTTGTTCCGCATGTGTGACGGATTTAAGTTGTGCGTATATAATCATTGGCCTTCAATAAATACCACTTTCAAATATAGCTGTGTCTCATTACAGTGCTGTATTGTTACTTGTGAACGTTTTTATGAGTTGATTTCTTAGATTAAGAGATGGCGCCTGGGTAGAACCGCCCCGTTTGTCCTCGATCAACGCTCCGTGCCGGTACGCACCGTCGTGGGGCACTGTGCACCGCGCCGGTTTTGGGGGCAACACCGGTGCGTGTTTATCGAGGACGCTATAAAAGTTCGTATGCACACGTGCTTGTGGGGTCGCAAATGATCGTCATTCAGCGGAATCAATGGGAAATTGGGTAGGCCCATTACCAATTGGTTCCTCTGTAGGACCCACACAACATGCAGTGAAGGTAAACTTTTGGCTGCGACCTGTCTGGTTGGGAGGCTACAAATGAAAAGCTATAATTACACTGCAAACAATGGTACAATAAATGGAGAAGCCGACGTTTCACAACCAGTTTTCTTTATCAGGGGTGACTGGGGTCAGCCTGCTGCCGCGTCCGATAGCCTTTCAACGCGTTAGGTATCTCACAAAGCCCCTCTCTGTCTAGCCCAGGCCATGCGTATACACAAAAGTGAGAGTCCCAAGGTAGCGATTAAGGTATTGTGACGTTGTGCCACCAAGTTTTCGTTCTCGACGATGGCCGTCCCGACGAAGTCGATTCTGTGGCCGGGTGCATGGCAGTGCTATAGCTATACATGCACCATGAGCTGACATAATCTCTTTACTGCGCAACAAAGAGCCCCCGAAGAAGCCCCCGAGGACACAATGACCAGTCTCATTCGCCCAGTGTCGCCCATCTCAAGGAACAGGCTTGCTCCCTGCACCCTTCCGCGCGTCGCCGTCATACCTAAGGGCCTTAGTCATACCGATGGCGCCCCTTTCCAGGAATCGCTCCTTTTTCGCCCCGTTGGCCTCCACGTCTTCAAGCCGGGTATAATAACACTTCCGACATTGTTGGATGCAGACGTCTCCTCGCCTGCTCCCATTATAATAGGAAGGAACTTTTAATCGGCTGGTGTGGCGAGAGCTGCAACAGCTGTCTATAAGCTTTCGGCGCCCACTTTGCACAGTGGAAAAGCACAAATGGCACCCCCGACATAGGAGGCTGGTTCTCCAGCAACAACCCGCCCCCCCCCTCCCTGGTCAATCCCCTTAGCAACGCCACTGTAAGTGCGATAGCTGATTATTTTTGAGTAGAACCAGAGTCCTTCAATACACCGAATGCAACGACGACGGGGTGATAGAGAATATCAGGAAAGGCGAATGCACACGTAATTTAATTAAAAGGCACTTTGGTTTCTTTCCTTTTTATTTTTTTCGTGACGGTTGAGAGGCTCATTAAACGCGGAAAGTTTGGTCTCTCTCTTGGTCTTTTTGTCAGCCTATCTTTCTGTTCTTCGATTCAGCCGCCCGGCCAAAGTTAATGCAGAGGAGAGTTCTAAACAATTAAGTCCGCTGGCAATGTCAATACTTGTGATTATTGTTGAGCCGAAACAAAACATTAAGCATATTTGAAATAAAACACCAATACATAACAGATATTTGCATTGTTCCTTAGAAAAATTCCAAATGAGTAGTCCTTGATAAGTTAATTATCTGTACGTATGCTGCAGAAAACATTATTACAAAGCATTTCCAACTTCTGATAAAACAAACACTGCAAACCCGCCGCAGCCCCTGCTAACAACGAAGCCGGGACGGAAGCGTGCGGCGATAAAGAGAGAGAGAGAGAGAGAGAGAGAGAGAGAGAGAGAGAGAGAGAGAGAGAGTAATTTATTGCATGGAAAGAAAACACAGAGAGGTCGGCCTGATCGTATAGTCTCTGACCTGCTACTTTGTGTGGGGGTGGGCAAGGAGGAAATAGCATAGATGGAGAGGGTGACAGGTATGACGAATATAATAGGTGCCTTCCGTAATGCATTTCTAAAAATGCCTTATTAAGCACTTGCGTTATCAAAAAAAAAACCAACGCATACAAATGCGGAATGCCGAGAAATTGCCCTACATCATTTAGCGGTCTCAAAAGGCACAGGTTCCTTTTCCCGCGCAGTGGCCCTCATTTCCGCAGCCTTTGTCGTTAGGGATCCGCAAAGTGTGAAAATAAAATAGTTACTCTCACTGCTTTTTGGAAAAAAAAAAGCGATAATAAGTCGTCAAAACACGACCGAGGAAATACGGTGATACCGTCACTGATTTGTTATATAAAATACTTAATAAGTCACCACAAAAAGAATAATGAACAATGAGGTTTTATAAATGCTACAAATATCCCAGCTAATATTCAACAAATAAACAAGTTTTTTTTGGCAAGGCCGCATAACCAACTGCTGGCCTAAAATAACGCAGAACTGCGAACAAGAACATCTGTAATAATTAGGTACGAATTGCGTGCTCGCAACCACCACGTAAACAACGTGCGCAGCCTACAGCGCATGCCGGAATTCGCCTTTGTACCGAAACACCCGTGTCCCGAAAGGTCCGTGTCCCGAAACGCCCGTGTCCCGAAAGGTCTGTGCGCCGGAAAGACCGTACCGAAACGCACTGTACCGAAACGTCCTGCACCGAAAAGACCGGAGCCGAGTGGGGCTGCCCGCCGCCGGCAGCCGACCGCGGAGGCTATGGGGGCTGTAGAGGATGCCGGCCACTACGAGAGAGGGCACCACACGTTCCCACTCTCTAACCTGGCATCAGACTCCAGACAAAAAGTGCCCAGTAACATTTTTCTATGAACCAATCACGTGGAATTTTACGGCGTCTTGAAGTTAACATACTGTAGTACTCAAATCCGGGAGAGCAATTGGATATCTGATCTTGCAGCTACACAGTGCTCGATTTAGGAGAGCCAAGTGGTCCATTTTTCAGAGACTGCCCATAGATGCCATTGACAAAAAGTTATATGCCCAGGTAACACGCATCGTTCGAGTTACATGATTGAAAATATACAGCAATGGAGAGTGAAAGCTGTTCTGCATACAACCGGGAGAGCAATTGGCTCACTGGTTTGGGTGAGGAGCTATTGATTTTTCATTTTTCGCTCCCTTCAGTTACGGAGCGTCGCGCCGCCACACGCCGACAGAAGGCGCTGCTCTCCGCGGAGGCGCTTGGGCAGGAATCGTGGGTTCGAGAATATATCAATTACTTTACAGTGGTCTCTAGACCTGCAGCGCAACATCTTTGCTCCAACATAACCGACGATATGGCCCATATTCCCTGAAATTTTCTACTGTCTTCTACAATTTTCGCAATTTTCTTAGACACCAGAAAAATACTGAACGCGCACTGTGTACCGTACATATGGAGGCCGAAAATATGAATTTAGCACTTTCCCACAAAGGACGTGATTAACCCAATACTTGTGATACCTGGGCAGGACGTCACCGTAGACATGCGTCATAATCTCTAAATTTAAACTTGCTGTAGAGTTTAGTTTTCCGACGCATCCCTACAACCCGCGTGCAACGCTTTCTGTCACTTTCAGCTGCACTAATTTATTTGTTGGGAAATTAAGCGAGGAACCGTCAAGGAGGCGTACCTTTGAAGTGGGTCACGGCCATATTGCAGCTAACTACGCTACGGGGAGTAAAAACCGTTAAGCGGAGTGGCTTCCCGAAACTGTGCGTCGAGGCTAACACTGAGCGCGGCACTTCGTGCTTACGGGTAGATATGTCAGCATAGAGAGCATCGCGGAATTGTTTTGTGGGGGAGCATTTTTGGCTTCTAATCGAGTTTTTCAGGGTAGCCTATCAGTGTCCCTGTCCTCCAATCCCCCAAATGCACTAATGCACGACCGAATAGGCCAAAGGCTGCTTCTGTAAGAAACGGAAAGTACTAGCACACAGACATGCGTACTTGCTACTCACCGTAATTACCACAGTGGAGAGAACACATGATTACTACGAACTTTATTTTCAGCAAGTTTTTCCGGAGTACGTTGATTCCGAGGGACAGCATGCCTTTTATTTTCAATGTGTAACATTTTCGCAGCTCCGTGTTTGCATCATGACACGAACGCAAACGTATGCTAAACATGCTGCCGTATTAAGCGTTCGAGTACTTTTAAGATTTTGTTGTTTGCGCGAATTCTTTTGTTTCACCGTAATGTCGTAGAAAACAGTACTTCATTTCATTTATTGCGCCCTGAAAGGCATGAGGGCATTCCATGATGGAGGGACAAAAACTATTCTGTGTCAAGTGTAAAATGTGATGTAAACAAACCTTACTCACTATTTAGTAATAAACCGCATTTTGTATACCAACAAAAACGCTTCACCTGGTAATCACAAGTTTAAAGAATTTGTCACAAAATAAATATACATATAGCCTGCTGTTAGCAAATCTATTTAAAAGGAAACAGAGTGGGATTTCAGCTTTCCGCGGAATCCTGTCCGGAACGTTGTCAGCGGGGTGGGGCCATTCCGGTGTTTCATTTCACGGGAAAAAGAAGCAGTCATTACGGATGGGTGGCCGTTGGTTTGTTCGGTGGTTTGGGATGGTTAAGGCGGGATGAGGTTCTGATTGGTGGCTATAAGAGTTCGGGCCTTGATTGAGAAAAAAAGCCATCACAGCAGAACCTCGAACCGTAGCAGCAGCTTATCTCTCTTAACGTAACAACCACGTTCAATGTCGTTCGAGTCAGCCTCAGTAGAAATAAAGCGTGCGGGAGCATTGCTGTTCTTTATTGGCACAGGATAGGCCAAATTATCAGCATCACCCGTTTTTGGCTTCCCGAAAAGATGGCGCTCCTGTCGCGTCTCGGGGTGAATGATGCTCAGCTTCAATTCTTTCAGAAATGGCCAGTCAAGAAACTCGTCTTTGTCACCCTTGTGCAATTGAATGCACAAACCAATGTACAAGCGTTCACCTTCTTTCCTGAATTCAGTGCCTCAAGACATTAGGTAACGCCGGAGGTATACTTTGTCGCTCAAGCTGCGAGACCAACCAACATCACCTGCCTTTTCTTTGAGTGCTGCATATCCTGTCATAACCCACTGATGCATTTTTGGGTCACTTGGAACAGACGCCAATCCTGTGGTTAGAGCGGTCCTCAAGGATTCGCTTTCTTGAGCGTAAAGTGCTTTCATCTCAGCTAAGGTTCTGAGGATTGCTTAAACTGTTGTGCCAGTGCTTCCTTCAAATCATTATTGCTGCAGGAAACTTTAACGCGTTTGTCGTTCAGAGATTCAGTCTTGAGCGACAGTTGCGCAACCATAGCATGTAGTTCGCCTACTCGCTGTTCTATCTTTTTTTCGTGCGCTACTAAAGCTCTTATGTTCGCATTGCTCCGCGTCAAACAATCAAGTGTTTGAACTGCGGCTGGGCCAAATACTTGTTTTAGGGTTTCGTTCAAATCATTAATGTTTTGGCAAAGTTCAACGAGTTTGTCGCTTTGTGTGCTACTCTCCGAGCACAGTTGAGCAAGTTTAGCGCCCAGTTAACCGACTCTATGCTCTACCTTTCCTTCGAACGCTACAAACTTCATATATTCGTAGTCATCTGCCCGCTGATGTCCTTCAGGCGCCGCATGCAATGCAAGCGTTGCACATTGTGATTTCAGGTATGCACAGATGTCGCGACACAGCACGGCCGCCAAGCACTTGGGACAGTGGGTCAAGTGGTACTGGCAATCGTTGCGGATGTGCTCGGCGATCTGCGAAGCCGGAGGGACGACGCGGCAGCCGTTGGCCTTGTTCCAGCAGTGCACCTACATCAAGGAGAAAAGAAAGGAGCAGTAAGACAAGAAGAAACCACATGGGTGATGTTCCTTGCAGCCGTGGCCTTTGTCGCCTTGCGGTTGTAATCATTTGGGCTAATGATGCCATCGATCCGGAAGAGAAGAGCGAACATTACGAGATTCACTCCAATTGTCACAAAATTTTCCCTGGATAAATTTCGCTGCCCACGTGGAAATCACGTTGCGCTGGTGCGATCCAGTTACCAGTTCAGGGCGTAAACTGTACCTTTGCTTTGTTTGGTGTGTGTGATAAGTTGCCCATATACGACTACTCAAGTGAATAAAGGTGTAGGCATGGCATTTCTTTGTGATTGATTGTAGGGTTTAACGCGCCGACGCGGCGCAGGCGATGAGACGCGCCGTAGTGGAGGGCTCCGGATTAATTCTGACCACCTGGGGATTTTTAAAGTGCGCCGAAATCTCGTATACACGGGCGTTTTTGCTTTTCGCCTCCATCAGAAAAGCGGCCGCCACGGCCGGGAGTCGAACCCGCGACCTCGTGCTCAGCAGCGCAACGCCTTAGCCACTGAGCCACTGCGCGGGTGGCATTTATGTGTGTGTACATGAATTACGGAAGGGGCGTAGAAGCGTATGTGATAAGTTGTATTTTTTTTAACACGACCATGCCACATTTAGTTTTTGTTTCTTTTGTATAAAGTATTCTGAATCTTGCACACTGGCCGGATAAATAATACAACGTCAGGCGAAAGCGTTCCGGCTCAAAGCTGTAGCTAAATACCCATAAGTCTCCCGCACACCTGCGCTCAGGTTAGCGTCCTCATGTCTTTATTTGCGGATGCCGGAAAAACAAGCTGGCCGGATTGCTGACTTTAGGGCCACCTTTTGTCCAGGAGGACAAAAACACGAACGGCTTGCATGTACACCGTTTCTGCGCCGGTTAGGAATATCCCGGAGGTCAAACTTATCAGCGCCCTTCCGTTCCCCATGAAATGCGAAATTTAATAAAAGCACAGTACGTGCTGGCTGCCTGTGTTTGCGAGGAACGAAAACGTAAGATTACATGTTCAGCAGGTCACTTGGGTGGTAAACCATTTTTGATTCACAAGCCTGCGCACGTACGATGACATAACTTGTCGCGCGTTCAGCCCTTCGTGACGAGAACCTGCGTAGATAGCGCAAAACGCTGTGACTACTGAACCTACACCGGCAGACAGAACCATAGTGCCGCCCACTGCTTGGAGTCGAACGTTGTGCACGAGAAAACGGAGGTAAATTTGTGCCGATCAGCGAAACCACCACCGCAGCCGCTGGGTGTTGGAGTCGTTCAAGTTGCGCGCGAAAGGAGCAATATTGCCTTAATCTACGTACAGGCCGCCAGATTGGGCCTCCTCGATTATCACCCCTCCTTTTAGTGCGGAAAAGGCAGCGTTTAATTCCTAATCCCCAACTTTCGGGGACACGCGCCTCCAAAGACGCCTAGCGCCCTCCTCGGCGGCAGCCGTCGACGGCGAGCGTAACTGAATGGGAGGGAGCAAAAACAAATCGTAGCTCTCGAACGGAAGCAAGTTTTTCAAAAGACCTTCTTGAAATACCTAGAATTACTTAGAGCGCACTCGCGGCAAAAATTAGAGCAGTGTAAAGCATTAATTACCGGTTCCTCACACACCTAAAGTTTTCCAACCGGGGCCCTTGATTTCTGATTTGTTTCGCAATACTAGCGGTTATACTAGTGCTGCACAGAAAGATCTTTAATAAGGCCTTCGCGAAATACCTAAAACTACTTAAAGCGCACTCACAGGTAAAATTTCAGCCCTGCAGAGCATAAATTGTTGGTTCCTCGCCCCCCTAAAGTTTTCGAATTCCCTGAGCGAGCTTCTCGATTTCTTCCTTGTGTAGCGATACTGGGGCAGCAAATGGAGATTTTTCAAATTACCTTCGGGAAATATTTAAAACTACTTAATGCGCACTCACGGGAAAAATAACCCTGACAAATAAAAAAGGTGGGCGGATTGGAAAATTGTTCCCGGCAATTTATCAAACGCCATTTTATCGAACTCCCGGCGGCCGTTTCATCGAACATTTAAACGTTTGGACGAAGGCTTTTCGGTACAAAACCTTCTGTAGAAGCCGTTTCTGCAAGTTATATTCTGTACACGTACATTTAAAGGACGCGGAGTCGAAGGTTGGACCTGCGCATGATTAGCAGACTAGTCCCGGGCCATCTTCACTAACGTGAAACCTGCGGAGGGGCGAAGGGTGTACGACTCTATGTGTATTCTCGGCGCCTTGGTGGTTTTGCCCACGCAGATGAAACCGTTCGGGGGTATGATATACAGCTTTGCTGTAAGTCTTGTGTCTTTGAAGCACGAAGCGTCCTAGCGCGAGTCATTGGAAAGCGAGTGTCACGGTGTGATTTTTAGTAGGAGTTTTTGACGACGGAGATAAAACGTTCTGGCGCGAAGCGTTGTATACCGAGTGTCCCGGTGCGTTCGTTTAGTATGCGTTACGTTCTAACGCGAGGAATTGGAAAAAGAGTGTCCCGGTGTTTTAGTGCCGTGACTACATGATACGACGACAACGATGACACGGGACGCCGACAGCCCGACCCCCTAAGGGGCTTCGACCCCGACGGCATTTTATTAATCAAGGAGAATTTTCCCCATATCCGAATAACAACGTTTTGATTAATTAATCAATCAATCAATCAAACAACCAATCAATCAATCAATCAATCAATTTAATTAGTCAAATAATTTAAATGATTGATTGATGAGTCGATCAACGATGGCAATTATTATGTTTTATGTGAGAATTAGGTGGCAGTGATCTTTATTTTGCGGGAAGCTGTATATGGCTCACTCGACTTCATTTCCTCTTGTCGCGGCCCGTAAGCGGGATCGTTCAGCAGAATATGCTTTGCGACGAAGCCAACATTCCTACGAAGCTTCTGTAGTTCTGCATCTCGGGAAGAAATCACGGTGCGATAGGATTGCTATGTCACTACGCCCCGCGCAGTTTCTTTACTTATCGTAATTACTCTGAAACGAATGAATGACGCTTGACGGATCAAGCGGCTATATAATCGCAGGAAGTTTTATCCCAATCGATATTATGAGTAATTGCCAGTCGCAGCTTTAATACAAGGAACACAAAGCCGCTCCTCCTGAAACAATCCATTAGCATCACAGTGGTAAAGGTTGTTCTACTCCTTACACACACGATTAGAGTGAGCCCAGTCAATACATTCATGAAGAAGGTATTATGAAATCGCAATTCCGAGCACATTTCTAGTTCATTTGATAACTATATTTATTGGTAATTTTCAGGCTTTCTCCTATTCATCTACCAGCCCCCTTGGTAAAGAGAGGGGTGTGTCACTTGTTTTTCTCATGAAGACGACTGTCTCAGCTCTCGCCAAACCAGCCTATTCAATTTTTTTCCTTTTTATAATGGAAGAAAGCGATGTTTATCTGGGGTGTCTATGATATGCACGACTTGAAGAGGTAATTTTCGGTGGGGCGACAGAAGGCGAAAAAAGAGCGATTCCTGGAGGGGAGGCGCAGTCGGCAAGACCCCACGCGCGAAAAGGTGTAGCCAGCAAGCTTGTTCCTCGATGGGTGGACAGGCGCCAACGATACCTGGACATTGTGTCCTCAGCGGCTTCAAGTTCGGGTGGTTTTTTGTTGCGTAATTGAGGTTGTGTGAGCTCATGGTGACCGTATAGCTTTTTCTTGCATCAATGCAGTGAGGCTTCAGAGGCCTGTAAGGTTTTCAAGGGAAACCGAAAAGAATATGAGTGGAAAAGGAATCCGGGGGAGATTGAAACCTAAAGACGAGGGTGGGGAGGGAATGGGTGAAGGCTTGGGCGAAGAATTAAAATGAAATGGAAGTACGCGTGCAACCAGAAAGCCCTAATACGGGAATGAGTGGTATTTGCGAGCACAACCCGTACAAGCTTGAACAGCATTTTCCAAAAAGGACCGTTTTTCCTCCACGACAATATCCTATAGGCTTGTCTGTGAAAAAGCTAGCGACAACAGTGTTTGCAAATTCATTTTAGCGTGACAGTCCAGTCTACATAAATCTTTTCATACGATTTTCTGCATTTTTTTCAGGTAACCGAATGTTTGTGAAGCTCATTTAGAGAAAACTACATAAAAATACATTACCACACCTTAAACACTGGCTAACGGTCCTCCAAGCGGCTGCTTGGAGGACCGGTACTAGAAAAAAGATCCATTTAACCTTATAACCCAGGAGTCTTTGTCGGTTCTCTGCTTATTATTTTTTACATCTTCATATTTTATTGTAATTTTCGCAGCTCAGGTTAGTTTTCGGTGTCTTCAATTTTTTTCTGTTCGTTAGGTTATGTTAGATTCGTTCACCTTAGGTGCGTTCATGGAAGGTGAAGCAGTGCCAGACTACAGTGCCTAGTACATTCTAGGCACTACAGCCAGGCGGGACATTTTTCATCGAAACAACGCCGGTGGGAGCGCTTCAGTAGAGGGCTTACAATACTGTTGGACGGCATATAAACACAGCCTAATATAAATGCACTCTACTTCCTTGAAACGATTTCTCCTGTCATTCTTTATTGAGAATCGTTCCTCGATTATGTTGTATTCATTTTATGTTTTTTTCAATATCGACTGGAAGAAATATTTATTGATCATGCAGTAAAGTCAGCAAATATACTTCAGACCAGTGTTGTGCACGTTACTCTAAAACAGGAAAGAAAGCTCGTTCCTCGTTCCTTCCCAATTTTGAAACGAGTTACCGTTACAAGTTCCTTTATTGCGAAAGGCACGCGTTCCAGCTCCACTTCGAACATTGGAACGTGTCGTTACGTTAACGTTACATTTCATTTTTTTAAATAAAAGTGTGGTGTCGGATAATCCCGAGGCGAAATAAAGTGTGAAATTTAAAACTCACACCAAACTACGTATATTATACGAATAGGAGCCTTGCCGGCAGCAGATTATCTTGAGATAAAATGGATCCACAGAAACGCCCCTAGACAAATTTTTTCGGGGAGAACCAGAAAAGCTCCAGACATGTCTAACTGCGATTTTGGTGCTCGTCTATTATGAATGCAACACATATGGCACTTTCAACTTCAGTTTTACGAATGCGCGCAGTAAGGTTACTGCGCTTGAGATGTGCAGATAGAAAGTTACATGCAGGCACATGATTAAAATTTTTGCATACAGAACTGTGTCGAAAGGAGCAATACATAGGCGTTTAATGGATGGTTATTACAATATTGCAGGTTATCTAAAATGCCTTACAGGCCCTGCGCAGGGAATTGAGTAAGGGGGTAAGCTTTGAGTAAGCTTTGAGTAAGCTTTGCAGATCATACAGCACAAATTTGCGAGTAACAAAACATAACAGAACACGTAATGGCTGCAAGGTTCACAATACAAGTTTTAGTCAAGAAAAATACAAAAAATAAAAGTCAGCACTGAAGTCACACATGAAATCTACGCGCAAGAATTACAAAGTATACCGAATACAATCAGGGTAGTAGATAAAGTAAACAACCGAAAATAGCCAAATATGTTGACTCGAAGCACAATCAGTTGCTGTGGTTAGAAATACGCATAAGGGAAAAGCACAGGTTGAAACCGACCAACTAAAGTAACTCTGAACGCTGGTCTTCCGCGTTCCAGCGGCCTCTCTCAGGTAATAGAGAGTTTTAGCAGTACGTTCGTTACGTTTGTTACGTTCGTTACGTTGCTACCGGGTTTACCGGGACCCGACTGCGCATGCGCGCGTACGTACCGGGTTCTTTCCGTAGAGTGAGACGGAAAACGTGTTTTAGCACTCCGTAGCGTCGTACCGTTCGTTCCGTGTGACGGCTGATTAGCCGAGTAGTTGCAAAAATCCGCACGCTAAAAATACGTAAATAAACAACGCAGTTTCCCCTAAAGCATTGCAAATCTAAAATAAATCGCGCCCGGCCGGACGCATTGTGAGGCAGGGGCTGCGGTGGCGGCGACGGCACCAGAGCGAGCGCAGGTGACGACATGGTCGCGCGCCGTTCACGTGGAGGAATGGCCTTGGCCTTGCCCGATTGAAGCGCTAGACACATGTACAATTGGTACACGCGATTCGTATGCGACTGATCGTTACGACTGTCACCACGACTAGTCGTACGCGTGAATTTGAGACACATGGCTCGATGCGGGTGTGCGATGCCTCGTCGGCGCCGCTCCGCCCACTGTTTTTGCACCATGGTCAACTACGACGATCGCTGAGCTGAATTTGTAGATTCCGCGGGTTTGTACGCAAGAAATGGATAACGCAGGCAATCGTGAAGCGTTTTCTGCATCGGAAACAGTCCGCGCACACGCCGGTCGCGCCTGCCAGCTCGGCACACTCAGCGGCTCGAACCGGCGCAGACCACGGTAGCAACCGCTTGTCGCTGTTCTTTCGAATCAATCTGATCACTAAAACGAAGTTCCACCCGCGAGAAAGTAGGTGTTAGTGTGGTGAAAAATTGTGCTAGGGATTGTTCTCGGGCAAGCATATGCTGACCGGCCGTGGATGCCGCGGCGCGCGGTGCGGCGACTGGCCGAGAGATGGCGATACCTGCCTCGGAAGCATCGAAACAGGCTACGCAGATGTCTCGGTCACCGATCGCTCACGGCAGTTGTAGCTCAAATAAAGTTTCACATGCGAGAAAGGGGATGATAGTGAGGTGAAACGTTGTGTTACGGAGTGTCATTCGCAGTTGCACAGATAGCGGCGATCGCCAGGACGCTAAGCCTAAAGTTCTCAACACCCGAGCAAGCCGGTTGCGGGCTCCGGATACGGTAACACCGGTAACACGGAAGCAGAGCGCCGGGATAGACGCCGGCCGCGTACGGAACAAATGGCGCATGCGCAGTCGGGTCCCGGTAAACCCGGTAGCAACGTAACGAACGTAACTAACGTAACGAACGTACTGCTAAAACTCTCTAATAGAGAGTTTTAGCATAGCGTGCTCCGTCCGCTAACGCTACGGCGGCGGGTAGCGGGGTGCGACTGGGGAGAGCAAATTCGTCACGGTGGGGTGGATTAGTTCCGCGCGGCCAGCCTTCGCCATGCCCGCTCTTTCCCTCCGCTGAGGGGCAACCTCCTCGCACTCCCCGCGCGCGCATGCGCAGTCTGGTCCCGCTACCCGCTAACCTTAGCGTAGCGTACGGGAGCCGCTATGCTAAAACTCTCTATTGTCCATACCGCATGCGACAAAAGTATGCCCAACAATGACGAAATGCATGTCCTTTGTCAACGCGACGCGTGCAATACTAAAGGTCCTGGCACTCCCTTCGACCCATTCCCGTCGACCCCCAGACCGCGCCGTGACGAACTGCATGCGTACTCTAACTTTGAGCAGTACAGCATACCGAGACACTGCGGCGCGCCCAGCCCTATTCATAGCCGGTGACACTTCGGATGAACCCGCCGCGGTGACTCAGTGGCTAAGAAGTTGCGCTGCTGAGCACGACGTCGCGGGTTCGATCACCAGCCGCGGCGGCTGCTTTTCTGGCGTAGGCGAAAAGCAAAAACGCCCGTGTGTACGAGATTTCGGCGCACGTTAAAGATCCCCAGGCGGTCAAAATTAATCCGGAGCCCTCCACTACGGCGCGCCTCATCGCCTGCGTTGCGCCGGCGCGTTAAACCCTACAATCAATCAATCGACACTTCGAATGACCTCACAGCGAGCGCAACTCCCCCGTCGGCACCCCACGCCAGACAGTTTTTTCCAACAACCTTTCCTCGGCAGGGAACAATTCTATCGGCCAGACGCGCATCCTGGCCATTCCAGAGAAACGATGAAAGGTGAAAAGCATTCCCGTGGCTGCGCTATTCCTCCATCGAACGCCGCGTAAGCTCCGCCGGGGATCCAGACATTTCGCTGTAGGACATTTCGGTGCAGGACGTTTCGGTGCGGACATTTCGGTGCACAGACGTTCGGTCTTGCAAGGAACGCCGTTCCTTGGAACGCCGTTCTGTACAATACTGTTTCAGACGTGGCCTACGTCGTCATCTTGACCCCAACCACGGCCGGAGCCCCGCTAGCCGTTCCCGGCCCGCCGGGCTCCTGATCTATTCTTCTTAGGCAGGGGTCTCAAAGACGCGGCCCGCGGACCTTTTGATTCGGACTTTGTATACGAACCTATTTATTACAGATGTTCTTGTTCGCAATCCTGCGATAGGTTAGGCCAGGGGTTGGTTGTGCGGCATTGCCAAAAACGTGTTTATTTGTTGAATATTTGCTGGAATATGTGAACCTTTCTGAAGCTTCGCTTTAAAAACTCAGAAAGCCAAAATGAACAACTTCGACAGCGATGCGCACAGTTGGTACCCAAATACGGAATCTTCGTATAAAAACTGACCATTACTCCTGCTCAGCTGATTGGACAGCTAAGCTGTTAGATATTAATGAAAATGATTCTACGAAATGAGTTACAAAAGCGCTTCGAATTGCAATTTCGCAATACAGTGGACTCCTACTAATACGAAATCCATGTGGGCCGTACAAAGCTTCGAACTAACAAAACTCTCAAACAAACAGAATCCCGCCATGGCTATGGCGTTATGCTGCTGAGTCCAGGGACGCGGAGTCGATTACCAGCCGCGGCGGCCGCTTTTCCGATGGAAGCGAGAAGTGAAAACGCCCATGTATTCGCGATTTCGGCACACGTTAAAGATTTCCAGGTTGTATAAATTAATCCTCCACTGCAGCACGCCTCACTTGCTGTGTTGCGTCGGAGCGTTAACCTCATAATCAATCAATCAATGAAACAGAAAGCACAATGAGAGCAATGCCATAACTACGCTACACGTCTTCCTTCTTGATTTTGGTCACAACCTCGACTTTCCTTGCCAATACAAGCGCACGACATGGTTTGTCCTGAGTGTGAAGACATATAGCTAAAGTTGAAGCCTGAAGCCTTCACCACCCAAAATCTTACACGGAGTTGTGTGCAGCCAGGAAACTACAAAGAACGTAGACATGCGAACGCTGGCGCGAGTTTCAAGTGAACTGCATGGCTGCGGGCGGCCTCAGTTGCGAGGGCGCCGACATAACACATCACGGTGGTGTTTTGACGCCGAAAAATTTTAATTTCCTCGAGAAATGACTGCTACCTGTATGTTTTTAGACGGCCGCCCACTCCCTTTCCCTTCTTCCCTCTTCCCCAACTAGGCTACCAAGCCCCCCGTATCATTAATAAAGTTTCATTCATTCATTTTATTCAAAATACTTCCCAATTAACCGACAAAATTGGTTTTGGCTTCGAATTATCAGACAATTTTTTAATCGAATTGCCCGTATAATTTCCTGAACCAGAACATCACTTCAAGTTAACCGAAAATTCTAACTAAGCGACTTTTAATTGTCGGGAGTCGATTGTATGTTGTTTGCGAGCGTATTGACCGGACGTAGTCCGAACGAGCGCAAGGAACACGACACGATTGTTGTTTGCGATTTAAGCTATTCTTCTGTTCAATATAGTAATCAAATTTTAAAAGCCTGCAGTTTTATTCAAGCAGACAAACATGAGGCTGTCTGTTTTACGGTGTTTTCAACACGCTAATGGAATGAATTAGGGGCAGCGGCTTCATGTTCTTTGTGTTAAAACTGTGACTCGTAATTACCCGCGCGCGATATCGCCTAAGATAAAACTATACATGAACATGTAGCCTCCTGAGCAGTCAGACTTCATTAATATGCTTCGGGATTCTTCAGCACAACAAGAGTTACAGCCATTTTCTATAACCATTCTCATCCCGTAGACGTTCATATGTTAACAACAATTCATCAACGTTTACTATTTCACTGTGGCCCACCTAATTACGACAAGTAAATGAACTCGCCGTGATGAAAGATCTGTCAGGTCACACCATAATTTTTCCCGAGATAATATACGCTTGCACTTTTATAATATAATATTGCACCTTTTCGGCAGCTAAAGTTGCCCGCGAAGTAAAAAACCGTCAGCAACGCCTCACCTAAAATGTTCAGTAGCGATGACTAAACACAATTCTAAACACAAGCCTTTGAATAATAATTTTACTGTAGACCACTCCCTGGATATTTACTACGTTAAAACGCATGGAGAAGTGCAGTTAATTGCTGTTAGCGCTTGCTTCCAACACATATGTACAGCTGCAGCCCCTCGCAGGCACACTGCTGAAATATTTTACAGCGCAAGGAGCATAAAACGGCTACATCTCTAGAGGTAAGAAGTCGCATTCACGGGACCGAAGACACCCACTCGTGCGCGGCCCGCGAGCGCCCATCCGTGTTTTCTTGTATGTTTAGGAATGGTGGAGACCCGAAGAGCACAAAAGAGCACGGCCTTTTGTGCACGTCCCGACCCTCCTATTTGCTTCTTTTGATAATTCGGCATTGTTCACCGGGTGCGTTGGTAAGAGCGGCTTCGGGCCTCCCGAGTAGGGGAGAAGGAAAGAAAAAAAAGAAAAAGTCTCCACCTCGGAACGCCACGTGGTGTCAGATTTTCGAAGCTTTCGGGATGTCCCGAAAGTTGGCCTCCTGTATGTGGTCGCTGCATTTTTTCCCGCACTGCAGATCAATCCTTGCAGCATGTTTGCCGTACGACAGCTTCATTTCGTGAGGTAGCAGTTACCCAGAAGGTGCTGTCGAACATGCTCACCAACCCGTGCGTAGTCGGCTCGCAACGGATGCGAAGCTGCGCCATAACAGGCCAAAAACAACCGTCGCTGAGGCAGACTACAAAGCCGACGGTATGGGTCCCGCCATCGCGCCCGACGTGGTGAGCACGCTCCAGCGTGCGGGGATTGCTGGGTGATAGCGCCATAGAGTTTCATACAATAATAACTAGAGGGGAAACTGTCGCTAGTGTCATCGCGAACTCCGAGACGACACTTACGCTTCGATAGAATGATGGATAGTTCTGGAACCGGATTGCGTAGGATCTAAACGAGCCTAAGGCTGCGGAAATTGTGTTTTTTCAACAAAATTTTATTGCATGGTTGGCTGTTTACAAATTACATGGCAAACAGAAAAATTAGTAACCAAAAGCAGGTTTTGTCTGAAATAAAACGGCGCGTTTTAATAGGGAGCCAATTCGGAGTCAAGGGGGTTTGCGGAGTACGTTTGCTATTCGCCGCCAACTACAGCGGGACGCGGACTTCTCCAAAAACTGTTTTTAGAATTAATAAAAGTGCTCTGCTCCTAAAAATAGAAACCGATTACTTTTTGGAGCAGTTATTCTAGCCAGAATTAGTGACATTCATCAGTCAGCGTTCCTATCAGCAGCCGTTACTGCTGGTCCACGCCGTAGGAACCGGCAGCATTCGCACGAGAGGTGACTGTTTCAATCAAATCGCAACCGTCATCACCTTCTAAATACATTGCTATACAATAAAATACAATAAGCGGCGCCGCAGGAAACTTCACTCCACACAGAGCCATCATTTGTGTTTTCGTGCTCACTGTGCCGGAAATGAATTGACAACCCACCCTATTCGCAAATCTGGTTATAAAACATTCCCCTCAGGGCGGCGTTAGTGCGCGCGCGGCGTGCAGTTCACACAAACGTTTTTTAACGCTTCTTCGAACACCTCGCGTTGGGAAATGCGTTTATGTACATTAAGTGGCTAACAAAAACGAAACTGCCTGCACGATTCAATCCATAGTTACTTCCACAACCCATCGAGGGCCAATCCGAATCCAGAACAACCCGTCACGCCAATTGCGGCGGACGATCACAGTGCCAGACTCACCTCTAGTTATTGTGTGAAACTAAGAAAGGGCCCATTCGCCGCGCCATCTACACTGAGCGCCAGGAGTGATCGACATTAGGAGCGAAGTCGGCGCTCCTCTTTATCTTATCTTTATCGCTCCTCTTTATCTTATCTCCGAAAAGTATCCTTCCCCTTACGCCAGCCTTGAATCAAAGCGAGCGCCTGTCTTCCCCGCCTCCACGTATGGGCTTATTGTCACCAAGACGATCGGCTGTCTCCACGTATGGGCTCAGTCACCAAGACGATCGGCTGTCGCTTCGGGCCAACGTTCGATCCCTGGCGGTGCCAGAAATTATAATTACCCTGGTTCAAAGTTTCTTGAGGCCCACGCCACGACGAAACCGTTGGCTGGTAAAGGTAAAAACTTAGCATAAATGATAAAGCCGCGTTTCCCTGAAACGTCTTACGGTCTAAACTCAGGCCGTAGTTTTTAACCTGTGATTGGTCGTGGCACTTCAAAGACCAGCACGTACAGCCAAAAGCTTTCTGACAGTAAACACGGTTGCGCGTGCCGCTCAGTGCATGCAGAGAGAGAGAGAAAAAAACATTTATTGCCCAGTCACCGACATATGTCCAGGTCAGCTAAACGATGGACCCTGAGGCGTCACTGTCTTCATAGTAGTCCAGAATGTTCTTGGAGATCTTCTGGATAAGAGGGCAGAGAGCCTCCTGGGCGGCCCGAACGTCTGTTCTGGGCGGGGGAGCCAGCCAAGTGTCCCATGAGGTGATGCGGGAGAGGGAGAGGCGAAGCTTCGGGGGGTGGCAGTACCAGTAGGATTGTGGGATAGAGGGGTACGCGCAACAAGAAGGGCAGGTTGGGGGACCGGAGCACTTACGTTTGCGATGTAGAATGTGGTGAGATGGGAGGGAGCGGGTATGAACCTGGCGCAGAAGAACGGTTTTGGCGCGAGTGAGGCGCGGGTCTGAAGGAGGGTAGGCTTAGCGGGCGAGGCGATAGGAGAGTGAAGTGAATTTACGGGTCGCGTGATGGTGAAGACGAGTGGAAGGAGGAAAGTATGAGGTTTTGCCAGAGCATAGACGGACCCGGGGATAGACCTCAGGATAGCGCGTTTACTCTTGAGTTGCTGTCCATGTTAGTGTGGCCAGGTACCCATACCAGGACAAAGAGATTAGAAGGATGTCTGTTGAGAGTGTCAGTCACAAGGTTAGAAGAAAAAGGGTTGACGGTATAACGTAAATAATTTCGGATGGCGGATTACGAACGATGAAAATTGCCGGCTTCACACCTGAAGCTGCAACTCTCGAGTAAAGCATGTTCAGTTCGTTTTCTGTTGGTGTAGGTGTAACTGGCAGTACAGCCTGTGGCGGGCTTTCATACCTATCCTGGCCATAGGTCTCTGGTTGCATAATGTCCACCCTTTCTTTTTCTTTTTCGAGGATGTAAAGTCAATTTCTCTCAGGCGCTTGTATTGAGACGAGGGTAGAAGGCTGGCAGCCACACGTTACTGCGTTCCGTGCTTGTCCTGGCATCCGGTATTCGAACTGCTGTCTCGACAGCAAACAGCATTGCCCCTACGTACGAGCAAGATTCAACCTGTCCTGCCATGCACGTACAGTGGGCTGTGATGACGGTTCCATCAGCGGTAGCTAGAATCCATGCTGTCAGTGGTTGATCTCGAATCCGCTGGGAATGGTGAACCTAAAAGAGAAATCAATGCAAATTTTAAGCATATTTACGTTTCACTTTTAAAAAGCCCGGCAAGAGTCAAGTAACCGTCATCAAATCCCCCCCCCCCCCCCCCCCGGCTACCCATGTCCTGGCCGCATCACAAGTCGCGATGCGAGCACTCTGTCTTGATGTTTACCCAACCGGCAAAACCGATCCGCTCACTGACTAGCCAGAGTCACTCTTGTTGATTAATCAGTGTTAATAATTACAATTAGGAGACGTTACTCTAGCGATGCCTACGTGAGGACGAAAGCCCAAACGCAGCACGAAGAAGACAGCTGGTTACTTCATTAGCCGACTCTAGACTGATGACACATGCTGCCACATTAATAAGGTTTTCTTCAAGGTACTTTCACACTAAAAAAATGACCGAGAGCGGTCGCGCTGATGCGGCGCCAGTCTGCCGAAACGAAAAGCCACGGGCTTTCGTGCCGGTGCCGCTAATGCCACTGTTAAGCACGCCTGTTGCAAGGCAGAGTTTCTTGAACCAATTTCCAACAGAACGAAAAAATGGGACAAAAGACTAGACACGCAGACCCAGAGCTTCCCATGCAAGAACGAAAACAAGCGCGCATTTGCCGTTTTCTTACTTCACTTAAAACGACGACACGTTTCGATGGTAGATGTGTCGCTGCCAAATCCACTCGTAAAAAAGTTGTGCGCCTCCACGGACTTGTGCATCCTCATCTCCTCTTGAGTGTTGTAGGGCCCACTAGGTCCTCGAAGTATGATTGGGAAAATCCAGCCATCGCGACTAGCACGTGCAGCCTGAGCGTAAAAGCAGTAACAGCAGCAGCACGCCGGACAGAGACTGCCTGTTGCACTGCCGCAATCAGTCGTAGGTTCTAAAACATGGCGAATCGTTCCGGAAACCGCACAAATTTGCGGACGTGACGTCACATAAAAGCTATGTATACGTGTGAAGTTGAACCCTCGTCACACTTCATCAAAATATACTATTTCTCGCCTGAATTCCTTCCCGTATAGGTGAGCTCATTTTTAGTTACCAACCCACTGCATGTTTCAGGCAAAAAATACAAAGACCTGGTGGAATATATATGGCCCAAGTTCGTCACCGAGACGGGCAAAGGATTTTATCTGTCGTATCGGGGCAGAGTGAGCAACGCAAACTTCACTGTCGCCGTTCGCCCCCTAAGCGTGTGCGATCGAGGCATGTTAGCAAAGAAAGTGACCGCTATCAAACGCTCAATGTGATCAACTTTGCCCACTGAAGTGAATGAAAAGACAGTCTAGCGAGCGTGGTTGCACGCGCGCACGTGGATGTCTCGACCCCAGAGAGAGAGAGAGAGAGAAAGAGAACTTTATTTGTCATCTTTGCTGAACGTAACTGAGAAGTGAAACGCCAGATGTGGTGGCGCTGCATTTTGCCACGCGCTCGCGTGCCCCGCCCTATTTCGCCGCCGGGTGTACAGTCAAAAAGTTTCATGACGGTAAACATGCGAGCACGTGCCCCTCAATACATGTAGAATGCTCTGGTGGAGGCTGATGTGCTATCGCAGTTGGCGTGTTTAGCGGGCGCACTCTCTGAAAGCGCTTTATCACGCGCCTGCCTGGTGCATTAATGTTACGTCACGGCATCCGGAAATATGAAGACGGGAGGATAACGCATTCTTATTGCCCAATCAGGCAGCGAATATGAAACGGTTGAATATGTTCTCCGGGTTTCGTGCTTGATGGAAAGCCTTTAGCTGTACATGTATTCCCTGAAATCGTTTTCGCAAATCTGCAGTAGCTAACTAAGCAGACAACAGCACAATCAATCATTATCAGGGAGGGAATTTGCCAGATGTCCAAACTACAAAAGTTCACCAACCTGTCGCTAGAGAGAGAGAGAGGAAAACTTTATTGAGCGCTCTGCATGTACTGTGCCAGAGTGCCCGATTACCCAGAGTGCGGGAAGGTGGTGGCTTCGGAGACGTCGAACCACCGCCGAGCTGGACGCTGTGTTTACTTGCTGTTGTGACTGCTGTGCTGTGACTGTGGGACCAGGAACCGCAGCGGTTCCGGGCTGTTTCGGATTCCCGAAGACCCTGAGACGCTGCGGCGATGGTTTCAGAACGTCAATCGTAAAGACTGAGTGCCTGGAAACGTGCGGAGTTATGCGAGGTAAGTGCACAGCTATAAAACGCTGTGTCGTGCGTGTTTCTAGTAGGCTTGGAAATACACGTATCTTGGTAACCACGCGCGCCTTCGTCGCACTGTTTCTGTGCGAAAGTCGCTCCGCTGAATAACAGAAAGAAAGAGAGCGCTGTAAAACACGCCTTACGCAATTTAATAAAAAAAAAACGGAATAATTGAAACCGAGCAGGTTCGTTCGTAAGAATATGCGGATATGACTCTTAGGTTACTGCCGCCACGCTGTCGCAAAGATCTAGAAAAAAATCTTTGTCTGCATATCTAGCACGCTTCCTGGCCTTGCACTCTAAGAAATCGAGGAGTGCTGGGCACTCTGTCTAGGAGTAAAAACTTTTGTCCCATATTTCACTCCCTTTGGAAGCATTGGGCGACTCTTCCGAGGAGTAGCGCGTGGCGGCCGAACGAGAGGCGAAACACTCCCCGTGGGATTTACTTGCTGCTTTCGAAGCGGAGTACTTGAACCCTGTGTGGGAATTGCAATGCCATCTCCAAGGCAGCGTTCCGTCACTCCCTTTAGGCGTAAATAAGCTCTATTGGCGGCGTTCCCGGATACTGAAGACGGGTACTACTACTCTCTCTTGGAAAGCATCTCGTTACGCCTCAAGAGCGTTCTGCTATTCCCCGCGAGGCAGCGTGCTTTCGCTCCGCCTGCTACTAGACCCCCCCCCCCCTCCCCCACGATGGTACTATAGGCAGTTACAAGCAAACAAAACAGAACAAGCTATTTTGAAACATGGAAAAGAAGAAAAAACAAGCTCAGACTTTATTTTTCAAAATACTACAACAATCGGTTCATTCTGCAATTTAACACAAAATGCAATTTATTGGGAATTAAAATATCACGGCATAAAAACGGACAGGAGACGTAGCGCCTATTTAGGATACATCCAAGAAAAATTCACAAATAAAAATGCAGCAAAGCAATTGAAAACACTGAAATACAAACATTAAATTATGACGATAAAAATGACATTAACATCCACAAATAAAAAGGTACTGGCATTAGCACGAAAAGCGTCAGTAGAAATACAGAGAATAGTTAACAGTATTAACATAAAACAAAATGGCCTTAGTACATCAGTGAGTGCTTCACATGGACTGGAAAAGCCAGCTCTTATTTAGCACACACAAAAAATATTTACAAATAAATTTTGCGAAAGAAAAATCTGGGACAAACAATTCAGCGTGGATTACTATTAACGCATTACAAGGTGCAATCAACACAAAGATACAAAGCCATTGACACGGCAACTTTGCAACAGATATATTTTGGTCGTACAATAGGAAACCGCAGGAAACATTCCCACTGGGTTTTTTAGGCGGGTGGTTCTCAAATGAGGATGCGCTAGTAAGATTTAAAAAGGCGTAACTTGGTATTAAAAACAAACACGTTCGAGCTGACTGCTTCATAAGTTGGTGGCGGCCTCCAGAACAGCACCGACCAGGGCACCGTGCTTGAGCCAAAGTAACGTCTACAGAAGCAAGAAGGTGCGCTTCGCCTTTGAAGCGTATTACACAATGAACGGCCAAAACACAGACAGTAGCAATGGGAACCCATCCACGATGTCCAAGGGTGTGAGGAGAAGTGTCTTGAATGCGATGGCCACTGCTGCTGACGCCTCGGGGATCTGTCCCTCTCTCTCAAAAAAATAAAAAAATCTTCGGGCAAGTAGCGTCTTCCCGTGGTTCCTACATAGACAGAAAGAGGGGGACAGCAAAGATAAGTTCTACAATGAAAAAAATATTAACGAGTTTGACAACGTTAAATGAAGTTTATTGGGTGATAGATTAGTTTTTGCGCCGAGAGCACGCACTTAACCCGTATTGGAATGCCATACTGCTTGGCGCAGTAACCAGTCTAGATGCGGATGTGGTGACCTTGGATGCCACCACGCTCATTGTACCACTTGGCCAATGTCATGTCAGACAGCGCGCCCTACAGCTGTCTGCCTACGCACTGCGCCCCAAACCCATTAGTGCTTACGTGTCCGTAGCTTCAACTGTTTACCCCGCTATCGTTCCCGGTATAAAAACATTGCACAAAATTTAAGGAAACATAACTCTTTTTGTAAGGTTATAATCCCTGAATAATTTGCATTGGATTTTGTCCTCAGCCGACTGCAACGTAGGGCCAATTATACGTTCACAAGACTAGCGTGGAAAAGTTGCTAATGGGTCATATAGCCTCCATTCTCGAGTACGCTTCGTTGCATGCACGCTGCAGATCGCAACATTTGATGAGAACCAATAGGCTCGTTATTGAACGATCAGAATGCTCGAACGCTCGAGCGATGGGGACAACCGACGCGAAAAAAGTAATGTAATGGGTACAACAAACAGTGTGGGCGACAGCGACAAACGAAAAAAAGTAATGCATTGCTGCCAATGCCCTTAGTCGTCGTTGCTGCCCCTCGCTTGTGGGCTGCTTCTGTCCGGGAATAAACCCGCGACGGCGACGGCCCGTCGCCTGCCGCTGTCGCCGCCGTCAGCGGCCTGCGTAAAAAATTTTCGCTTGTCTGTGTCGCACACAATAGGCAGTTTTAGCACATCGTTACCGTGTTTGCGTTACCGTTTACCGTGTTACCGGAAGCCTGGGTTTCCGTTTACCGCTGAAAACGGTACGGCACGTTTTAGCGCACCGTTTGCGGTTTGCGTATTCCGGCCGCCGAGGCGCAGGTAGCGACATCTGATGAATCAGTCTCAAAGCAAATCACTCATAATTTTCTTGCTCATATCTATTTACATGCGTTTAAAGTGACTTGAATATTTCACTTTTGAGGTAAAGCATTCACACTAACTAGTTGTTTTGAGAATAGTGTAGCTATCACCTGTAGAGCATTAAAAAGAAAACGAGTTGGTGGCGCCATCTACTGAGGAGAGTTAGAATGAAGGTGAAGTAGAATTTGCCCCCGCGGTAATTATTTAGGCAAGAAATCTAGCACAAGTTTGGAGGCCTAAAAGCACTTTGCGAGCTCAGAAACCTATCTGAACTATTTGAGGCGGGCAAGGCTTAGAACCAGTAGGGACGGCCATTTTGCTCACCCATCTGAGAAAAATCTGAGAAAAATCGCCAAGAGTCGCTTTGCTGAGCATTATTTAGCAAGAAACACGTAATAAACAGCATCAAGTAAGATTACATTATTCGGCCGTACCAAGCATAAAGCGCCGACCGCACTGCATTTGCTGTAATCAATCCGCGCAGGTAAACTTCGTCTGCTCAGGAAGCTCGCTGGCGACGGTAAAGCCTGTGCCGGTAAGTTACCGTTCACGGTAACTCTCGCGCATGCGCAGTCGACTCTCGCAAACCCGGTAAACGGTAACGCAAACGCGGTAACGATATGCTAAAACTCTCTATTACCTGTTTGCCGTACACACTGAGTGAGGTTTCTCGCGTCGCTCATCGCCTTAGACGCATGTAATTACCCCTTAACAGTGCGGTGAGTACGCCCCGAAAAGTCCCATTTCCGTCCATCCTGCCCTCAAGCAAAACGTAAAAAAACTTACAGCATTTCAGTCTGCTGCTGTACGCGCGGCGGTCACTAAAATTATTGTAATTTAGTGACTACCACGCGCTAGACGCGCTCCTATCACTCAGCCTATTGTACGCAATTCTTTGGAGCCGCGCAGGTAGCCACAGCTACTGCACGGCCGCCACTCTAACCCTAGCCGCCGAGCTAAGAGTACAGCGTAGCGCTGCGACTAGTCGCGCGACCATGCTTCCCACCTGCGAAAACATTCCGCAAGGATACCAACACTTCAGGAATCAAAGGGATTGAAACGGTGCAAGAATCGACGCTGTTTGCACACGGGTACAAAAGCCGCCCTTCAAAACTAAGCAACGGTCAAAATCAGTCACGAAAACGTTAGGACTAACCGCTTCCGCGGACCGAAGTAGGCCTCCTGCGCTGGAGTTTTGGCGACATGCAGCGCCCCTAGCGGCCGACTCCTCTGGGTAGTACAAAAGCAGACGACCCTCGCCGCCCTCCATGTGTTTTCAATTACAAGCCAGAGTGAAAGTTGGTTGTGGCGCTTTGTGGCGATGTTTAAATGACTGCATATTGTATGAAATAGCCCTTAAAGTAGTTGCAGAGACTAAACAAAATAATATCCGCTAAAAGAAGCCGATTTGTCGGCTTTCTTTTAGCGAGCTTTCGCGATGGTCGCGGCGTGGGACAGTATCGCCAGGTCGGGTGGTTTAACTGTTTCACGACAGTTACAGTTTTTTCTTCTTGCGTGCGGTCGACAAAGGAAAGTTCACGAGTAGCATAAACACGGAACGCTGCTCATCCTATATCCTGAGGTAACTGCAAAATGTCGCTTCAGCGGGAGCATGCAAGCGAACGCAAGAATTGTGCAGCCGACTCAGCTGACACTGCTGGCCTGGCACCGCCTTTGAAACGAGTGGAAATTTTGTTTCGTATTTTCGCAAACTAAATGATTCTTGCGTAACGTTTTACGCCGCACGATTTAAGAACGGGAGGGTACATGTATACTAGCGAGTAGGTGGGGCAATAGCGCCAAATAAACAAATTAAGCGCTATTAAAGGACGCAAAACATGCACCAAATCACACGCCCGCTGCCTGTAGAGATGTGTACTTCTATAACACCACATAACACAGCATAACATAGCACAGCCGCATACACGGCGCGGGGCCCCGAATATTTACATACGATCATCACTGACTGTCGGTTTTCTAGTGCAGGGGTCGTCGAATCTGAACGCCGACACGCCAGTTTTGACTTCAAATGGAGTTAGACAGCGAGGCAAGAACAGAGAATTGGCGTCCTCCAGCTGAATTGCACCCCCATCTTCACACTTCGCCAGATATTATTGACAAATATTATTAGAAATTCGCTGAATTTTTTCTCTTTGCATTAAAAGCCCCCCTCCTCCCCCCCCCCCCCCCCCCCTTTCGATTTGCCGTCCAGCCCTCCGCCGTGTCGGCTGCATGGAATTCGGCCGTTGCTGACCCTCATTCTAGGCTATTAAGTGCGAACTGGGAATGTATACTACAAGAGCGTAATTAAGTAAAGCGAGAGCAAACAAGGAAAGCGAGCGGCCTCTTAGTTCGCCCGACCACTTTGTTTTACGGCCACTAATTTCGGAATCGCAAAACAGATTTCACGCCTCTGACTGTCGCGGCAATTTGTCACTGAGACACGCAAACAAAACGGCAAGCTAACGCTGCACCGTGTAATCGTAACGGCGACGCAAACGAGCACTGTTTAATGAAAGTGCACGCATAGTGTACAGGTACGCAAAAGAGCGGCGCACCGCAGCAGGCGAGCCTGCGGTCCGCCGGACTCGCTGGCTTTTTAAAGCGCGATCATCACCGATTGCGTCACTCTTCTTGGCTGTTTTTGAGAAGTCTTTGTCACTAGAGTATAAGTTTAAACTAGAAATTTCACTTAAAATTTCACTTCGTACGACCATCGATCGGTGAACCTGCAAGTAGCAGACGCCGTCACGGTCCCGGCACTTTCGTCGGCGCTGTAAACGTGTTAAGCGCTGCAAAGCTTTTTCCCCTAATGCCAAGTTGATCGCTGAAATAGATCGGACGCGTCGGGGATGAACTGGTGACCACGTCGCAAAATAATCGGGAGCGTCGAGCTCATTTTGCTTCTGTCAACACGGGATCCTATGGGACCCGCGCAGCTTTGTACTACCCGGAAGTACTGCCCGGAAGCCGCTTGCGCAGCGCCCCCTGGGCAGCGCAGGAGGCCTGTACCGAGAGTAACTCTGCTTCGTTAAATACACAAGACAAGAATACGAGTAACTAATGGCTTACCTCTACTTCCCGCCAGCGGTTCTTCGTCCGGTAGATAAATCCAAGGTCCTAATAGCTGCGAAAGATCCCAAGCTCAAGGCGCGAAGCCTGCGACGGCCGCGGATACAGTCCGGCCATAGCGCGCGCATCGCTACACAGTGCGCATAGTTCCGAAATCGGCCTCAGCGCTGTCGCCGCTGTGATGTTCGTCCGAAAGAAAAACTAGTACCACGCACGCACGCACGCACGAATGAACGAATATACGACTTGCTCGCGTGTGCATGTTGTCGCGCTGACGCACAAGCGGCCAGCAGTTAGCCTGTCGAAGCAAGGATGACGATAGGGCAGGTCCAACTTCCCATGTTGCATAAAGCGTCTGCTTGAAAGCCCACTTCGTTCGTAGCACATTGACATCACGGTCTGGCGCGGCCTGTAAGTCGCCCGTCCGGCCTTGGCGGGTTCACCGCCTGTGTAGGTTTTTGCAGAACACGCGCACTTCGTGGCTCGCTGAAGGTGCCTTTCAAATCACGCTTGCTCGGGCGGTTCGCGTTACCTGATCCCCCGGATGTACGACGCGTTACGTATCGTGATCCACGCCTGCGCCGCCGCGGGGGGGGGGGTCATCATTTCTCTTTGCTTAACTTTAGGCGCTTGAGTTCCAGCAACCGATCGGTGAGTACGCTTTTATCGTCGCTCGTCAGCCGACGAGATAGTTTTCACCGTAGAGGGTGTATTTGAGATGCCCTCGCAGTGGTATCGCCTGTTCCTCACACTCCGATCTTGCAGATAGACCCCATATTGCTGTTAATACCAGTTATGTATACGGATTTTCTTTATTTAACCTAATAAAAGCTATCGTATGTACTACATGCCTATCTCGGCGACACTAGCCACGGTTGTTGGGTCGGGTTCGTGTTGCGCTTGCAGCTTGAGCTATCAGACGAGCGCGGACTTCACTTCTTGCAACATCATTTTTCTCAATCGATCTCAGATTTACAATCCGTTTTTTTAGCTCGACTAGGCGCGGGACAAGCGTACGTCTATCAAACTCTTTCAAAGCAACCGTCTGCAGCGGTCCGTAGATTAGTTCCTTCGGTTTGCCGCCTGCCGCCACTGAACGCTGCGAGCAATCGTTACACGAATTCATATTCTTGCACGTTTAGAATGCGCGGCAGAAGTAATCGGGCGCTTTTTACACAACCGCTTTATATAATATATTCGTATGCAAATAAAACATCGCTGATGAGTTGGTGTGCGCAGATGGCAGGAGTGCATCTCCATGCTTACTCCTGCACTGGACAATAATGAAATTGCAATTCTACTCTTCGTACTGGAGATGGGAGACGATGCGCAGGTTTACTCTTCACTGGTGCGGGAGCAGAACATGGGGCTGCACTCCGCCGCGCACGAGAAGAGTACGCGGTCAGTTTTGCTCTCCTCCTCATGGGGAGCGAGCATTGCATCCAACTCCCCGCAGCTTTCGAGGGGAGTCCACCAACGCTTGCAAGAGTACAATGACGGTTGGACTCTTCAACTGCTCCCCCGATTTCTTAGAGTGTGATGTAAGCATGAATGGCATGTGAAAAGTAAAAGGGTACTAAGCGAAATAGTCACTCGCCAGTCAAAAACGTCCATGCTTTTTTTTTTTTTTTATGGGGCGGGGGCGGGTGGTTCTAGCGTTCCGTCCAGACGGAATGCTAAGCACTGCTTTGTTTTGTCCAGTTTTGTCCAGACGGAACACCAAGCACTGCCGGAAATGGCGCCGATTAGACGCCGTTTCCCGTCTTGGGATTCGGCGTAAGGGTAGCGCCTTTTCTTGCGGGCGTTATAGTCGCGGCTTCGATTCCTCCGTGGTTTCCATTATTTTTTTTTTTGTGGTGGTGGCCAGCGTTTTGTAGTAGCCATACTTCACTCCCGCTTTACAGTTCACGCGGTCACAGCAGTCGGTCTTGATTTTTTACTCAACCGGCCGAACCGCAACCGATCACTGAAGCCACGGTCGACATAGCAATCGTAAACGTTCAGTTATGTGTAATGAGTGACAGTGATTGAAAATTAACACTCTAGCTAGTCAGTGAGCGGAAGCGGTTTTACCGGCTGAGTTAAAAAAAATTGGTCGGGCTCGAGCGGCGTCTGCCGCCGCGGTAGCCCGGCCGTGCGTCGGGAGGAAACGGAGAGGAGCGTCTTTCGAAGTGTGAGACAGCGGAACCTAGCCATCCTGATGTGCTAGCTCCGGGCTACACCACCGCGCGACACAAGCGCACACACCGAAACAATCCGGCATGTGAGCTTAGTGAATCCCATTTATACATATTTAAACTAAATAGTTTCGGAAGTTTGAGATATGCGAGAAAGCTTTCGGAACTTTTATAATCGCAAAATATCACAACCACTTGCTCCATTCGTCTTCTGTAAAACCTGTTAAAACACAACCGAATTGGTATTCAGCAATTTAGAAAACGCAGTGCCATTTGTGACAAGCACTGCCCAAATGGTGGCGTTTCTCTAGCGGCCAGATGTCTAAGTGGTATCTAAATTTTGTTTTCCCGCCCTGCAAACCAATCCTTGACGTATCTTTGCCGTACGACCACTTAACTCCGTCGGGTCAGGGTTACTCAGGAGGTGCTGTCGAACAAATTAATCATGCCGTGCGAAGTAAGCGCACAATGGACGCGAAGCTGCGCCAAAACAGGCCCAACACTGTCGCTAAAGCAGACGACAAAGCCGATGGAAGGGTGCCGCCGACGCGCCCGCCGGTGTGAGCATTGGCAATGCTGGGTAATAGCGCCCTATCGCCGCGCCGTCTACACTGTGTTCCGTGAGGGAAAAGCGCCCTCCGCATTCCCAGCCGCGTTGGGAGTTTCTTGTCCCGCACGCCACGAAAGAACCGTTGGCTGGTAGAGGTAGAAAGCTTTGCTTTAAAATAAAGGCTGCTCTCGATGAAATATTGTGATTGTGAAGCTCGCGTGAGATGGAGGCTCAGAGTTCTGTCCGGATTTTCCGATAGATTTAGTCTGATCATAACTAGTTATTATTACCAGGTTAACTATTATTATTATTACCAGGTTAACGATTGTGATTGTAGCGACAGTCAGAGAGCGGAAGCGGTTTGGCCGGTTAGATAAAAATCAGGAATTGCTCTTCTCACCACGATTTGCCTTTCCTCTGGATGGAACCTTAGTGACAGCTGCCGTTCAGTCAGAACAGAACTCAAGACTTTTCCCTTCGTGTTCCGTCCGGACGGAATGCTAAACACAGCGTTTCTTTTCCGTGCCGCTTGCTGCTTAAAAAAAAAAAAAAAAAAGCGATAAGCGTACGTACAAACCACTAGCATCTCTGCGACGACGCAAAATATCTGAACGTCAATGTCCCACCAGTCAGTCGAAAGTAGTACATCGTCTGAAGAACATGCGGGGCAATATATTCCGGACCACGCGAGTGCGTGGCAAAAGCCAGCGATGCGCACCCTGGAGGCCTGGCGCCGGTTGTCGATACCGGCGCGGCGCGCATGCGCGTCCTTTTTTACTATCAGGCAGCGTGATTTTCTCGCTTCCTGCAGCGGTGTTGAGATGGTCACTGAAGCACCGCAGAGCGACGCCTTTGTAGCATTCCTTTCATCCCGATGGCGCATTTGCGAGGTAATGTGACGATTGCGCCGGCTTAGGCGCAAGTGCTCCTCGCGTCCTGATAATTACTTTTGTGAAATGTTATGTTTTGTGCTTTATCGTTCATAGACGATGAGTCTAGCGGCTTGCGAACGGCATCGCCGAATGAAGCGTGTATGAAGAACAATCACAGGCTGCCGCGCGATCGACAACGAGGTGCCATCGAGATGAATCGCGAGCCGTTATTCATCTTGTTTCATTTGGCGCACTACTTGACCACTGAACGTATCTTTCCGCTTTCGCTCGCTTTCCGCTGGCGATAAAGTAGGCGATATGCAAGATTCGTAAAAGAAACTGTCCCGGTTATTTTTGCCATCTGCTTTCTTACCTAAAAATGATATAAGGTAGTGTCTATTATCACGGCAACCGTGAGAATTACCGTCAGAAATTTCCCTCGGCAGTCGCCTCTCATTGGCTAAGAACGCTACCCGGAGATTCCGTGGGATAAAAATTCCATACAAAGCCGTGTTTGCAGCTTCCCCTCTGGCGCTTTAGTATAGTACTTGGTTTTAACGAGGAGGCTCAGGTTCGAATTCTATAAGGCGATGTTTTTCTTTTTTTTAGCTTTCGGAATTTTTCGGTCATCGCGATTTGGCTAATGCTTCTTTTTACTCTGGTTTTTACTATATCAAGAGATCACCGCACAGGTCTTCTAGAATGGGTTGAATTACGTTTGGTATAGGTTGTGTTCTTTGTCGTTGGGCTGGGTTAGGTTAGGTTTGTTGCAGTTTTCCTGGATTTGGGTAGGTTATGACGCGTTCGGTTAGGTTACGTTAGGTTACGTTGGGACGTAATATTTTTCAGCAAATTTTAGGCCAACCAGCTTTTATGGGAACTGCCGTGAGAATTTACCGGAGGTAATTATCACGGCTGCCGTGAGATTAGACGCAGCCATGATATAAAGACTTAACAGGAAATTGTCTGTTCGCTCTGCACGCCGAAATTCACCAAAATGGCACCTCCGTGCATTGGTGATATCACTTTGATTGGTGATAACTATTTCACATGGCTTCCACAGTAGTAGACCAGAAGCCGGTGTTTAGCGCGTCTCTCTAGACCGCGCTCACCTTCTGGTTTGCAGTTAGCGCTGGGCATTACCTTGGAACGCAGATGTACGTATGCTGCCAGAAAAAATAAGTGTTATTGTGTGTTTCTTCAAAATATAGCACTTTTTTATGCATTAATTGTCAATAGAAGAAATAACTACATTCTTAAGCGCCATACACGTGTATTTCACAACTTTCAAAGCAAACTAGCGCTAATGACACACACGCACTTCCTTAAAAAATGTGTTCTGCGGCCGCGATAGGTCGCGAGGCCTAATCATCTGCTGGGATGGGAAATACACATGACTTGTAGGGTTTTATTAAGATATTTTTTGCCTTATTTTTTCTATGTAAGCTTATACAGATATTTTCTTGAGATATCAGGCATACTACCTGCGCGCTTTTGATTCCATTGTTACAATTACAGCCATTCGTATAGGCACGTTGCGCCGCACAGAGGCCGCTGTGAGCGCAGCACTTTTCCCACTAAAGTTGTCTGCCGCGCACGCTAGGGCATCGGTAAAGGAGCGGTGATTTCTCGAGCAGTTATCGCCCACAGCCTGCAGCAAGCCGTGCCAACAATATATGGGGTTGACAGTGAGACACGGTGTAAAGAAAGACGGCCTTGATGAATGCATCAGTTAATTCCTCCCTGCCATTTGTATTATCTGCAATCTGTGTGGTCGGCTACAGTAGCAGCGACTTGCGTATTCCCGTCTGCGCCACTCTTTGTTCTTCTCGGCCTTGTTATTATGACGTTACCTTAGATACCTTCGTTGTGTGGGCGCCCGTGCGTGGCTCGTAATAATCCCGGCTGTTGGTGTCTGGGACAGAGCGCCGACACTTGCGTAATATGAAGGCTATACGAACCGAACCCGCGATATGCGTGGCATCTTTCACAACAGAAACGACCACCCGAACCACCAGGATATAGAAAACGGCGCTGCTGCTTGCGAGGCAAGCATCAGCGCAACGTGCCTATATGTTGGGCTAGTCAGATTTGCAATGCAAGCTTTAGGCAAATAAAACATATTTTTTATTTATTTTTTTGTTAGTAAAACACTTTATGATGAAGGCGTTTCACTTACGGCTCGAGGGTTGTGGCCAATTTTATTATTTGTAAATGCTATGAGCTTCGTCTGCTTCATTATTCTTATAATCCCCAAAGTGCGGTATGACTCGCTCCAATTTTTAAGGCAAGCATATATAAAGTACTCAAAATCCGCATTTACGCAACAGTCTGAACGGTTGAAAAGTTTGTTTGATACGTTGCTCTGAAAGCGGAAAATAACAATTTCATAAATACAGGCCATATGACCCAATCCAATCCACTGTTTATGGAGTGCCGAAAGCCACCATTATTCACACCGGGTTGTAGTAGTGCCTAGAAGTATATCCTAGGCACTATAAACAGGTGGAAATAACGCTTTCCGTTCAAAAGCTGGCCAAAAGCGTTATATCCAAAAGTTTTGTTTACAAGCCAATAAATCATTGCAATGCTATTCGCCCAGAGATCGAACACAGTCGGCCCCTGGCGGCGGCGGGACGAACCGCTCCTAGTGTGGATGGCTCTCTCGCGTCGTCTACTCGTTCACGTTGCGCGCGGCGCGAGACGCGTGCTGCACACGATAACACAACTAATACGGGTATTTGTTTTGCAGTAACCAATGACATAGATACCTCTACTTCCGCATTTCCTCTAGCGACGCAATAATCAGCGGCCGTTGCGGGTCAATGCGCTGGCTTACTGCCACGAAATATCTTCGCCGTGGTCACCGCTTGAGTGTGAAACGTGTTGTAAACATTGCTTCGACGCATTGCACTTCTCTTTTGCATTTGCCACACCCTTGTAAAATTGCGCTGTGTCCTTACAGAAAGAGGAAACAAACAAAAAAATTACACTGCGCACGACCCGTGCGCTATCACCCATACATTACCGGACAGGTATTTTAAACCCGCAAGTGCCTGTGTGATCGAATTCTTCCCGTACCTTTTAAAAAATAAATACCATTTTTGGACAGTCGTTGCTTATACTGCAGCTGTGTTGCTAATTTTACGCATTATTTAAAATACGTTTCTGTGGATGCGCAAGAATATTTCGAGGGGCCTCTTCGGTAAAATTAGGCAGCTGTGAGTTTGCGTTTGTCCTGTGGCATTTCGCGTGTCACTTTCATATATTCCATTTTCAAATCCCGACATAAATTACCTTCTCCAGAAATGTGTTTCACTCAGCATAACAAAATGCCTAATATGGTCACGCCTTAACCTCTTAAGGTGGACCTAAGTTTAAAGAAAGGGGAAAAATCGCGTAATATAATGCACGTTGTCGCCCACATGTGTGGAGGGTGTGTGCCATGACTCGCTGGATAGTTTTATTTTTACTACAATGCTTGCTTTCAGTACAATTTTGACGACGCACAATTCCTGGACAATCTCGCACCAGAAGGGGGTTAATCAATTTTGAAAATACTGGTGTCTACTTGTTAAAGTACTGCTTTTTCACCGCTACGGAACATCACGCCTAGCGTACTTTAATTGCAAGTAATACTGATAACCAACGTTTGGCTTTTCTCCTTACATGCATTCTCTCCTCGCTGCTCTTGGAACGTTGGCAGATCCCTCCCCCCCCCCCCCCCTAAAAAAATGAAATGCACAGAAAACGTTTATCCTTGCCTTTTTTAACCAATCCTCACGAATTAAATTCCAAGACAAAAGCGAGGTTAAGTTTATAAAACAAAGTACTTACCGGGTACCCGTTGCGCTGTTTCGTAACGAGAAATAAAAAGGAACGTTTTACTACATCTGCAACCGCGCAACTTCCTTTGCCACCTTTATGGTTAGTAAGCGACATTACGCAAGAATTCAAACACATCTCGCCGTTCCAGGCACCGGTTAGATTTTAAAAGGAACGCAAATGATCAACAGTGCCTCCGTAACATAAAATCTGTGCTCACTGTGAGGTCCCAGAAGCTTGGTTTACACGCGGTACACCTGCTTGCCGCTTTGCAAGTCTCGCTAAACTTGAGATGTTGATTGTACTGCGCGCGTTAGCAAGTTAATTCGCATAGTCACTTACGACGAAAGCAGTAAATAAGCGATCCGACACCGTTATTCATCAAACCTGCCTTTAGAGTTGCTAAAATTTTATTTAACTAAAGCTGCGCGCAGAAGACCCGTTAGAACGGTTGCATTTATATCTCTGCGCTGGTTAAAAGTCCGTAATGTTATGTTGCCTTTCGAACACACAAAAAATATCCTACGCTCTTATAAAGAATGTCGGGGCAGTTAAGTGGCGTTACCATTTCAAAGCATCCCACAAATGCAAGAATGCATCATGCTACCAATGAAAGTGATTGAAAATGCTGTTATAAATTGAATTCCAGAGATCGAGGCTTCATAATTTTTTTCTATTGATACTTTTATTGAAGGCTCAAAGCCATAGTCTGTAAAGATCGAGCTTGCAAGATGGTTGTTGTTGTGTTGTGCACTACGGAGCGAGGGAGGCCGTGGACACCGCCATCATTTTCGAAACGGCACTGCTTTATTTTCCCGTCTTCACTTGGCCGACTGCTGGCTCGCGGATTGTCTTTAGTTGGCCCACTACACTACATTCCCCCCTGGCTTAAATTGAGCGTTGCAGACTAAACGTTTGAGAGTACACAAGTTAGGGAAGAAAAAAAACGATTTTCACTCAAAGTCTGTAGCGCAGCGGCTTGAGTCCTCTTGACGCTCTGATGGGGTATCGTGCTCGACTTCCTTGTTCCTGGGTAGTGGTGCCAGGTTGTGATGCAGTGTTCTCCAGTTGTGCTTGCCCTCCTTGCCTTTCAATGTTGCCAGCTTGGGATGGGGTGTTCTCTGGAGGTGACACAGCTGCATTCCTTGGGAGCACGAGGTCCTCATATTCGTCATCTGATTCGTGAGACTTGTGTTTACACTGCACTTTCTTGAAGAAGCTCGCATTGCGTGTGATTTCTTTCCCTTGCCTGGCTGCGGTGACTTTGGATCCCTGCACCTCAGTGATAACGTATGGGTCAGGGTCAAAGTATGGCGTGAGCTTGTTCTGCCTGGGCTGCTTGCATAGTGCTGAGTCTCCTTGTTTGAGTGCGTGTGGCTTGACGTGGCGCCTTTTGTCAGCATATACTTTAGACTTCAGCTTTGCAGTGAGGTCGTCTTGGCGCACTTCTTCATCACAGACTGCAAGTTCTGGTGCTGGTCGTGTTAGGGCTGTCTGCATCTGTCTGCCAAAGAGCAGCTCGTATGGAGACTTTCGTGTTGTTGCATGTGGAGTTGCTCTATAGCACATGAGAAAGTCATCGATGGCTTGGACCCAATCTCTTCCTTGGACATGTAGCGCCTTGATTGCTCTAGTCAACGTTCTGACAAAGCGTTCCGCTTCACCATTTGCCTCAGGCCAGAGTGGTGTTATTCTGTGATGCGTGAAGCCATGTTCTACAGCAAAGAGGTTGAAGTCAGTTGAGTTGAAAGGTGGTCCATTATCACTCTTCACTTGGTGAGGGAGTCCTATTTGTGCAAATATTCGGCGCAACACATGAATTGTCGAGCTTGCACTGGTTGACGACACAACTTCCACCATGGGGAAGCGGGAATAGTCATCAATGAGTATGAGTAGGTACTTGCCGTTGGGGAAGGGACCAGCAAAGTCAACGCTCAGATTTTCCCAAGGACCCTTTGGAAGTGGGGTTGGTTCCACAGGATCACGCTGAGAGCTTGACGTTGAGGACTGGCATGGGATGCAATCTCGCACTGCCTGCTCAACTAGTTTGTCCATGTTGGGAAACCAAATGCATGTGCGGAGCAGTTGCTTGGTTTTCACGATGCCCATGTGTCCCTTGTGGGCAATCGCCACTGCACGACGTTGTAGGCTGGCTGGTAGTAGAAGTTGTCTGCATCGAAGGATGAGTCCGTCTGGTGACAGTGAAAGTTCTGGTTCCAAGTTTTTGTAGAGCTTTAGTGCTGGATCACTCCACAGGGTGTGTCTCCTTGTGCCCTCAGCTTGGATGGCTTCCCTTAGTTGACGGTAGATAGGGTCACCATCAGCTGCTTCGATTACTTCCTGTGTTGTCATTGCTTTTGGCACTGTTGCCTGGGACAGGAACAGGAGATATTCATCCGGCACCTTGTGTGTTCTGTACCCATTCAGAGTGAACTTGAGAGGGTGACGTGACATGTAGTCAGATGGATTTTCTGTGCCTTTCTGGTGCTGCACAGAGAAGCTATAGAGCTGAATCCTGAGACACAGGCGCTCTATTCTAGCAGAGGGTCGAGCACAAGGATTGGACAGGATACTGATCAGGGGTTTGTGGTCAGTGTGGAGCACAAAGTGAGTTCCGTACAAGTAGATCTTGAAATGCTCAATTCCCCAGTTTCTTTTTCGATGTGGGAGTAGTTACGCTCTGCATCTGTGAGCGTGCGGCTGGCATAGGCCACGATTTGGATGTTTTCACCATCTCCCTGAGCCAGTATGGCGCCTAGACCTTCTGGGCCAGCATCCACAGTGAGATGGGTTGACTTCTTGCTGTCAAAGTAGGCCAGAGCATGGCTGTCTGTCAAGGCTTTCTTCAACTTGTCAAGAGCCGCTTGGTGCGTGTCAGTCCACTTCCACTCGACGTCCTTCCTCGTGAGGTTGCGAAGAGGCGCTGTCATGTTGGCAAGGTTGGGTATGAATCTACCGCAGTATGTTATCATGCCCAGGAGACTCCTCACTTCAGATGGGTTGTTTGGTTGTGACATTTCCATCACTGCCTGGACTTTTGCAGGGTCAGGTCTGATGCCTTCTTTTGAGAAGATGTGGCCAAAGAATGTCAACTCAGGCTGGGAGAAGCAGCACTTCTTTGGGTTAAGCGTTAATCCACAGCTGTCAAGGCGTTGCAGCACCAACTTTAGCGATTCATCGTGCTCTTCTTCTGTTTTCCCGTGCACAAGAATGTCATCACTAATGTTGATAACTCCTGGGATGCCTGCAAGGACCTGCCTGATTGTGTTTTGGAACAGTTCTGCTGCTGCATTGATCCTGAAGTTCAAGCGCTTGTAGCGGTATAGTCCAATAGGCGTTGTGAACGTTGTGATGTGCCTTGACTCTTCATGTAACACCAGTTGGTGATACCCGTCATTCAGGTCAAGCTTTGAGAAGACTGAGGCACCAGTCAGGCTAGTGACGAGGTCTTCCAATGTTGGAGATGCATGCCGCTCTCTTGTAATGGCCTGGTTGGCCCGACGCATATCTACACATATGCGTACGACACCCGGTGAGTGGGGTTTGGGTACCGCAACAATCGGAGAAACCCATGTGGTGGGGCCAGTTGCCTTCTCAATCACGTCAAGTTTTTCCAGCCGCTCAACCTCTTCTGTGACTGCATCTCGGACACTAAATGGGATGGGTCGCAGTTTTTGTGCTACTGGTGGAACCGACTTGTCGATATGTAGCTTCACTTCAATGCCTTGAAGCTTCCCTAGACCTTCAAACAACCTGGGGTAGGCACTTTGGATGTTCTGAGGCGATGCTACTTTGTACACAATGGATACAAGTCCAAGGGCTTCAGCTGACTTGAAGCATAGTAGGGACTCACTCAGCGTGCTTGTGACCAAGATGGTTTCTTGTAGTTTGATGCCTTTGTATGCCATTTGAGCAGTGAACTTGCCTAGTCAGGGGAGCTCAGTCTTCGACCCATAGGCGAATACCTTAGGCACTGGGCCACTCAATGTTGGTTTGTTGGGCATAGCGTCATACGTCTCTTGGCTGATAATATTCACTGTTGCCCCTGTGTCCACGATGAATTCGATGCTGTGATCGTTGAGGGACACCTTTACTCTAGGAGCTTTGCTGTTGACGCGTTGTATTGCAAAGGCCTGGTCGTCAGAGTCTGAGCTCTGCTCCGCTATTCTGTGAGCTTGGCCTTGGTGTCGGTTCTTTGCCTTGCAGACTGCAGCGAAATGACCACGTTTTTGGCAAGCCTGGCAAGTTTTGTTTGCTGCGGGACATGAGGATCGTCCGCGCTCATGGGGCCACGATCCACCACAATTGAAACATGTTTTTGTTCGATCTGTGGATGTGCCTTGCAGTGGTTTGTACTCTGATGCGGATTTCGAGTGTTTTTCCCGACGCCCGACTTGGTTCACTTCGGCGGGGACTGACGTTTGCATCTCCTTCAGCTGCCTCGATGTTACTTCGTACGTGCGTCCTTGAGTCAGGAGTTGTTCCAGCGTTGCGTCAGTCTGGAGTGCAAATCTTCGGAGCTTTGTGGACGTAGTGCCCAGCACAATCTGAGACTTGATTTCGGAGACGAGCTTGATTTCGGAGTCGAGGTCGGTGAAGGAGCAGTACCTTGCTAGGGAGCAGAGGCGTGTGTAGAAATCGTCGATCGTTTCACCCTCTTGTTGAGTTGTTTTTCGAAAGTTGAAGATTTCGTACTCACGATTTATTTTCGGCGTGAAATGATCATGGAGTCGTTTCTTGACCAGCTCGTACTCGTCTGGTTGGCTGGCGTCACCTGAACTGGCGCTGCTGCTGGGGGCTGTCGGGCTTCCTGGCACCGCCGGCGTCAGTGAGGCGTAAACATCGTACGTTTCTTCGCCGATGTAGTGGAGGAGAAGTGCCTTCTTTTGTGCGGCGCTGGTTATTTGGAGTGCAACAAGGAGGTTTTCGAACCTGTCTATCCATCGCCGCCATCGGTCGCCAACGGCTGCCGGTGCGGTACCGCGTTCGAAGGGCGGGAAAAATGGCAAGGACGGAGACGCCATGTCTCCTCTCGCTGCTTGCAGCGAAGGGTTTTGGAAGGCTTCTCGTCGTATGGGGACTTGCTCATTAGCTGCAGGGCTGCAGCGAAGCTACAGGTGGTTCTTTTTGTAGATGTAATGCATGGTTCTTGCACCTCGTCGCCAACTGTTGTGTTGTGCACTACGGAGCGAGGGAGGCCGTGGACACCGCCATCATTTTCGAAACGGCACTGCTTTATTTTCCCGTCTTCACTTGGCCGACTGCTGGCTCGCGGATTGTCTTTAGTTGGCCCACTACACTACAGTTGTCATTATTGCAGCCGTTCTGAGATTCCCGATGGTTCACCATTTTTTGGCGTAGTAAATCAAACTTATTGCCGCTTCCATGCTATACATTGAACGTTGAGGAACCGAATTACAGCATAGCAGTCTTGTTTGCGCATTTCGTTCGCGCATACGGCACGAAAAAGGCACGAAGCGCACCCACAGAGTGCATTCTTCCAGGGCGCTCAGCGGAGCATCCACACTAGCAGCGCGACGCTGTCCCCACCTACATGTCGATCTCACGGTGAATAATATTGCACCTAAATGCTTTTAAGCTTTAAAAACAAGAATAACAAGGTTTGTTAAAATACTGCAAGTTTGTATACTAACTTCCAGTGTTAACGACTCCATTAGATATACTACATTTACATTTTCGTGCTTCACAACACGTTATCATTGGGTTTCGCGGAATTATTTGGGCCTATATTCTGTAAAAAAACAATTTGTGAAGTAGTTTCGAAAAGTGCGTTTCTTCCAGTTCCCGAGTTGGCTACAAACCCATACAAAAATGCCTTGTGGGCGTCTATTGAAAAATGTATGGTAAGCTATGGCTGCATATGGGTCTCTATGGTCGCCCATAAAAAGGAATAAATTAGGCTATAGCCAGCTATTGAAGCTTTTATAGATCCTGCACTAAAGACTGCAAACGATACAATTCTGCTTAGACGGTTATAGAACATCCTAGTGTGTTTAGTCTATAGTGTCACAACTATTCAGGTTACTGTAGCCACCATAAATAAATATGCATGCTCATTTCCTACCACGCATAATCAAATCTGGCCCTATACACCAGCCATCACCATTGCCGTTAATTGATTTTATTGTTCTGGCTTTAGTAGCCACTATTTTTTAAGATACTTTTGTTTGGCGCTCTTTGCCCCAGCTGGCCTTGCGCCAAAAAACTCCGCCAAAGACAGTTCACGACAACAACAAATCAGACTTCTTACAACTCCCTGTTTTCACTACATGAGCTGAGGTCTGCTCTGAGCACGTGTAAACCCTCAGCTCCAGGCCCAGACAACATTACATACACAATGATACAACACCTACACGCAGACACACTTGAAGCACTTCTATATCTATATAATAAAATATGGCTTTCCGGGCACATTCCACACTCTTGGAGGGAGGCCATTGTAGTGGCTTTCTTGAAGGAGGGAAAGGACCCGTCCTCCCCCTCAAGTTACCGTCCAATAGCCCTGACGAGCTGCCTGTCCAAGCTCTTCGAGATGATGATCAATCGCAGGCTCGTGTACTTCCTCGAGTACAATGGTCTTCTCGAGAGCTGCCAGGCAGGCTTTAGGGTGGGGCGATCGGCCAACGATCAACTGGTTGCACTTGACTCATACATCAAGGATGCCTTCGTGTATAAGCAGTACTGTTTAACTGTCTTTTTCGATCTCGAGAAGGCCTACGACACCGCTTGGCGTTACGGGATCCTAAGTGACCTCAGGTCATTCGGTGTTTCGGGTAATATGTTGAACACCCTTGTAAGTTGTTTGTCGGAGAGAACGTTCAGAGTAAGAGTTGGTTGTGCACTTTCAAAGGTTCACGTCTAAGAAAATGGCGTGCCGCAAGGTGGCGTGTTGAGTTGCACTCTCTTTATAGTAAAGATGAACTCTCTTGGAAAGGCACTGCCACCAAAAATCTCTTATTCTATGTATGTAGACGACGTGCAAATATCTTTTAAATCATGTAATATGTCAACATGCGAACGTCAAGTCCAGCTTGGTGTCAAGAAGCTTGCCGGCTGGGCAGACAAGAATGGGATTAATTTGAATCCTGCAAAAAGCTCCTGCGTTGTGTTCTCCAGGAAGCGCGGGGTCCATCCTGACCCAGACATTACTCTTAATGGCGTGTCGCTTCCTGTGAACAAGGAGCACAAGTTCCTAGGTGCTGTTTGACCAGAAACTCACATTCATTCCACACATCAAGGAACTTAAACATAAATGTCTAAAAACAATGAATATACTTAAGGTTCTCTCCCACCAATCGTATGGTTCCGACAAAGAACTCCTACTACGGCTCTATACTGCTTTGGTTGGGTCTCGTTTAGACTATGGCAGTGTGGTATATGGGTCGGCGACTACAACAGCGTTGCGAATGCTTGACCCAGTGCTACACTTGGGGCTACGGCTTGCGTCGGGTGCTTTTCGCACTAGCCCTGTCGAGAGTTTGTATGCCGAGTGTAATAAGTGGAGCCTTGAGAACCAACGGACATACAAGGACTTACTTTATGCTTTTAAAATTTCATCGCTGAATAACCATCCTTTTTATCCTGTCTTTAACGACACATCCACATCTGTGCTTTTTGTAAATCGCCCATCCGTTCCTCTGCCCTTTTCACTTAGAGTGAGAGAGCGAGCCTCAGATCTGAGCGCTTCGTTTTTAGATGTGTACAGATCATCATCTTTTTCAGACATTTTACCTCCTTGGAAAGTTCGTCCTGTGTCCTCCGACCTTTCTTTTATGAAACTTGACAAAAATCGGGTACCGCGAGCTGCAATACTGCAGCACTTTCTTTCTTTGCAGTTTAAATACCCACGTGCAGATACACATGTGCAGAATTCTATAGTGACGCTTCTAACCTCCACTATGGTGTCGTGCGCTGCTCACGGTCCGAATTTCAATGCAGCCAGAACCATGAGTGTGCACACAATTTTCCAGCAGAAGCGTATGGAATTTTACTTATTGTACGACACATTCTTGAGAACCAGATTCCCAATTCCATCATCTATACAGATTCTTTGAGTGTTGTTCGGGCACTGGCATCGTACAAGCCCTCCAAAAACCACATAGTTAATCTTGTATTCAACACTATTATGTCCGTGTATGCAAAAAAGCATGAGCTGCTTCTCTGCTGGGTCCCAGGACACGCAGGGATCGCTGGGAACGAGTTGGCAGACGAGAGGGCCGCTGCTGCTGCACTCAGGAACACTGTTGACATTACAACGATACCCTACACAGACCTCAAGCCACACATAAGACAACACCTGCGCAGAACGTGGCAAACACACTGGGATGAACAGACAGACAACTACATGTAATAAAGCCACACTTGGGACAGTACACAGCTGACTCACACAACAGACACACGGAAGCCGCCTTGGGTAGGCTGCGGATAGGGCACACCCATGCAAAGCACTCGTATCTGCTGACGGGATCTTCTAGACCCCAGTGCAGCAGGTGCGGAGAGGCCCTATCCGTGGTGCACATACTAATCACATGCAAGGCACTTCACACAACACGACACAAACACTTCAGAGAACTCTATAGACAACATATCCCACTACATCCACCGCTGTTTATAGGTGACGATGCCATAGTTTCTGTGAAACGTGTGTTTGAGTATTTGTCAGACGTCAAGTCTTTTAAACCTCATTTCCTATCACGCATAATCAAATCAGGCCCTATACACCAGCCATCACCATTGCCGTTAATTGATTTTATTGTTGTTCTGGCTTTAGTAGCCACTAATTTTTTTAAGATACTTTTGTTTGGCGCTCTTTGCCCCAGCTGGCCTTGCGCCAAAAAACTCCAACCACCATCACCCCAGTTTTGCGGCAGCAGGGGCGTGGCGGTGGATGTGGCGATTGTAACCGGCGGCGTAGGCTGGGTCTGGTCGCCGTCAGCCATGGCTCCACTTCCTGCCCGGTGACGGGCAACGGTAATTGACTCACGTCCGGGTCACCAATTGTGGAGCGCCGGTCAGGCGAGAGGGAGACGGCAACAGACGTCTGGCCGCAACAGGAACCTGGATTTTATTCCGTGCGCGTGGCTCTCTGACTGCCCACGCCAGCACCCGTGTTAGATGATGATGATGACGGAGCGTAGGTGATGATGATGGGCGCTGCTTTGGTGGTGGTGATGATGCAGCTACACCTCAATCAGGACTTTTCCCGTTTTAATTTTCTTAGCCTTGTAGGACCTGCCGACATTATACTTGGAGATTAGAAACACGAACTGGGAAGTGATGGGCTTTGTCTTATCGAGAGATTCCATGATCAAAGCCCGGGAAATCGGCGTTTTGGAGCGAGATTAATTGTAAAGGAGAATTGTAAAGGAGCTTCGGTGCGGCCGGATCACGTTTAGAGGAGGGGTTTTAAAATACCATATGCTATAGTATAAAAGCAGGGGACGGGGATTGTCCTTCGTTCGGGTTACCCTGATACCGAGAGAGGTCCCGGAGCTCCCTGCCTGGTAAACAGACAGGTAGCCCATCCGCCGGAGCTTGAACACGACTCCGACGGCCACCGTTCGTGGTTTCTAACCCTCCACCTATAAACACATCGCCACGGTTGACTACAGCTTATGTTTGGGGGCTCGGGGTCCGCGTTGTCGCCAATACCGTCACCAAGATTAGTGAAGGTGCCCCGTGCGGGGGAGAGCACGGCGGAAATTAAAAGCACAACAGCAAATTCTGGTACGTAAAAACCGTGAAAAAATTTTTTCGATAAAACTTCCGTTGATGACCCGGCGTTCAATGAAAGGGCGTTTGATAACACTGCGTTGGATAAGCCGTCCGGACTTCGTCGTCATATGTCCGCTCGTCACAGGAAATTTAGTAGGAGGTCAATTTGTTACAGTGGCAATATGTGATAGGCCGACTGCCCGTATAGGGAAACACCTAGCCCCGTACGTAATTCTGTAATTTGTTCTTTGGTATTGTAAGCTATTCTTCAGCTGGTCATCCATTATATTGGCACTCTGTCCTCTGAGCTGTAATGTAATGGTAATATATATATATATGTATATGTATGTATATGTATATATATATATATGTATATGTATATATGTATATGTATATATATATATGTATATGTATATATGTATATGTATATATGTATATGTATATATATATGTATATATGTATATGTATATATATATGTATATATATATATATGTATATGTATATGTATATATATATATGTAAATGTATATATATGATCGCACCAGACCGGTATTCTGGAGGTCGTGGGTTCGGATCCCACCTGGCGGGAATTTTTTCTCCACTTTCTTTCTTTCCAAAATCTTTATCTGTTTCAATGACCTACCATATCCTCCCCTTTGCTTTCCGAGGTATTCTTGACTGCCAACTCTTATTTCTGTGTTATTTTCAACGAGCCCCTCATCTCCTATGCTGATTCGCTATATATATATATATATATATATATATATATATATATATATGAGCTGTTATATATAATAGCTGGCCAGTGAGTTCAATAGCTTGCAACCTAGATGTACGCCTGTGCGTCCCGCTTTAAATACAGTCTTTCTCGCTGTTATACGTTTGAACGCGGCCGGGCTAGAGTGGCGCCGCACGTTGTGTTGATGCGGCCTTCGCAGCGGCGGCGAGAACAATGCAGACCCGTCTCGACGTAAAGTTCCGCCGCTCGCCGCGAGGGGGTGCAGGAGCCCACCCTTGCCTGGTTCTCGCGCCCTTGCCTTTGAAGGCTGTTTTACGGGCGTGCGGGCTGTTTTAGCAGCGTTCCTGCTTATGTGATTTATCAGCGATCATATCGGAGCAGAATTTCGTAGCTCTGTTATATTATTGCGGCTAAACCTGCATGATGGACGCCGGACTTCGACGAAAATTTTGTCAGGGCCAGACAACGCCGGACAACGAACGATATTGACCACTTATTCGCCATCAGCGGCGGATTTGTGGGTGCGCCCTGGAAAGGTGGGAGATTTTTGTAGGGATTACGATGATATTCCACTAGACGATAATACTAATATTGTTATTAACAATATTTTATAATTAAATCGTGGCACCTTGAGTAATCTTGGTGACGGTGAGTGGTGACACCGCGTACCCCGAGCCCCCCATACTTAAGTTGTTACCTACCGTGACTAGAAGTTGAAAGGTGAAGGGTTAGAAGCCGTGAACGGTGGCCGTCGGAGCCTTGGTCAAGCTCCGGCCGATGGGCTCCCTGCCTGTCTACCAGGCAGGGAGCTCCGGGACCTCTTTGACTACCAGGGTAAGGTCAAAAAAGAAAGTACACCAGTCTCCCTGCTTTTATAGTATGCCCTATGGTACTTACAAACCCCCCCCCCCCCCCCCCCCCCCAAACGTGATCGGTCCCTGAAAAGGGGCCGCACCGAAGTATCTTTTCCTTCATTGCCATCTTTGACATTTCCTGAACCGGATAATTTCTCTCGATTTCTTGTGATGGAATCGCTCAATCCAACCCACCCTCTAGCATCTCAGTCAGTCTTCTTGATTGCAAAATATCTTGAAGCCATAGTAGGAAAATCATAAGTGCAAAAACCAAAGGTCTGGTGAACTACTAATCGAGGTAAATGACAAGCAGCAGTCCACGAAGCTTCTAGCTCAGACTAGACTGGCTGATCTAGACATCAGGGCCACACCCCATCGGAGCCTCAACAGCTCGCAGGGTGTGATATCCGAGACAGATCTCTTGAATGAAACGGATGCGGATCTCCTTGCCGGCTTGAAGGATCAGGGCGTCACTGCCGTGAGACGCGTCACTATTCGCAGAGACAACAAGGAGATTCCCACCAAGCACATTATCCTCACTTTTGACCGCGCAGTTCTTCCACAATACATAAATGCAGGTTTTATCCGTTGCTCCATCCGTCCGTACATCCCGAATCCGCGGCGCTGTTTTAGGTGCCAGCGGTTCGGGCATGGTACAAACTCTTGCCGTGGCCGAACGACGTGTGCAAAATGCGCGGCGCACGATCATCCGACTGACAACTGTCCATCCGACACCCTCTCTTGTGTTAACTGCGGGGGGGCGCATGCAGCCTGCTCCCGCAAGTGCGAAAAATTTCAAACCGAAAAAAAGATAGTAAACATCAAGGTAACTGAGAACATCACCTTCCCAGAGGCGCGGAAGAGGTTCGCCTCTTTCCCCCTGGGGAGGTACGCCGACGCAGCTCGCCGGGGGGCGGAGCGACGTCTGGTTTCCACAGGGACCCAGTTCAGCGAGTCTGACCTGGTCCCGCCCCCGCCCCCCACTAGGCTGCCTCACGCAGCCCAACCCGGCACCACGCCGCTTGCTGAGGCAGCAGCGGTTGTGGTGCAAACCACTTCTGTTGAGACCGGTGCCGCTCCCGCCTCTGTCTCCCCGTCCTCCAGTGCGTTGGAGGGTACCACGGGCCCCGCACCGGCTCCCACCGTCACCGCACCGCCCGTGCCACCTCTGGCGCCCACGACGGTGGCGGCAGTGGCGGCTCAAACGAAGGGCTCCCGAAGTGGGACCAAGTCCGGGGGACCCGGTTCGACGGGAACCCCCGGACATCCGACGACGATATGGACGTCGCGCCGTTCCTGCCTGCAACGCAGCGCAAGGAGCGGCCTCCGACGGCCAAGCCAGTAGAAAGGCTTAAAAAGCCTAATCCAAGAGTAACAGCCCCGAAAGACGACACATGAACACACACACACACGCTCCAGTCATTCTTAAACGTAAATAATGGGAACAGAAAACATCATCCAATGGAACTGCAGAGGCCTCCTTAAAGGTGTTGTGCCACCAAATTTGTTGCTTGTGCATTCTTTGTTGCAAACGTTTTATAATTCGTTAGAAAGCATGATACATGCTCTCACACGCACATATTGTGAGTGAAAAATTTATTATCGCACGATTCATGTGAACACGATTCGGTTTCGGTTTCTGGGCGCCGATTCAAGCAGTGACGTCACAGCGTTGCGCCATAGCCTCCTTTAGTAGGTTATATAGGAGGCTATGGTTGCGCGGACGCTCTGCCACGCGTGTCTACCATGCGGCGCTGCGGTACGTTGCGACTTTACTGCGGCGTCTGCTCCTCCACATACGTGCTTCACCACGGAAGTAAACACGCCAACTCGTCACGTCAAGCCGCGACAGCTCCGACCTGGATTCTTTGTCTGCATCCTCGGATGCAGACAAATGAAAACCATGGATTTGCAAACCATAAAAATGCTAAAAAAAAACGCTAAAGAAAAAAGCTGCCCCCGCCGCGAATCGAACCGGCAACGTTGACCGGATGGGCGGAACGCGCGAGACCACTGAGCCAGCGAACAAACGATTCCGCTTCGCGATATGGCCGGTGTACTAGATGGAGGCCCATCCTTGGAGTCGTACGTCGGTGTTTACTAGCTAGTTTACAGAATTCCTGGCTTGTAAACTCACATTTTTTAAATAGCGCTTGCGCAGCAAGGTTCCGCGAAGCCCCCGCGACAGCTTATCGCCATCAACTCTGCTCTTCTGCGAAAGCGCTCGCAAAAATAAGTGTGCCCGGCTGCGACTGCGATTTTGCACTGAAGGGATAGTGCTTGCCGTACTTTGGTTTTACGTTTTACGTTAAAAACCTTTGCCGATGCTGATCCCTTATTACCCAAATTACCCTACGTAACTGTTCTTCTGCACGAAACTGACCTTATATTTTCTACAGGCGAGCCGATCGCACACACATTCCGGGGTAGCGGCGTCGCCGAAGAGCACGGCCGAAGCGTCGAACGCCAAAATACGGATCGCATTAGCGCTAGTGTTGAGTTGTATGGGCTTCATGGAACTTACTGAGCTTATTACCCTCCAGAAACTAACAAAATAGAGCCGCGTTCATTGCGGCACGAATGTTGTCGGGGCGCAGTTCTCGCTTCTCGGTCGATTGACGACGCGTCGTGCGACCGGTTTTGTTGGCGTCTTCGGTCGGCGAGTCAGTCACACTATGGCGACTTTCCATCGGCCGACGTGTTTGTGTCGCCGTCGGCGTGGTGTGACAACGCGGTCTGGCAATTCGGCAGTCGGCCGATGTTTTAACGACTCGCCGGCGTCGCGTCGTCGTCGCCGTCGTATCGGTATAGTGTGTCGATACGACCAAGCGACCAAACAAACTGTGGTAACTGGAGTTCACGTTCACGTCGCCCGAGTCGCTAGCGTTGTATGACGTCACAAACTTTGCGGCGCTGGCAATTCACTGACGTCATGGTTAGTGGCGCTAGCGATGGGTCCCGATTTCCAGAAGAGCATTTAGGTAATTTTTAGAAGCGAATTAAAATATATATTAAGCGCTTGCTGTACCCAGCACTTCGTGTTGAGGGTCGTTGCATGCAGAGGAAGCCTACAGCAGGCTTTTTACAGACTTAAAATTTGGTGGCACAACACCTTTAAAAATTTTGACGATGTGTATGAGATTCTGCATGCCAGTCAGCCAAGTATCATGTGTCTTCAGGAAACCCACCTCAATTCTAAACAAACAAATTTCTTAAATAGGTATATGGTATTCAGAAAGGACAGGGTTGGCTGCACCCACTCTTCAGGAGGTGTGGCCATTATCTCCCGGAAATCATTAGCATGCCACCCTCTCTCTTTAAACACTGTCCTCGAGGCTGTAGCGGTCCGTACAATAATATTTAATAGGTTGATAACGGTATGCTCCATTTACATCTCTCCTGATTTTGCACTTCTGAGCTCTGATTTCGAGGCACTGGTTGACCAGCTGCCCGAACCATACATACTAACAGGCGACCTTAATGCGCACAACTTTCTTTGGGGCTCCTCCAGAACGGATGCCCGAGGTCGCCTGATAGAGAAGTTTCTTGCATCCTCCGGAGCATGCCTTTTCAACAAAAAACAGCCTACATACCATAACTTAGGACACAATACATACTCGCATCTTGACTTGGCTATTGGTTCTGCAATTCTCTTTCCATGTCTTGAGTGGGGCGTGGGCACGGACCCATATGGTAGTGACCACTTCCCCACTTCCTTAACGTACATAGGTAAAGGCCCATGCAGTCCATCTTCCCAGAACAGGTTTAATGAATCAAAAGCAAACTGGAGTACATTCACAGAAACATCTAAACTACACCACACAACCATAAAACACCTACACGTGGAGGAAGCAGCCCAACTCGTCACGGCACACATACTCGACGCCGCGGATAAGTTCATGCCCCAGGCCTCCAGTGCGTCCCGCAACCCAAGGAGGCCCTGGTGGAACGAGGATTGTAGGCGGGCGCGAGAGGCCCAGAACAAGGCGTGGGGTGTCCTTCGCCGGTACCCCACGCCAGATAATCTCATTTCCTTTAAACGGGCAAAGGCTCTTGGGAAGCGTGTGCGTCGTGAGGCGAAAAGGGAGAGCTGGCGCGCCTTCCTCACTTCCATCAACTCATACACCGACACTCACAAAGTCTGGACACGAATACGTAAACTAAAAGGACAACAGACACACAGCCTGCCCCTGGTTAGTACAACAGGGGACAGACTGGAAGACCAGGCTAACACACTCGCACAACACTTTCAACATGTGTCCAGTTCAGCGCACTACACCAACACTTTCATAAAACACAAAACATCCTGTGAGAAGAAGTCCTTGCGAGACCGTAATAAGTCGACGTCATCTTATAACACCCCCTTCTCACTGCATGAGCTGAAGATCGCACTTAGTACATGTAAACCTTCAGCTCCAGGCGCAGACAACATTACATACACTATGATTCAACACCTCCACACAGACACACTTGAAACCCTCCTTCACCTCTACAACAAAATATTTCTTTCGGGGCACCTCCCAAGGTCATGGAGGGAGGCCATCGTAGTGGCCTTTCTGAAAGAGGGGAAGGACCCTTCCTCTCCCACAAGTTATCGTCCCATTGCCCTGACCTGCTGCCTGTGTAAGCTCTTTGAGAAGATGATAAACAGGAGACTCGTGTACTTCTTAGAGTACAATGGTCTTCTCGAGAGCTGCCAGGCAGGCTTCAGGGCGGGGTGATCTACCAACGATCAACTCGTTGCATTAGAGGTGTATATAAAAGATGCTTTCCTCCATAAGCAGTACTGTATGACAGTATTCTTTGATCTAGAAAAAGCGTACGATACAGCGTGGCGGTATGGCATCCTAAGCGACCTCAAGTCCTTCGGCATGGCAGGTAACATGATGAACACACTTGCCAGCTACTTGTCTCAAAGAACCTTTCGTGTGCGAGTTGGAACTGCACTCTCTAGGGTTCATGTGCAGGAAAATGGAGTGCCGCAAGGTGGAGTTTTAAGTTGCACCCTTTTTATTGTGAAAATGAATTCCCTTAGGAAGGCGCTGCCACCGTCGATTTCCTGTTCAATCTATTTAGACGACGTTCAGCTCTCCTTCAAATCGTGTAACTTATCTATCTGCGAGCGCCAAGTGCAGCTTGGTGTGAACAAGCTAGCCGGCTGGGCAGATAGCAACGGTTTTAAATTTAATCCAGGAAAGTGCACTTGTGTTCTGTTTTCCAAGAGGCGTGGCATTTGGCCAGATCCAGGCATTCGACTCCACGGTGTCTCTATTCCTGTCAAAAAGGAACACAAGTTTTTAGGTATAATCTTTGACGAAAAAACATTCATCCCACACATAAAACAACTAAAACATAAATGCTTAAAAACAATGAATATCATGAAGGTTCTGTCGCACATCTCTTTTGGTGCTGACAAACAACTTCTTTTACGTGTTTTTACCAGCTTGATAGGTTCACGACTGGACTATGGTAGCGTTGTCTATGGGTCAGCCACTAAAACATCCCTCAGAATGCTGGACCCTGTGCTTCATCTAGGGCTCCCCTTGTCCTGCAGTGCCTTTCGGACTAGTCCAGTCGAAAGTCTGTATGTAGAGTGCAACAAACGGAACCTACAACGTCAGCGAGCATACACAGACCTCCTTCACGCTTTTAAAATTTCATCCATGCCTCACCATCCTTTTAAATCAGTTTTTCATGATACCTCCATGACTGCACTACTCATAAACCGACCATCGTTCTCTGCGCCCTTCTCTTACAGAGTTAGAGAGGAAGCGTCAGAGCTTGCTGTCTCCTTTTTCGACACCATCCAAAGTTCTGTAACAGATTTCATAGCACCATGGCATCTCCGCCCTGTGTCATGCGACACATCTTTCACACATGTAGATAAAAACCGAGCTCCCACATGTGCAATTCAGCAGCACTTCTTGTATTTGCAGGAGAAGTATCATTATTCTGAATTTTATACGGATTCCTCTAAGACTTCCACCTCTGTGTCCTGCGCTGCGCATGGGCCCGGCCTTAGTGTCACTAGAACTCTTAACAGTAATACAAGTATCTATACGGCAGAGGCTTATGGTGTACTTCTTGTTGTGAATCATATACTCCAAAGCCACACCCCACAATCCATTATCTATACAGACTCCCTCAGTGTTGTGCGGGCATTGTCTTCAACAAAGTCTTCAAAAAATCGCGTTGTAAATCTTATCATCAAAGGTATTATGTCGGTGTATGTCCACAAATTTGAACTCGTCCTTTGCTGGGTCCCTGGCCACTGTGGTATAGCCGGGAACGAAGCCGCGGATCGAATGGCCGCTGCTGCTACACTCTTGAATGCAGTAGACATAACCACATTACCCTACACCGTCGTGAAACCACACATCAGACAACAACTTCGCAAAACATGGCAAACACACTGGGACGAACAGACAGACAACAAACTACACGTAATAAAGCCACACTTGGGACGGTACACAACTGACTCACGCAACAGATACACAGAAGTCGCCTTGGCTAGATTACGGATAGAGCACACTCATGCAACGCACTCGCACCTGCTCACTCGATCTCCAAGACCTCTGTGCAGCAGGTGCCGAGAGGCCCTATCCGTGATGCACATTCTTATACAATGTAAGGCACTCGACACTACACGACGCAAACACTTCCCTCAACTACACACACGACATATTCCACCACACCCGTCATACTTCTTAGGAGACGATGCCATGTTTTCTGTCAACGCACCTTTCAGTTCCTATCAGAAGTTCACTTTTTAAAACTCATCTCATACAACCCATAGTTTTACCCCTGGTAAAACTATGGTAAAACACCAGCCTGGTAAGACACTGGTAAAACACCAGCCACCTTATTTATTTTTTAACCACTCTTCTTGTTCACCCTGGCCCTTTACACCAGCCGTGCTCATAGCTTTTAACTGATCTTATTTCTTGTTCTCTCCTCATGAAATCACTTTGTGTTTGGCGCTCTTTGCGAAACTTTCTATAATCACACGATTCTCTCACACATCTCCCCATCCCTATTCCCCCATAACTGCCAAGCGTGTGACCTTCCTCTTACCACCTTCCACCTAGTCTTCTCCTGCCCGCAGCACCCAACCCCCCTTCACTCCCCCACCCTTGAGCAGTGGGAGTCCGCTCTGACCAGCTCGTCACCGGAGCAGCAGCTCGCCCTGGTGAAACGAGCTCTGGAATCGGCGCGGGCTCGCGGCCTCCTGGACATGGGAGGCTGACCACTTCCCCTTCCCTCTCCCCTAAAGCCACCCATGTCGGCCTTGCGCCAATAAAATCAAACCATCATCATCATCATAATTAAATCGTGTTTTCATACGCTCCCTGAGATTGCCGATGGGCCTTTCTGGCCGCCGACGAAAGAGGGTTAATACTTACTATAATTAGAACTATTATGCACACTATAGTATTATTATAATGTAATGAATAGGGCTGGGCGTCGATTAGAAATTTTAATTTGATTGGTTGAACAATAATTAACCCGTTAGTCAGCCGTGTTTATTTAAAAATGACTTATAATGGGGTCATTTTAATGGTTCTTTCTATAGACGGTATTCGTTGAAAAGTGTAGCGGTCAATTTCTTCGCTTGGCAACACTGGGAACGGCCACAGACATGGCCGATGCGTCACGGATACGGCGCAGCCTGGGCCACTGCGGCCGCACGCCGAAGAAAAAAAAGACACCGGCGTGTGTCATCTGCTCCGTTCCAATCCGATTCTAAACTGTGGCGCCAACAGAGATGTTATTAATCGCACTCACAGTGAACTCGACGCAATACTTTGTGTTCGGCGAAGACTTCGTAACGTGAAACACAGTCACGTGTTTCACAGTCGTGCTTAGCTGGACAAGTGCCGCCATCCCGCGGAGCCCGACGTTACGAGTGACGGCGCACCGTGGTCACCTGGCGGGGTATTACGTAAGAGGTGGGTACATAAAAAACTGAGCAGAAAACAATCGTTTGTCCTAAGGTGAGAGATGATTAGTGATAGTGCTTGTGAAAGTAGAAGTACAAGTAATGACAGGAATGTCGCCTGAAAGGCCATTCCAGGCAAATGTTGTGCGAGGGAAAAATGATGTTGAAAAAGTAACGGTGCGGGCACGTGGGCGTGCGACTTGAAGGGGATGACCAGTTCGTTGAGAGATGTGCACTGGGGGAACAAAATAAGGTGGCATGCGCATTGAGCTGTGGAAAAACTTATGAAATAACGAAAGACTCGCGATACGGCGGCGAAGGGAAAGGAGGGGCAGTTGAATTTCTGCCTTTAGTGAAGATACGCTGACCTCATGGGAGTAAGAACTATGGATAAACCTAGCGGCACGATTTCGAAGAGACTCAAGGGTGTCTTCAAGATAGGCTTGTTGCGGGCTCCAGATTGGGGAAGCATATTCAAGTTTAGATCTGACAAGGCTTTTGTACGCTAATAATTTTACATTGCTAGGTGCGTTAAGTAGATGACGTCGCAAGAATCCCAATGTTTTATTTGCCGATGATATGACTTTCGTGATATGCAAACCCCATGAAAGATCGTTGCAGAATGTGACCCCCAGATATTTAAATGAATTAACTGTTTCAACTGGAACATTACTGATAGCATAAGGAAAAACAAGGGGAGAGCAGCGGCGGGTGAAGGATAAGGCTTTGCATTTGTGAAGAGTAAGTTCCATTAGCCAATCTTTGCACCATTGTTTTACATTGTTAAAATCACTTTGTAGAGCTAATTGATCAGAAGCGTTACAAACAGTGTGGTAAATAACACAATCATCCGCAAACATTCAGATTTTACAGGATACGTGAGTTGGGAAATCGTTAATAAATATAAGGAATAAAAGCGAACCCAGAACTGACCCCTGCGGGGCACCGGATGTTACTGGAAGGGAAGTAGAGGTAGCATTGTTAACAAAGACAGCTTGAGTGCAGTTACCTAGAAATTCACGGATCCAATTTAGGACGTCGGGGTGTAGGTTTAACCGGGAAAGTTTCAACAGAAGGCGCTTATGGGATCAAACGCTTTCGCAAAGTCCAGAAAGATGCCATCAGTCTGCACGTTAGAATCCAAGTTAATATGAAAGTCGTGCGAAAACATGGCTAGTTGAGTCTCGCACGAGAAACCTTTGCGAAATCCATGCTGTGCGGAATTGAAAAAGTTATTTGAATCTAGGAAGTCCATGATACAGGTGTAGATGACACGTTCGATGATTTTGCATGGAATGCTGGTTAATGAAATGGGTCGATAATTGGGGGGGTGACTCTCTAATACCTGATTTGAACACTGGGGTGATATTTCCATGTTTCCAATCTGCAGGACGCTGACCCGTGGAAAGAGACTGCGAGTAAAGTAGGCACAAAGATATTGCACAGATGTGTTGAGTGTTTTTTAGAAATTTCGAATTTACGTTGCCGATACCTGATGATGAAGATAATTTAAGTTTATCACTGATTGCCAAAACTCCGGGTTCAACAAAAAGGATTGGCGGCGTGGCAGTACTGACTACAGTAGGCTGTGGCGGGGGTGGGACGTCAGTTTCTTTGCTAAAAACAGATGTAAAGGCTCTATTAAACAGATCGGCACATTCCGAGTCAGTGGCCACGTCACCTGCTTTATTAGTAAGAGTAATAGTGCACGAGTGGTTGGGATTTATGACCTGCCAAAATTTCCTAGGGTTACTAGCAAGCAATTTCGGTAAGTCAGTGTGAAAAAAAGAATGCTTAGTGTTTCGTATTGCCGTGAGGTAAGCTTTTTCAGCAGCATAATATTTTAACTATGCATTTTCAATATTCTGCTGCTTGGCGGAGTGAAAAAGGCGTTTTTTCTTATTTTCTAATCTTTTGAGCGTTTTAGTAAACAATGGTTTTTGGGAACTGGCACAGAAACTGAGCTTTGGGATGAATTTTTTGACCAGTGCATCACATTTATCATTAAGTAACTTCCAGTTATCATGCATCGACCGATAATTGTCTTTGAATATTGGAAGAAAATCGTTTAATTCGTTATTTATAGCCGTGTAGTTTCCTTTATCAGTCGTATGGTTTTTTTGGCGGTTCGTTGTTTTGGAGGATTTATTAAAATGTCGGCTTGAATTTGTGGTCACTTATTTCTGACAAGTAGGAAATAGATGTTATGCTTTCAGGAACACTGGTTAGTATTAGGTCTAATATGTTTTCAGTCTTGGGTTACGCGGGGTGGTTTGGTGACAACTTGAGCTAGGTTGAAATTTAGACAAACATTAACGAATTTGCTCGCTTCACTCTGTAGTCCTCCGTTAACCGTTAGATTAGGCCAGTCAATATTCGGGAAATTAGTCGCCAAACAAGATAAAATGGGCATTAGGGTACTTTGTTGAAAGTTCATTTAGCACAGAATTAAGCTTGCCGGAGAAGTCAGGGTTCCTATGTGGGGGCCTGTAGCACACGCCAATTAAAACTGATTGTGGTACAGCTTGATATTTTATCCATATTATTTCCAAGTCTGACGAAAGATTCCAAAGTCTGACGAAAGATTCACCAAAGTTGCTGGTAGGCCCTGGCTAACAGCAATGAGCACCCCTCCTGCCATCCTGCCATCCCGGTCCTTACGGAAGATCTGAAAATTTGGCAAGTCAGCCTGGACTTCCTGATCGCTTATGTCACTATTAAGCCATGTTTCCATTAATAAAAGCGAGTTGCTACTGGATGACAAAACAAGATTAGAGACGATTTCACATTTCAAAATGAAACTGCCAATGTTGGTGAAGATTACGGAAAGAACACGGTAGTTTGCTGCGTTGGTTGGGGATTAATTAATAACGGACAACGCAGTGATTGCTAGGTTACTTCCTTCACTGTCTCTGAAGATTCTTCAAAGACGTAACGTTTAGAACCGATGAACAAAGTTTTGAAACTTAAATGCTGTAGATTTTGATCTGGCGAAAGTCGCAAGGTGTCTTCGTGCATGTCGGACGGCAGGAGAAAAGTCCTCACCAACGCTGTAGTTAGTGTCTTTAAACTTCTTGCCTTCCCACAAGATCGACTGTTTGACCTTAAACAAACTAAATTTTACAATTACAGGACGGACGCGGTCAGGCGAATGCCGGCCAAGGCGGTGTGCGCGTTCTACTTGTGAAGGCTGTATTTAGGATCAGGAATACCATAAAATGTCAGGTTATTTCGGCATGAATGGTTTTCGCTATCGTCTGCACGGGATTGAAAGTTTTGATAATGCCGAATGATTTCAGTGGTCATCTAGGTTATTTTGTCATCTAGCTCACTGCACATGCTTGAAAGCTGACAGTAATGCGTTTCCAGGTTAGTCAGGCACTTGCATATATCGTTCATTGCTGCATCTGTTGATCGCAGATGATCTTTAAGAGTTCAGAAAACAATTTGGTTTGTGCTGCAGACAGGTTTTTCAGCTCGGTGAGTATAGCATCTATGGTATCTGGAGGCCCCGGGTTAGTTTTAATATCCCCTCCCAAAAGCAGTAATGAGCGCAGCACTTGAAAACATTCGAAAATAATAGCAACACAGCACTGCGGGCTCGGCAGCTGTACTAGAAAATAATTACTTGACTTTTTACAAAAGATAACCTGGGTGTTACCAACCTGCATAGTGAAGATGTACGGATTAGTAGACTGTGCTTTCGCATAGCTGCCGAGCCCACAGAGCGGCGAAGACGGGTGGCACTCTTTTATAGCCGGTGATGGTGAAGTTTGCTTTGACGGGAATGGCCAGGCTGGAACGTAGATCGAGACATCTGGCGGCGGTACGGTGAAGTGCAGATCGGTCCGGGGATGGCGCCAGTTGTGGGACCCATTCACAAAGTTGTTTGGGGCGGGGTACGGCGTTGGTCCGGCGCAAGTAGGCAGGAAAGCCGTCAGGAGGGAGCTGGCGAGAACGGTGAGTATCTGCATAGTGAAGATGAACGGATTAGTAGACTGTGCTTTCGCACAGCTACCGAGCCCACAGAGCAGCGAAGACGGGTGGACACCAGGGTTTGTACGGGCTTCAAAAGCAAAAATTCAAGGGTTTTCAAGGACTTTCAAGAACCAGAAATCACAGTTTCAAGGTTCCCATCTTATGTTTTATCGGGGAATATTTATACATTTTTCAACACAATGCAAAATTTTGATATTGCCTAATACCCAAGAACATTATTGCACATTTAGATAGGTGCTATGGGTTCATGAATGCTCCCCCAGCTTTATTTTTTAGTTCAGTTTTATTTAGAGGTTTTTCTTTTTTCTTGGTGTTTTGCTGAGGCTGTTTGATTTCAAAACTTAGTTAATGTTGCCTGCATATCCTGCTTTGTCAGCAAGAGTATCAGCTGAAATTAACTCGGCAAGTGTTGCTGCAAGGCAGGATGAACTATGTACATGTCCACCATTTGCACGTAAAAGCAAACGCAGATGGAGCCTATGAGGCACAGCAAACATGCAATGAAAGGCCGTCCACAGACTAGACTAGATGGAACATGCAAGATAGAGAACAGAACTCGTAATTTCACGCTTGATTGTTACAATGTTTCTTTACATTTTTAACACCTAAGATTCACGACAAACACTTTAAATTTTTGTGAAAAGATAGGGCCATCGGTTCTCTCCAGAAAAATCAAGGGTTTTCAAGGACCCTTTAAAAATTCCAGGAATTTCCAGGCCTTGAAATTTACACTTATAAATTCAAGGGTTTTCTAGGACCTGTGTGAACCTTGGGACACACTTGCACAACACACTACAGAAACATTTTCATGAAACAAACTCTCGGCCGAAAAGAAACCTTTACGTGACGGCAGACCAACCACTTCCTATAACTCCGAGTTTTTGCTTCATGAGCTGAGGGCTGCTCTCAGCACGTGTAAACCCTCAGCTCCAGGCGCAGACATCAATATACAATATTACAGCACCTACACGCAGCAGTGTTGCGGAATGGGCATTCCCATTCCATTGCAATTCTATTCCGAGGAATTACAACTGGGCGTGATTCCATTCCTTTCAATTCCTCGGAATGACAGAAGTTAGCTCGTTCGCACTCCTGGAATGGACGGGAAGTTCATTTCCAATCCTTTAATTCCTCAACATAAAAACTGTCGCAGATGCTCTATCGAGTTACCGAGGAACGCAACATGAACCTATCATACTGGTTGAAAACTGAAAAAGTATGCAAAATGTGTCACTTGTCGCCGAAGTTGTGAGGTGGTAGCAGGTTGGTTACATATCTCGTGCAGAACAAACCAATACAAAAAAATTTACAGTCTTTTCCTAATGAAAATAGAGAGAAGCACGAAACCTAAAAGTGCATCCAACTTTCGCTGAAAGTGCCTCTAACCGACCGTCCAACCTTCAAACACCCAAACCGCCACTGAAGAATGAACCCGTGCGACGATTTTTCGCGCACCAAGTAAACGCAACTATGAATGGTATAAATGTACACCGTTACATGGTTTATGAGATACAGGTATACTATTGCAGTACTTTATGATCGAGGAGTGTGTTGTCTTTAGAATCGTTCGTCTTTTGCGATTTTGAAGTAAGCCTTTTAACACAATGGAAGCCCAGTTTAAGAAAGAGAGTTAATTTGCGGTCCCCGGTTTCCCGCACGCGCCGTGTGTGTAGAGACCTCATCAGAGCTTTTCGGTTGAGCAACCGGTCAAGGAAGAATGTATATTATTTGACAGAATGCAATGGGTCCCACTAAAAATCTTTCGCTTTAAAAAGGCGCAATGTCACAATTCGCCTTTTTCCATAAGTGGCATGATCCCACTTTACTATAGCATTTGCGTGTTAGCATGTTTTAACGGTTTGCTCTTGCGCGACGCGAGATGAAGGAACTATTACGTTGATGTCTGCTTTTTCCGTTCTGTTGCACAGTCTGTGGCGTGCTATCTTGCTAGCTGCTTTGCGTACCGTCATATCAGCCTAATGGACCTCTCCCGGGGTACGTCACGCGGCGGCCGTGACGTCACGGTGAGCGCACGTGCTGGGTGTGGCCGGGAGGGTGGTTGGCAAAACATTCGGACCCGCGCGCGGCGCGTATGCAGTGAGGCTGCATTAGACGCGCGCAAAAGTGGAGTTTGTGTTTATGTGTTCGGTTTTCTGATGCCGGTGGGTTGCTGTGCTGTCGGCTAAGCAAATCGTGTTAGCAAAATCAGCGGCATCAGGCTTTGCCGCGTCCCCAAACAGGTAAATTCGGCAGGTATTGTGGATGCGCGCAATGCGCCGAAGAGGCTAGCAGCCCAAGCAGCGACATCGTCCGCTCTTACTCATAGCAACGTTTCTCATTCTCGAACTTCTGCTGTTCTTCAAAGCGCAGTCATATCGTCTACATTAGCAGTCCGCGCTGATTACTGCCATGAAATGATGCTGTTTATTAACCATCTGCTATCATGTAGTAGCAGCAGAAATAGTACCGGGGGTTGGGGTCAGATGGAAACTTTCTTGCTGGGAAATATTGTCATGTTTTGATGAGATAGAGTACTGTATTAAAAATACAATGAATGCCTGACCTGCTATAGCTACGCGAAATAAATGTTTCGAAGAAGTATCCGCGATAGCCGCCTGCCGCCAAATCGACCACAAGTTTGGTTGTATGGGGAGATCTGTTCAAGACGAACGAAATTCATTGCTTGTAAATGCAATAAAGTTTTACCTTGATCAATAATATTATGCCTTGAGGACGCGGCAAAACTGACATGCTTGCCGTGCTCACATGCATGTAGCATCATGCCTTCGGCGTGAGATGGGCCGCTCACGCGTCTCGAAAAAACTCGATATCTGTTGGCCCTAAGCGAACGGACTCAGTGAATGTATTCTTTTGTTGCGGCCTCCCGACGCCGGCTAATTCAGCGGGTGTACAAGGACACTAACTTTAACTATCATGAAATAACGAGTACGGATAATTATTTCAGTGCCACTGTCGCAAGCTATACGCACTAACAATATGTGGCTGCTATGTTACTCTCACAATGGCGATGAGCCGTTTCGCGATTTTACTGGGGAAAAATGTAACAAAGCAATCGGTCACCTACGTAGAGCACGATATCATCGCGATAATTTTATTTGAATAATTTTTGGTTTTTGCTCTTTATATTTTTGTTTTGTTGTTGCTAATTTTACTTTTTAATCTTTTCATGCTTTGCCTTCTTTTTAATCTTTTCATGCTTTACCTTTCCTTTCCCCCCTCGACATGAAATCGTTCGTAAGCCACTGTATCCGGGCGACGCAGAGATACCAAGAACAGGGAGCTCGAGTATACGCTGCCTGAGGCACCGCGCTCAGCTTAAGCGGACCTCGAAAACAACAATGAATGAGCTTTCCTTGGTATGTGTCCTAACATAAAGCATTATAACAAAACATTCTTGGAGCGCGTCGCAAACGCACCAATCTTCAGAATGACTCGTTAATGCTGTCACGCACTGATTATCCGAAAGCGTCACTCGTCATATACGAAAGTGTTGCGGAGGTTGTTGGTGCAGAAAGCTACATGAAGGTGCGACGTCCGCAGCTAGGATAGCTAGACCCCCACCTGTAATGTAGGCGGCCAGCGACGGCCCCAACCATCGGCACATCGTTCTTTTCGGGCACCGCGCGGCCAGGCCGGGCCGGCGGCGCAGGCGCGTTCTGCCAACCGAAGCCGCATTTCGCGGCCGCCAGCAGGCGCCACCCGTCGCGCACGTGCGCTTCATGACGTCACGGTGTTTACATACAGGGAGAGGTCCATTAGTATGATGTGGATAACTCGCAGGCATGTCGCGCAGAGCTCGCTCACGTGTACACACATTCCAAATGCTTACTGGAACAACTTCAAGTGATTGTACAGCATTTAGCACTAATTCTGCTGTACCAAGTGAGAGACGGGAGTGCAGCGGCATGAAAGAGCGTTAAGGTTTTGCATTCACCGTTGGGAAAGTCGCCACTACTTCACGTTGACCTCGATTGCTCGTGTTTATTGCCCTGACACCACCTCAGCCTAATCCGTTCAATACAGGGCATCATTTATGACCTGTTTATTTAAAGTGACAGAACCGTAACGTGACGGGAGCCCTGTCAAAATAAAAAAGTATGGTGAAGCAGTTTGTTTCCATGAACGCCAACCAATGGCAAAACCTAAAATGCGTTAAGATCTTTATTTTATCTTTAACATAAACCCTGTTTATGCTGTCATGTGTTGTATATTTTGCATATCGAAATTACTACCTTTGCTTGTATGGCGTTTTGTTTGCTTTTTATTCCCCATGTACCTAAGGAACTTATCTGATGAGGCTCCGCACTCGCGCCATGGTGGCTCAGTGGCTGGCGCGTTAGGCTGCTGAGTCGAAGGGCGCGGGTTCGATCCTGGCCTCCGCTTTGCCGATTTTTTCGGTGGAAGCGAAAAGCACCCATGATTCGACATTTCTGTGCATATTTAAAATCCCAGGTGGTGAAAATTATTTTGGAGCCCTCTACTAAGGCCTTCCTTATAGCCCACGTATAGGGTTCGAGCGATGAACACCCTTTTCTAACCCTGAGAAGGCTCAACACTATTGGGGAATATTTGCAATAAATCGAACATGCCAAGTACGAAGGGGAGGAGAAGGAAACGTTTTAATGGACCGCCCAGGTCAGCCAGATTAGCTGCCCGACTTGCTACACCGGATCGGGGTGAAAGTGATGTGCAAAATTAGCTTATGCACAGACACACAAGCACACGCGGAACGCACACACACAATCACGCGAACAAACGCTAACACTTATTTTTTAGCGGTACGCGTCGTTCAAGTTGACCGCGGGCCAAGAAGTTTTTGCAAAAAGACCTGGGCGGGAAAAGGTAGGCCCAGATTAGGCTTTGCCCTGCTTCTTTCAAGTTCAAAACGAGGGCATGCGCAGGTATTACGAGTTGGTGGTCGAACAGCACAGTTTGGGCACAGGGGAAAACCTGTCCGCCATTCCCTTATGTGATTAATTGATTACGAGGTTTATCACTTCCAAAATAAAGCACTACTACGTTATGCCATTGCGTTGCTAAGGAAGCGATGAGGCTGTCCATTGGTAAAGAAGATAAGCATGCGACTCTTACTGCGTGCACCAAAAACTTTTGTCCCCCTCGCACGTGGTAAGCGACAACAGGGATGCTGTGCACGAGGTAGAGGCAATACTGATCTCCCCATGCACTGTATGGTCAGCGTGTGGTGAATTGAACCAACTGCGCTTCTGTTGGAAATCCATCCTATGCATGCATCATCTAGCCAAAGGGCAGAGGGATCCGGACCAGTGATTGCCCAGAGTGCAGCGCTCAGAAGTGGTGGACCCAAAAAAGGAGTTCTGCGTGATGCAATTTATGATCTATCCAATGGCAGAGGGGTCAGTATTGAACTGACTGCAATCAACTGGCCTTCTGTCCGCAGGTCACACCATGCATCCGTCATCCAGCCAAGGAACACTGGGGCCACGCCATCAATGACCAGATTGCAGCGCTCACAAGCGGTAGGGCACAATTGTTTCTCTGCATGATGCATTTTCTGATCTACCCAGCCTTCGGGGTCAGTTCTGCCTTTAACTGACAGAGCAACTGCACAGCAACTGTGCTGGGAAGATCATAAAATGCATCATGTAGGAAAGCTGTTGTGCCTTACCACTTGTGAGTGGTAAGAAACAAGGCCATTGCACGAGGCCATCTGATGCATCAATCATCGAGCCAAGAAGTACCACGATCTGCACCAGCGACTTACTGAGTGCAGCATTTGCAAGTTGTAAGCTCCAACACCGTTTCTCTGAATGATATATTTTCATATACCCAAATATTGTGGGGTCAGTTCTGCCTTGTTCTATAAGCAACCCCTGCCGTTCTGCAAACAGGCCACTGCGTGCATCCATCATCCAGCAAGGAGGACCGGTGTCCCCAAGTTGGACTGTTGAGAGAGCAGCGCTCACAGTGGTAAGTTACAACACCGTGGCTCTGCACGATGCATTTCGTCTACCCAACCCCGGTGGGATCAGTTCTGCCTTGCACTGACTGCAACCATCTTCCCTTCCGTCAGCAGGCCATTCCATGCATTCGTCTTCCAACCAAGCAGCAACGCGGTCCGCACATCCAACTATCTTGAGTGCAGCGCACACAACTGGTAAGCCACAACATGGATGCTCTGCATGAGGCAATATCGATCTACCCAAAATCGGTGGGGCAAGTTCTGTCTTGTCGTGACTGCAACCCACTGCCTTTCAATATGCCATCTACCCCATGCATCCATCATCCATTTGCGCAGCACCGGTGTCCGCACCGACTGCCGCGAGAGCAGAGCTCGCGAGTGGTACACCACAAAAATAGCTCAGCATGATGCCTTTTATGATCTAGTCAAATAGTGGTGAACTTTTCTGCTTTGTACTGATTGCAACCGAATGACTTTCTCTCAGCCGGTCATTGTAAGCGTCCATCATACAGCCAACTAGCACGTTAGTATGCACGAGCTCCTGTTCAGAGTGCGGCGCTACCAAGGGGTAAGCTGGAATACCTTTGCGCTGCGTGATGCATTTTATGGTGCATGCAGTAACCGCGGGAGATGTTTCGACTTTCACTGACTGTAGCCAACAGCCCAGTTGCAGCATGCAGTTTCATATTATGCAGTTTTCTTAAGCAGGGCAGCCCATTTATTCGACATCAAGCCAAGGACAACCAGGGTCCGCCTAAGCAACTGACCGGAGTGGAGCGTTTTCAAGTGGTAAGCAACAAAACAGTCTCTTTTAATGATGCATTTAAAGGTATACTTGAATAATATAGGGTCACTTCTGCCCTGTTCCATTTGCAAACAGTGCCTTTCTGTTAACAGGCCACCCCATGCATGCATCTTTGAGCCGAGAAACACCACGGTCCGAACCAGCGACTTCCACTGTGCAGCATTTTCAAGTGGTAAGCTGCAACACTGTTTCTCTGAATGATTCATTTAATGTTACACCCAAATATTGTAGGGTCAGTTGTGCCTTGTTAGGTTTGCAACGATGCCATTGCTGTCATTAGGCCACCCCATGTATCCATCATCCAGCCAAGGAGTACTGGGGTCCGTTCCAGCAACTTCCCAGTGTGCAAGGTTTCCAAGAGGTAAGCCGCAACACAGTGGCTCTGCATGATCCATTTTACAATCTACCTTAAGCTGCTGGGTGCAGTTCTTACTTGCACTGACAGCAATTAACTGGCCTTCTGTCACAGGCCACCCCAGGAATTTCTCTTCAAGGAGCACCGTGGTCTGCACCAGCGATTCCTTAGAGTGCAGCGCTCCCACGTGGTAAGTAACAGGGATGCTGTGCAGGAGGTAGAGGCAATACTGATCTACCCATGGACTTTTTGGTCAGTTGCGGTGTGTGGTGAATTGAACCAACTGCCCTTCTGTTGGCAATCCATCCCATGCATGCATCATCTAGCCAAAGGGCAGAGGGATCCACGCCAGTGATTGCCCAGAGTGCAGCACTCACAAGTGGTGGACCCAAAAAAGGAGTTCTGCGTGATGCAATTTATGATCTATCCAAAGGCAGAGGGGTCAGTATTGCCTTGTACTGACTGCAATCAACTGGCCTTCTTTCCGCAGGTCACACCATGCATCCGTCATCCAGCCAAGGAACACTGGGGCCACGCCATCAATGACCAGATTGCAGCGCTCACAAGCGGTAGGGCACAATTGTTTCTCTGCATGATGCATTTTCTGATCTACCCAGCCTTCGGGGTCAGTTCTGCCTTTAACTGACAGAGCAACTGCACAGCAACTGTGCTGGGAAGATCATAAAATGCATCATGTAGGAAAGCTGTTGTGCCTTACCACTTGTGAGTGGTAAGAAACAAGGCCATTGCACGAGGCCATCTGATGCATCAATCATCGAGCCAAGAAGTACCACGATCTGCACCAGCGACTTACTGAGTGCAGCATTTGCAAGTTGTAAGCTCCAACACCGTTTCTCTGAATGATATATTTTCATATACCCAAATATTGTGGGGTCAGTTCTGCCTTGTTCTATAAGCAACCCCTGCCGTTCTGCAAACAGGCCACTGCGTGCATCCATCATCCAGCAAGGAGGACCGGTGTCCCCAAGTTGGACTGTTGAGAGAGCAGCGCTAACAGTGGTAAGTTACAACACCGTGGCTCTGCACGATGCATTTCGTCTACCTAACCCCGGTGGGATCAGTTCTGCCTTGCACTGACTGCAACCATCTTCCCTTCCGTCAGCAGGCCATTCCATGCATTCGTCTTCTAACCAAGCAGCAACGCGGTCCGCACATCCAACTATCTTGAGTGCAGCGCACACAACTGGTAAGCCACAACATGGATGCTCTGCATGAGGCAATATCGATCTACCCAAAATCGGTGGGGCAAGTTCTGTCTTGTCGTGACTGCAACCCACTGCCTTTCAATATGCCATCTACCCCATGCATCCATCATCCATTTGCGCAGCACTGGTGCCCGCACCGACTGCCGCGAGAGCAGAGCTCGCGAGTGGTACACCACAAAAATAGCTCAGCATGATGCCTTTTATGATCTAGTCAAATAGTGGTGAACTTTTCTGCTTTGTACTGATTGCAACCGAATGACTTTCTCTCAGCCGGTCATTGTAAGCGTCCATCATACAGCCAACTAGCACGTTAGTATGCACGAGCTCCTGTTCAGAGTGCGGCGCTACCAAGGGGTAAGCTGGAATACCTTTGCGCTGCGCGATGCATTTTATGGTGCATGCAGTAACCGCGGGAGATGTTTCGCCTTTCACTGACTGTAGCCAACAGCCCAGTTGCAGCATGCAGTTTCATATTATGCAGTTTTCTTAAGCAGGGCAGCCCATTTATTCGACATCAAGCCAAGGACAACCAGGGTCCGCCTAAGCAACTGACCGGAGTGGAGCGTTTTCAAGTGGTAAGCAACAAAACAGACTCTTTTAATGATGCATTTAAAGGTATACCCGAATAATATAGGGTCACTTCTGCCCTGTTCCATTTGCAAACTGCCTTTCTGTTAACAGGCCACCCCATGCATGCATCTTTGAGCCGAGAAACACCACGGTCCGAACCAGCGACTTCCACTGTGCAGCATTTTCAAGTGGTAAGCTGCAACACTGTTTCTCTGAATGATTCATTTAATGTTACACCCAAATATTGTAGGGTCAGTTGTGCCTTGTTAGGTTTGCAACGATGCCATTGCTGTCATTAGGCCACCCCATATATCCATCATCCAGCCAAGGAGTACTGGGGTCCGTTCCAGCAACTTCCCAGTGTGCAAGGTTTCCAAGAGGTAAGCCGCAACACAGTGGCTCTGCATGATCCATTTTACAATCTACCTTAAGCTGCTGGGTGCAGTTCTTACTTGCACTGACAGCAATTAACTGGCCTTCTGTCACAGGCCACCCCAGGAATTTCTCTTCAAGGAGCACCGTGGTCTGCTGCAGCGATTCCTTAGAGTGCAGCGCTCCCACGTGGTAAGTAACAGGGATGCTGTGCAGGAGGTAGAGGCAATACTGATCTACCCATGGACTTTTTGGTCAGTTGCGGTGTGTGGTGAATTGAACCAACTGCCCTTCTGTTGGCAATCCATCCCATGCATGCATCATCTAGCCAAAGGGCAGAGGGATCCACGCCAGTGATTGCCCAGAGTGCAGCACTCACAAGTGGTGGACCCAAAAAAGGAGTTCTGCGTGATGCAATTTATGATCTATCCAAAGGCAGAGGGGTCACTATTGCCTTGTACTGACTGCAATCAACTGGCCTTCTTTCCGCAGGTCACACCATGCATCCGTCATCCAGCCAAGGAACACTGGGGCCACGCCATCAATGACCAGATTGCAGCGCTCACAAGCGGTAGGGCACAATTGTTTCTCTGCATGATGCATTTTCTGATCTACCCAGCCTTCGGGGTCAGTTCTGCCTTTAACTGACAGAGCAACTGCACAGCAACTGTGCTGGGAAGATCATAAAATGCATCATGTAAGAAAGCTGTTGTGCCTTACCACTTGTGAGTGGTAAGAAACAAGGCCATTGCACGAGGCCATCTGATGCATCAATCATCGAGCCAAGAAGTACCACGATCTGCACCAGCGACTTACTGAGTGCAGCATTTGCAAGTTGTAAGCTCCAACACCGTTTCTCTGAATGATATATTTTCATATACCCAAATATTGTGGGGTCAGTTCTGCCTTGTTCTATAAGCAACCCCTGCCGTTCTGCAAACAGGCCACTGCGTGCATCCATCATCCAGCAAGGAGGACCGGTGTCCCCAAGTTGGACTGTTGAGAGAGCAGCGCTCACAGTGGTAAGTTACAACACCGTGGCTCTGCACGATGCATTTCGTCTACCCAACCCCGGTGGGATCAGTTCTGCCTTGCACTGACTGCAACCATCTTCCCTTCCGTCAGCAGGCCATTCCATGCATTCGTCTTCCAACCAAGCAGCAACGCGGTCCGCACATCCAACTATCTTGAGTGCAGCGCACACAACTGGTAAGCCACAACATGGATGCTCTGCATGAGGCAATATCGATCTACCCAAAATCGGTGGGGCAAGTTCTGTCTTGTCGTGACTGCAACCCACTGCCTTTCAATATGCCATCTACCCCATGCATCCATCATCCATTTGCGCAGCACCGGTGTCCGCACCGACTGCCGCGAGAGCAGAGCTCGCGAGTGGTACACCACAAAAATAGCTCAGCATGATGCCTTTTATGATCTAGTCAAATAGTGGTGAACTTTTCTGCTTTGTACTGATTGCAACCGAATGACTTTCTCTCAGCCGGTCATTGTAAGCGTCCATCATACAGCCAACTAGCACGTTAGTATGCACGAGCTCCTGTTCAGAGTGCGGCGCTACCAAGGGGTAAGCTGGAATACCTTTGCGCTGCGTGATGCATTTTATGGTGCATGCAGTAACCGCGGGAGATGTTTCGACTTTCACTGACTGTAGCCAACAGCCCAGTTGCAGCATGCAGTTTCATATTATGCAGTTTTCTTAAGCAGGGCAGCCCATTTATTCGACATCAAGCCAAGGACAACCAGGGTCCGCCTAAGCAACTGACCGGAGTGGAGCGTTTTCAAGTGGTAAGCAACAAAACAGTCTCTTTTAATGATGCATTTAAAGGTATACCCGAATAATATAGGGTCACTTCTGCCCTGTTCCATTTGCAAACAGTGCCTTTCTGTTAACAGGCCACCCCATGCATGCATCTTTGAGCCGAGAAACACCACGGTCCGAACCAGCGACTTCCACTGTGCAGCATTTTCAAGTGGTAAGCTGCAACACTGTTTCTCTGAATGATTCATTTAATGTTACACCCAAATATTGTAGGGTCAGTTGTGCCTTGTTAGGTTTGCAACGATGCCATTGCTGTCATTAGGCCACCCCATGTATCCATCATCCAGCCAAGGAGTACTGGGGTCCGTTCCAGCAACTTCCCAGTGTGCAAGGTTTCCAAGAGGTAAGCCGCAACACAGTGGCTCTGCATGATCCATTTTACAATCTACCTTAAGCTGCTGGGTGCAGTTCTTACTTGCACTGACAGCAATTAACTGGCCTTCTGTCACAGGCCACCCCAGGAATTTCTCTTCAAGGAGCACCGTGGTCTGCACCAGCGATTCCTTAGAGTGCAGCGCTCCCACGTGGTAAGTAACAGGGATGCTGTGCAGGAGGTAGAGGCAATACTGATCTACCCATGGACTTTTTGGTCAGTTGCGGTGTGTGGTGAATTGAACCAACTGCCCTTCTGTTGGCAATCCATCCCATGCATGCATCATCTAGCCAAAGGGCAGAGGGATCCACGCCAGTGATTGCCCAGAGTGCAGCACTCACAAGTGGTGGACCCAAAAAAGGAGTTCTGCGTGATGCAATTTATGATCTATCCAAAGGCAGAGGGGTCAGTATTGCCTTGTACTGACTGCAATCAACTGGCCTTCTTTCCGCAGGTCACACCATGCATCCGTCATCCAGCCAAGGAACACTGGGGCCACGCCATCAATGACCAGATTGCAGCGCTCACAAGCGGTAGGGCACAATTGTTTCTCTGCATGATGCATTTTCTGATCTACCCAGCCTTCGGGGTCAGTTCTGCCTTTAACTGACAGAGCAACTGCACAGCAACTGTGCTGGGAAGATCATAAAATGCATCATGTAGGAAAGCTGTTGTGCCTTACCACTTGTGAGTGGTAAGAAACAAGGCCATTGCACGAGGCCATCTGATGCATCAATCATCGAGCCAAGAAGTACCACGATCTGCACCAGCGACTTACTGAGTGCAGCATTTGCAAGTTGTAAGCTCCAACACCGTTTCTCTGAATGATATATTTTCATATACCCAAATATTGTGGGGTCAGTTCTGCCTTGTTCTATAAGCAACCCCTGCCGTTCTGCAAACAGGCCACTGCGTGCATCCATCATCCAGCAAGGAGGACCGGTGTCCCCAAGTTGGACTGTTGAGAGAGCAGCGCTCACAGTGGTAAGTTACAACACCGTGGCTCTGCACGATGCATTTCGTCTACCCAACCCCGGTGGGATCAGTTCTGCCTTGCACTGACTGCAACCATCTTCCCTTCCGTCAGCAGGCCATTCCATGCATTCGTCTTCCAACCAAGCAGCAACGCGGTCCGCACATCCAACTATCTTGAGTGCAGCGCACACAACTGGTAAGCCACAACATGGATGCTCTGCATGAGGCAATATCGATCTACCCAAAATCGGTGGGGCAAGTTCTGTCTTGTCGTGACTGCAACCCACTGCCTTTCAATATGCCATCTACCCCATGCATCCATCATCCATTTGCGCAGCACCGGTGTCCGCACCGACTGCCGCGAGAGCAGAGCTCGCGAGTGGTACACCACAAAAATAGCTCAGCATGATGCCTTTTATGATCTAGTCAAATAGTGGTGAACTTTTCTGCTTTGTACTGATTGCAACCGAATGACTTTCTCTCAGCCGGTCATTGTAAGCGTCCATCATACAGCCAACTAGCACGTTAGTATGCACGAGCTCCTGTTCAGAGTGCGGCGCTACCAAGGGGTAAGCTGGAATACCTTTGCGCTGCGCGATGCATTTTATGGTGCATGCAGTAACCGCGGGAGATGTTTCGCCTTTCACTGACTGTAGCCAACAGCCCAGTTGCAGCATGCAGTTTCATATTATGCAGTTTTCTTAAGCAGGGCAGCCCATTTATTCGACATCAAGCCAAGGACAACCAGGGTCCGCCTAAGCAACTGACCGGAGTGGAGCGTTTTCAAGTGGTAAGCAACAAAACAGACTCTTTTAATGATGCATTAAAAGGTATACCCGAATAATATAGGGTCACTTCTGCCCTGTTCCATTTGCAAACAGTGCCTTTCTGTTAACAGGCCACCCCATGCATGCATCTTTGAGCCGAGAAACACCACGGTCCGAACCAGCGACTTCCACTGTGCAGCATTTTCAAGTGGTAAGCTGCAACACTGTTTCTCTGAATGATTCATTTAATGTTACACCCAAATATTGTAGGGTCAGTTGTGCCTTGTTAGGTTTGCAACGATGCCATTGCTGTCATTAGGCCACCCCATATATCCATCATCCAGCCAAGGAGTACTGGGGTCCGTTCCAGCAACTTCCCAGTGTGCAAGGTTTCCAAGAGGTAAGCCGCAACACAGTGGCTCTGCATGATCCATTTTACAATCTACCTTAAGCTGCTGGGTGCAGTTCTTACTTGCACTGACAGCAATTAACTGGCCTTCTGTCACAGGCCACCCCAGGAATTTCTCTTCAAGGAGCACCGTGGTCTGCTGCAGCGATTCCTTAGAGTGCAGCGCTCCCACGTGGTAAGTAACAGGGATGCTGTGCAGGAGGTAGAGGCAATACTGATCTACCCATGGACTTTTTGGTCAGTTGCGGTGTGTGGTGAATTGAACCAACTGCCCTTCTGTTGGCAATCCATCCCATGCATGCATCCTCTAGCCAAAGGGCAGAGGGATCCATGCCAGTGATTGCCCAGAGTGCAGCACTCACAAGTGGTGGACCCAAAAAAGGAGTTCTGCGTGATGCAATTTATGATCTATCCAAAGGCAGAGGGGTCACTATTGCCTTGTACTGACTGCAATCAACTGGCCTTCTTTCCGCAGGTCACACCATGCATCCGTCATCCAGCCAAGGAACACTGGGGCCACGCCATCAATGACCAGATTGCAGCGCTCACAAGCGGTAGGGCACAATTGTTTCTCTGCATGATGCATTTTCTGATCTACCCAGCCTTCGGGGTCAGTTCTGCCTTTAACTGACAGAGCAACTGCACAGCAACTGTGCTGGGAAGATCATAAAATGCATCATGTAGGAAAGCTGTTGTGCCTTACCACTTGTGAGTGGTAAGAAACAAGGCCATTGCACGAGGCCATCTGATGCATCAATCATCGAGCCAAGAAGTACCACGATCTGCACCAGCGACTTACTGAGTGCAGCATTTGCAAGTTGTAAGCTCCAACACCGTTTCTCTGAATGATATATTTTCATATACCCAAATATTGTGGGGTCAGTTCTGCCTTGTTCTATAAGCAACCCCTGCCGTTCTGCAAACAGGCCACTGCGTGCATCCATCATCCAGCAAGGAGGACCGGTGTCCCCAAGTTGGACTGTTGAGAGAGCAGCGCTCACAGTGGTAAGTTACAACACCGTGGCTCTGCACGATGCATTTCGTCTACCCAACCCCGGTGGGATCAGTTCTGCCTTGCACTGACTGCAACCATCTTCCCTTCCGTCAGCAGGCCATTCCATGCATTCGTCTTCTAACCAAGCAGCAACGCGGTCCGCACATCCAACTATCTTGAGTGCAGCGCACACAACTGGTAAGCCACAACATGGATGCTCTGCATGAGGCAATATCGATCTACCCAAAATCGGTGGGGCAAGTTCTGTCTTGTCGTGACTGCAACCCACTGCCTTTCAATATGCCATCTACCCCATGCATCCATCATCCATTTGCGCAGCACCGGTGTCCGCACCGACTGCCGCGAGAGCAGAGCTCGCGAGTGGTACACCACAAAAATAGCTCAGCATGATGCCTTTTATGATCTAGTCAAATAGTGGTGAACTTTTCTGCTTTGTACTGATTGCAACCGAATGACTTTCTCTCAGCCGGTCATTGTAAGCGTCCATCATACAGCCAACTAGCACGTTAGTATGCACGAGGTCCTGTTCAGAGTGCGGCGCTACCAAGGGGTAAGCTGGAATACCTTTGCGCTGCGTGATGCATTTTATGGTGCATGCAGTAACCGCGGGAGATGTTTCGCCTTTCACTGACTGTAGCCAACAGCCCAGTTGCAGCATGCAGTTTCATATTATGCAGTTTTCTTAAGCAGGGCAGCCCATTTATTCGACATCAAGCCAAGGACAACCAGGGTCCGCCTAAGCAACTGACCGGAGTGGAGCGTTTTCAAGTGGTAAGCAACAAAACAGTCTCTTTTAATGATGCATTTAAAGGTATACCCGAATAATATAGGGTCACTTCTGCCCTGTTCCATTTGCAAACAGTGCCTTTCTGTTAACAGGCCACCCCATGCATGCATCTTTGAGCCGAGAAACACCACGGTCCGAACCAGCGACTTCCACTGTGCAGCATTTTCAAGTGGTAAGCTGCAACACTGTTTCTCTGAATGATTCATTTAATGTTACACCCAAATATTGTAGGGTCAGTTGTGCCTTGTTAGGTTTGCAACCATGCCATTGCTGTCATTAGGCCACCCCATGTATCCATCATCCAGCCAAGGAGTACTGGGGTCCGTTCCAGCAACTTCCCAGTGTGCAAGGTTTCCAAGAGGTAAGCCGCAACACAGTGGCTCTGCATGATCCATTTTACAATCTACCTTAAGCTGCTGGGTGCAGTTCTTACTTGCACTGACAGCAATTAACTGGCCTTCTGTCACAGGCCACCCCAGGAATTTCTCTTCAAGGAGCACCGTGGTCTGCGCCAGCGATTCCTTAGAGTGCAGCACTCCCACGTGGTAAGTAACAGGGATGCTGTGCAGGAGGTAGAGGCAATACTGATCTACCCATGGACTTTTTGGTCAGTTGCGGTGTGTGGTGAATTGAACCAACTGCCCTTCTGTTGGCAATCCATCCCATGCATGCATCATCTAGCCAAAGGGCAGAGGGATCCACGCCAGTGATTGCCCAGAGTGCAGCACTCACAAGTGGTGGACCCAAAAAAGGAGTTCTGCGTGATGCAATTTATGATCTATCCAAAGGCAGAGGGGTCAGTATTGCCTTGTACTGACTGCAATCAACTGGCCTTCTTTCCGCAGGTCACACCATGCATCCGTCATCCAGCCAAGGAACACTGGGGCCACGCCATCAATGACCAGATTGCAGCGCTCACAAGCGGTAGGGCACAATTGTTTCTCTGCATGATGCATTTTCTGATCTACCCAGCCTTCGGGGTCAGTTCTGCCTTTAACTGACAGAGCAACTGCACAGCAACTGTGCTGGGAAGATCATAAAATGCATCATGTAGGAAAGCTGTTGTGCCTTACCACTTGTGAGTGGTAAGAAACAAGGCCATTGCACGAGGCCATCTGATGCATCAATCATCGAGCCAAGAAGTACCACGATCTGCACCAGCGACTTACTGAGTGCAGCATTTGCAAGTTGTAAGCTCCAACACCGTTTCTCTGAATGATATATTTTCATATACCCAAATATTGTGGGGTCAGTTCTGCCTGGTTCTATAAGCAACCCCTGCCGTTCTGCAAACAGGCCACTGCGTGCATCCATCATCCAGCAAGGAGGACCGGTGTCCCCAAGTTGGACTGTTGAGAGAGCAGCGCTCACAGTGGTAAGTTACAACACCGTGGCTCTGCACGATGCATTTCGTCTTTCCAACCCCGGTGGGATCAGTCCTGCCTTGCACTGACTGCAACCATCTTCCCTTCCGTCAGCAGGCCATTCCATGCATTCGTCTTCCAACCAAGCAGCAACGCGGTCCGCACATCCAACTATCTTGAGTGCAGCGCACACAACTGGTAAGCCACAACATGGATGCTCTGCATGAGGCAATATTGATCTACCAAAAATCGGTGGGCCCAGTTCTGTCTTGTGGTGACTGCAACAGACTGCCTTTCTATAGGCTCCGGACCGCGCAGTTTGCCGCGCGAGCGCAGCGCCAGCCGCAACAGACACGCGCAACTCTGGGTCGGTCCCGCCGTACCGACTGCCTTCAGCACCAGTGAACGCAACTTTGCAAAAAACGCTTGTTATAATGTTATTTGCGGGTGTATGTACTACATAGTGCAACAAAGTCATGCAAAATGTTATATAGTCGTGGGAAGCCTCCAAATGAAACGGGGCACTGATAAAATGCTGTCACAACTGGGAAGCATGTGTTCAACGGTTTGCATTCTCCCGCAGATTCTTCTCCTCTGTTTTTTTCGCAGATACCGAGCATGGTTACTGAATCTTGAAAGGCCCACATTAAGCGAGCGGATTACATGCTGCCGTGGTTTACGATCAGCTTGTTAGTAGGGTGGTTAGCACGCGGTCAATACACAGAAGTGCGCTCTGAATTTGGTAACAAAGAGGGCTCCCAAGCACAGTTATAGCATTGTAGTTTTATCATCCAGCGGTTCTACTGTGCTTCATCTAATATTCCACTTAATTTTACCGCCGAATTACATACATAAAAACCACATATGGGGCGCGGACACTTATAGCGTTAATGTTTCCAAATGTTTCGCGAGCTTTTGGATAGCATAAATTCACCACCTCTTCTTGCAAAAGAAACAATAAAATTGTTGTCTAAGCCACTGAAAAGCAAAGAAAAATAGAGCTAAGACGTGGCGCAATAAGAGTTGGAACAACATGTACACAGGAAAAAAATTTTTGCGTTTGGGGAGGAGCTGAAGGACAAACTTTATTTATCCCATCCGTTGTGATTGCGGTCACTCTGCACCAGTGAAAGGTGTACTCAGGGAACTAAATTTTTCTCCCGTGACTTGTTGTAAAGGTGTTGACGGTAATAAAAGCGCTACTATTTCTTCCTATGGAGATCTCCTGCCAAACCCGTTGTCGTGGAGAGAAAAAAAGACCCGAATATGAATATTCCGTAAGTTATTCTGATACGCCTATTAGATGTTCTGCTTAACCCTCCCTCATCCCATCCCTGGCCAAAGGAATTTCTTGCTATAGCCTTCTCGTGAAGACTTTCTTTTTTGTGGGTGTGTTTACACGTATGCGAGTAACGCACTGCGCTACAACTGGAAGCCCAAAATTTTCTCGGCGAAGCGGGAACTTATTAACGTCCGCACTTTCGCTATAGCGACACAAACGTGAATTTCATACTGTTAAATAAATGGAGCATCACATTCGGATCAAAGATCTATATGTAACTCCCGTGTGATGCAGTTAGTAGTTCTGCAGTCGCATGCAAGTGCACTCACATGGATGGAATACCCCGCGCGGGAACATCGCGCAACGTCTGATATATTTGCAGACAAAAACTCCTCTTTTGTGAATTGAACAATATAAATTACGTTTTCTTTTGAAGCGAAACATGCTGATCTTAAGGAAGCTTTTGCCCCGCAGGCAGGCTGTAGAAGCGTTTCTCTTCTGGGCATCACACCTATGGGGCATTTATATGCCTTTTTATACGTGAGTTCAACCGAATAAATCCTTCTCCATTCCCATGCACTATGTGGCAGGATTACTTTACAATCTCTTACTTCGTTTTAAAGGGACCCAGAAAAGCCTTTTGTAAAAGTTACAAAAGGCCTTGTGGCGTAGTACCAATATAGCGATGCAATGCCGTTGGAATTATTGATCTACATTCAGTATTAGCTGCGCCAGAAGAAATTAGGTGCACCTCTCCCCCCTTGCCGATCGATTCCTCCTCCCTCTCTGCTTCTTTAAAAGCAGCTGGAAACACTGGCAATAGCCATGTGACATCGCGACGCTCGACTTCCGTTCTCCGCTACCTGCATTCCTGCGCCTAAATCGCTGCAGACCCGCCTTTGCCTCGGAATCGCGCAGGAAGGAGGAAGAGCAACCGGAAGCCAATGGCAGTGACGTTGCCGGTGACCGACGATCGGCTGAATCAGAGGGGGGCCTCGCCGTTGCGTCAGCCGCGATTGCCGTTGCGTCAGCCGCGGTCGGCGTTGCGTCAGCCGCGGTCTACTTGCTGCGGCCGCGCGCTCATCGCCCGAGGAAGGCGATCTTCAAAAATTGTTTACAAATTATCCGTACAACGTATGGCGCTCACACTTGGCTCAAAACTCCCCCGTTATGTGTTCTACCACCTGAATGCATTTGATTGCCACCTTCACAAAGCTTTTCTGGGTCCCTTTAAGCCCAAAAGGGGCGACTAATATGCCTAATTCGCGCTGCAAAAAGAAGAGCGCCCCCAAGCCAGCAGCGTACCGGCTTGCGGGGACCGACCCAGTGTTGCGCATATCTGCCGAAGGGGGCGCCAGGTGTCGCGGACTCCGCGTCGCCCTCTGGGCGCTGTCCGGAGCCTATATGCCATCTACCCCATGCATCTATGATCCATTTATGCAGCACCGGTGTTGCACCGACTGCCGAGAGTGCAGAGCTCGCGAGTGGTACACCACAAAAATAGCTCAGCGGGATGCCTTTTATGATCTAGTCATATAGTGGTGGCACTTTTCTGCTTTGTACTGATTGCAGGCGAATGACTTTCTCTCAGCCGGTAATTGTAAGCGTCCATCATACAGCCAACTAGCACGTGAGCATGCAAGAGCTCCTGTTAAGAGTGCAGCGCTACCAAGGGGTAAGCTGGAATACCTTTGCGCTGCGTGATGCATTTTATGGTACTTGCAATAACTGCGGGAGATGTTTTGCCTTTCACTGACTGCAGCCAACAGGCCAGTTGCAGCATGCAGTTTCATATTATGCAGTTTTCTTAAGCAGGGCAGCCCATTCATTCGACATCCAGCCAAGGAAAACCAGGGTCCGCCTCAGCAACTGTCCCGAGTGGAGCGTTTTAAAGTGGTAAGCTACAAAACAGTCTCTTCTTATGATGCATTTAATGGTATACCCGAATAATATAGGGTCACTTCTGCCTTGTTCTGTTTGCAAACAGTGCCTTTCTATTATCAGCCCCCCCCATGCATGCAATCATCGGGCAATATCACCTAGACTGTGGGGGCTTCAATGCCTCGTACTAATTGCGACCAACTGCCTTTCTTTCAGAAGGGTAGCCCTTGGATCCATCATACAGCAAATTAGCACCGTGGTCTGCACCAGCTACTGCCCAGAGTTAACTGCTTCTAGAGGTGAGCTGCAATACAATAGCTCCGCATGATTTATTTTATGATGTACGCGATAACTGTGGGGAATGATCTGCCTTGCACTGATTTAGGCCAACAGCCCTTCTCTCAGCTGCCAGCCCAGACTTTCAATATCAAGACAAGGAGCCGCATAGTTTGCACTAGCAAATGTCCAGAGTGCTGCATTTTCAGTGTAAGCTGCAAAACAGTTTCTCTGAATGATATATCTTATTATATACTCAAATATAAAAGGGTCAGTTCTGCCTTGCCATTTTCGCAACCCCTCCCTGCCTGTCCTCAGACCACCCCAAGCAACCATCATCCTGCCAAGAACCACCACGGCCAGAAAAGCGACTTTCACTGGGCAGCATTTTCAAGTGGTACGCCGCCACAGAGTTTCTCTGAGTGATGCATTTTATCATATACCCATAAACTGAAGGGTCAGTTCTGAATTGTTCGTTTTGCAACCATTGCCTTTGTGTCTTCAGGCCTACACTTAAATTCATGATCCAGCCATGGAGCAAGGGTTACGCTTCCAGCAACTCGCGAGTGGGCAAGGATTGCTACTGGTAAGAGGCGACGCAGTTTCCCCGAATTATGAATTTTATATGATCTACCCAACGATTTTGGGGTCTTTTCTGCTTTGCACTGATTGCAAACAATTGCCTGTCTGTCAGCAGGCTAACCAATAGACCCTTCATACAGCAAATTAGCACCGTGGTCTGCATTAGCTACTCTCCAGAGTTTACTGCTTCTAGAGGTAAGCTGCAATACATTTGCTCTGCATGATTTGTTTTATGATGTCGTTGATAACTTTGGGGTACTTTCTCCCTTGCATTGATTGCAGCCATCTGCCCTTCTTCAGCTGCTACCGCATTCGTTAAACATCCGGTCAAGGAGCCGCAGGGTTTGCACCAGCGAATGTCTAGAGTGCTGCATTTTGAGCGTAAGCTGCAACACAGTTTCTCTGAATGATATATCTTATTACATACCCCAATAAAAAACGGTCAGTTCTGCCTTGCCATTTTTGCAAATACTGCTTTCCTGTCCTCAGGCCAGCCCGAGCATCCATCATCCAGATGAGAAGCACCACGGTCATTGATTTGATTGATTGTAGGGTTTAACGCGCCGACGCAACGCAGGCGATGAGGCGCGCCGTAGTGGAGGGCTCCGGATTAATTTTGACCACCTGGGGATCTTTAACGTGCGCCGAAATCTCGTACACACGGGCGTTTTTGCTTTTCGCCTCCATCAGAAAAGCGGCCGCCGCGGCCGGGAATCGAACCCGCGACCTCGTGCTCAGCAGCGCAACGCCTTAGCCACTGAGCCACCGCGGCGGGTTGCAGCACCACGGTCAGACCAGCGGCTTGCACTGAACAGCATTTTGAAGTGGTAAGCCGCAACAGAGTTTCTCTGAAAGATGCATTTTATCATATACCCATATACTGAAGGGTCAGTTCTGAATTGTTCGTTTTGCAACCATTGCCTTTGTGTCTTCAGGCCAACACTTAAATTCATGATCCAGCCATGGAGCAAGGGTTACGCTTCCAGCAACTCGCGAGTGGGCAAGGATTGCTACTGGTAAGAGGCGACGCAGTTTCCCCGATTTATGAATTTTATATGATCTACCCAACGATCTTGGGGTCTTTTCTGCTTTGCACTGATTGCAAACAATTGTCTGTCTGTCAGCAGGCTAACCAATAGACCCTTCATACAGCAAATTAGCACCGTGGTCTGCATTAGCTACTCTCCAAAGTTTACTGCTTCTAGAGGTAAGCTGCAATACATTTGCTCTCCATGACTTGTTTTATGATGTACGCGATAACTGTGGGGTATGATCTGCCTTGCACTGATTTAGGCCAACAGCCCTTCTCTCAGCTGCCAGCCCAGACTTTCAATATCAAGACAAGGAGCCGCATGGTTTGCACCAGCGAATGTCCGGAGTGCTGCATTTTCAGTGTAAGCTGCAAAACAGTTTCTCTGAATGATATATCTTATTATATATTCGAATATTAAAGGGTCAGTTCTGCCTTGCAATTTTCGCAACCATTCCCTGCTTGTCCTCAGGCCACCCCAAGTAACCATCATCCTGCCAAGAAGCACCACGGCCAGAAAAGTGACTTTCACTGCGCAGCATTTTCAAGTGGTAAGCCACCACAGAGTCTCTCTGAGTGATGCATTTTATCATTTACGCAGATACTGAAGGGTCAGTTCTGAATTGTTCGTTTTGCAACCATTGCCTTTGTGTCTTCAGGCCAACACTTGAATTCATGATCCAGCCATGGAGCACGGGGTATGGTTCCAGCGACTCGCGAGTGGGCAAGGATGGCTACTGGTAAGCGGCAATGCAGTTTCCCTGAAAGATGCATTTTATGATCTACCCAACGATGTTGGGGTTTTTTCTGCCTTGCACTGACTGCAACCAACTGCTCTTCTGTTGGCAGGGCATCCCATGTCCTCTTCGTCCAACCAAGCAGCACTGGGGTCTGCACCAGCGATTGTTTAGAGTTCGCCCCGCACAGGGCACCATGAGCAATCTTGGTGACGGTGTTGGCGACACCGCGTACCCCGAGCCCCCAAACATAAGCAGGATCCAACCGTGGCGATGTGTTGTGATGTGAAGGGTAGAAACCTCGAACGGTGGTCGTCGGAGCCCATGTCAAGCTCCGGCGGACGGGCTCTTTGTCTGTTTACCAGGCAATGGAGCCAGATTTAGGAGCCAGATCTGGCAAACAAGACAGGCCGACCTCCTTGAAGGTCTGCGAAAGCAAGGTGTGGCGGCTGTTCGGCATATTACCATCAGAAGAGAAGACAAGGAAATACTCCCTGGGCATATAATCCTCACATTTGACCGGCCCACTCTTCCAGACGCTATAAATGCAGGCTCCATCCGGTGCGCTGTACGCTTCGTCCGAGCGTATATCCCGAACCCGCGGCACTGTTTCAAGTGCCAGTGGTTCGAGCATGGTAAAAACTCGTGTAGGGGCCAAATAACCTGTGCCAAGTGTGCCCAACATGACCATCCCACAGATAATTGCAGATCCCAACAACTCCTTTGCATGAACTGTAGGGCCCACACGCGGCATATTCCCGAAAATGCGAGAAGTCTCAAATTGAAAAGAAAAAAATAAACATAAAGGTAACAGAAAACATCACCTTCCCAGAGGCGCGAAAGAGGATCGCCTCTTTCCCCCTGGGGAGGTACGCCGAAGCAGCTCGCCGGGGGCGGAGAGGCGTATTGTTTCGGCAGGAGCCCAGTACCGCGAGTCGGACTTGGTGCCGCCCCCACCCCCCCCGGGTTGCCTCCGGCGGCCCAACCCACTACCGCGCTGCTCGCCGAAACAGCAGCGGCTGTGGTGGCATCCACGTCCAGTGGGGTTGCTGCTGCACCCACTGTTTCCTCCTCTCCAGCGGCCCGAAGCACACACGAGGGCCCGGAGATGGAGATGGAGGAAACTGCAGCAGTTCCCACCTCCACCGAACAGCCTCTGCATTAATGTCACTAGAACTCTCAATAGTAATACAAGTATCTTTACGGCAGAGGCTTATGGTGTAATTCTTGTTGTTAATCATATACTTCAAAACCACATCCCACAATCCATTATATATACAGATTCCCTCAGTGTTGTGCAGACATTGTCATCAACAAAGTCTTCGAAAAACCATGTTGTCAATTTGATAGTCATGGGTATTATGTCTGTGTATGTCCACAAATTTGAACTGGTCCTTTGCTAGGTCCCTGGCCACTGTGGTATAGCCGGGAACGAAGCAGCGGATTGAATGGCTGCTGCTGCTACACTCTTGAATACAGTAGACATAACCACTTTACCCTACACCGATGCGAAACCACACATCAGACAACTTCACAAAACATGGCCAACACACTAGAGTGAACAAACAGAAAAGTTACACGTAACAAAACCACACTTGGGACCTTACACCACCGACACACACAATAGATACACTGAAGTCGCCTTGGCTAGATTGCGGATGGGGTACACACATGCAATGCACTCGCACCCTCTGACTGGATCTCCAAGACCTCTGTGTGGCAGGTGCGGAGAGGCCCTATCTGTGATCCACATCCTCATACAATGCAAGGCACTCAACATTACACGACGCAAACACTTCCCACAACAACACACGCGACATATTCCACCACACTCGTCATACTTCTTAGGAGACGATGCCATGTTTTCTGTTCAGCGCACCTTTAGGTTCCTAACAGAAGTTTACTTCTTACAACGCATCTCATACCACCCAAAGTTTTACCCCTGGTCCTATACACCAGGGCCTTTGGCCCATAAACTCGAAACATCATCATCATCATCAACATTGTTTAGAGTTCGGTGCTCGCAAGTGGTAAGCCACAACAGTTCCTCTTTTTGATGCCTTTTATGATCTACCCAACACAGTTGCTGTGCAGTTGCTCTGTCAGTAAAAGGCAGAACTGACCCCGAAGGTTGGGTAGATAAGAAAGCGCATCATATGGAGTAGCTGTTGTGTCTTTTTGTGAGCTCTGCACTATGGACAGGGCTGGTTTGGCCCCAGTGTTCTCAGTGAGGCTCCGCTGCCATTCTGTCATCAGGCCACACCACCCTTGTTCTTCACCCTGGCCCTTTACACCAGCCGTGCTCAGTCTAACTGTATCCGTGTTCCCTCCTCATCAAATACCTTGTTTGGCGCTCTTTGCCCATGGTCTTGCGCCAGTAAACTCAAACCATCATCATCATCATCATTGTTTAGAGTTCGGTGCTCGCAAGTGGTAAGCCACAACAGTTCCTCTGTATGATGCCTTGTAAGATCTATTCAACATAGTTGCTGTGTAGTTGCTGTCAGTAAAACGCAGAACTGACCCCGAAGGTTGGGTAGATAATAAAGCGCATCATGTGGAGTAACTGGTGTGTCTTTTTGTGAGCTCTGCACTATGGACAGGGCTGGTGTGGGCGCAGTGGTAACGGTGAGGCTCGGCTCTGCCATTCAGTCATCAGGCCACACCACTCTTGTTCTTCACCCTGGCCCTTTACACCAGCCGTGCTCATAGTCTAACTGTATCCATGTTCCCTCCTCATCAAATACCTTGTGTTTGGCGCTCTTTGCCCATGTCGGCCTTGCGGCAGTAAACTTGTACCATCATCATCATCATCATTGTTTAGAGTTCGGTGCTCGCAAGTGGTAAGCCACAACAGTTCCTCTGTATGATGCCTTGTATGATCTACCCAACACAGTTGCTGTGCAGTTGCTCTGTCAGTAAAAGGCAGAACTGACCCCGAAGGTTGGGTAGATAAACAGCGCCTCATGTAGAGTAACTCTTGTGTTTTTTTTGTGAGCTCTGCACCATGGGCTGGTGTAGCCCCAGTGTTCCCGGTGAGGCTCCCCTGCCATTCTGTCATCAGGCCACCCCTTGCAATCATCCTACAGCCAAGGAACACCGCAGTCCATTACAGCAACTGTCCAGTGTGCAAGACTAAACCGCTATGCAGTTTCTCTGAATGATGATTTTAGGATCTACCTAAAGACTGTGGGGTGGTCTATAGCTTGTAGTGATTGCAACCAGGCTACCCCATGGTTACATCATACAGCCAATGAGCACCGTGGTGTCGATGATGATGATGGTAGGTGTTTAATGGCGCAAGGCCAACGAGGGCAAAGAGCGCCAAAACAGTGGTTAGGTATGAAGGATGTAAAGGTAAACTGTATATATAATGGATTGTGGGATGTGGCTTTGAAGTATATGATTAACAACAATAAGTACACCGTAAGCCTCTGCCGTAAAGATACTTGTATTACAACTGAGTGTTCTAGTGACATTAATGCAGAGGCGGTTCGGTGGAGGTGGGAACTGCTGCGGTTTCCTCCATCTCCATCTTCGGGCCCTCGCGTGTGCTTGGGGCCGCTGGAGAGGAGGAAACAGTGGGTGCAGCAGCAACCTCACTGGACGTGGATGCCACCACAGCCGCTGCTGTTTCAGCGAGCAGCGCGGGTGGTGAGTTGGGCCGCCGGAGGCAACCAGGGGGGGGGGGGGGGGGGGGGGGGTGGCACCAAGTCCGACTTGCGTACTGGGTCCCCGCCGATCAATACACCTCTCCGCCCCCGGCGAGCTGCTTCGGCGTACCTCCCCAGGGGGAAAGAGGCGAACCTCTTTCGCGCCTCTGGGAAGGTGATGTTTTCTGTTACCTTTATGTTTATTATTTTCTTTTCAAGTTGAAACTTCTCGCATTTTCGGGAATATGCCGCATGTGGGCCCTACAGTTCATGCAAAGGAGTTGTGATCTGCAATTATCTGTGGGATGGTCATGTTGGGCGCACTTGGCACAGGTTATTTGGCCCCTACACGAGTTTTTACCATGCTCGAACCACTGGCACTTCAAACAGCGCCGCGGGTTCGGGATATACGCTTGGACGAAGCGTACAGCGCACCGGATGAAGCCTGCATTTATAGGATCTGGAAGAGTGGGCCGGTCAAATGTGAGGATTATCTGCCCAAGGGGTATTTCCTTGTCTTCTCTTCTGATGCTAATACGCCGAACTGCCGTCACACCTTGGTTTCGCAGACCTTCAAGGTGGTCGGCCTGTCTTGTTTGCCAGATCTGGCTCCTAAATCTGGCTCCATTGCCTGGTAAACAGACAAAGAGCCCATCCGTGCGGAGCTTGACATGGGCTCCGACGGCCAACGTTTGAGGTTTCTACTCTTCACATCACAACACATCGCCACGGTTGGATCCTGCTTATGTTTGGGGGCTCGGGGTCCGTGGTGTCGCCAACACCGTCACCAAGATTGATCAAGGTGCCCAGTGCGGGGAGCACCATGCTCTCCACCAGCTACTGTCGAGAGTGCAGCGCTTCTAGAGGTGAGCTGCAATATCTTTGCTCCGCATAATTTATTTTATGATGTACACGATAACTGTGGGGTACACCCGCCTTGCATTGATTGCAGCCAACAGCCCTTCTCTCAGCTGCCAGCCCAGTCTTTCAACATGCCGGCAAGGAGGACCAGGGTTTGCACCAGCGACTGTCCAGATTGCAGCATCTTTAAGGGGTATGCTGCAACACAGTTTCTCTGAAAGATATATCTTATGATATACCCAAATATTGAAGCGTCAGTTCTGTCTTGCTATTTTTGAAACCACTGCCCTCCTGTCCTCAGGCCACCCCAAGCATCCATCATCCTGCCAAGCAGCACCACGGCCAGAAAAGGGACTTTCACTGGGCAGCATTTTCAAGTGGTAAGCCGCCACAGAGTTTCTCTGAGTGATGCATTTTATCATTTACCCAGTTACTGAAGGGTCAGTTCTGAATTGTTCGTTTTGCAACCATTGCCTTTGTGTCTTCAGGCCAACACTTGAATTCATGATCCAGCCATGGAGCAAGGGTTACGCTTCCAGCCACTCGTGAGTGGGCAAGGATTGCTACTGGTAAGCGGCGAAGCAGTTTCCCCGAATGATCAATTTTATATGATCTACCCAACGATTTTAGGGTCTTTTCTGCTTTGCACTGATTGCAAACATTTGTCTGTCTGTCAGCAGGCTAACCAATAGACCCATCATACAGCAAATTAGCACCGTGGTCTGCACCAGCTGCTCTCCAGAGTTTACTGCTTTTAGAGGTAAGCTGCAATACATTTGCTCTGCATGATTTGTTTTATGATGTACGTGATAACTTTGGGGTACTTTCTCCCTTGCATTGATTGCAGCCATCTGCCCTTCTTCAGCTCCTAGCGCATTCGTTAAACATCCGGTCAAGGAGCCGCAGGGTTTGCACCAGCGAATGTCCAGAGTGCTGCATTTTGAGCGTAAGCTGCAACACAGTTTCTCTGAATGATATATCTTATTACATACCCAAATAAAAAACGGTCAGTTCTGCCTTGCCATTTTTGCAAATACTGCTTTCCTGTCCTCAGGCCAGCCCAAGCATCCATCATCCAGATGAAAAGCATCAAGGTTGGACCAGCGGCTTGCACTGCACAGCGTTTTGAAGTGGTAAGCCTCAACAGAGTTTCTCTGAAAGATGCATTTTATCATATACCCATATACTGAAGGGTCAGTTCTGAATTGTTCGTTTTGCAACCATTGCCTTTGTGTCTTCAGGCCAACACTTAAATTCATGATCCAGCCATGGAGCAAGGGTTACGCTTCCAGCAACTCGCGAGTGGGCAAGGATTGCTACTGGTAAGAGGCGACGCAGTTTCCCCGAATTATGAATTTTATATGATCTACCCAACGATTTTGGGGTCTTCAATGCTTCGTACTAATTGCTACCAACTGCCTTTCTTTCAGCAGGGTAACCCTTGGATCCATCATACAGCAATTTAGCACCGTGGTCTGCACCCGCTACTGCCCACAGTTCACTGCTTCTAGAGGTGAGCTGCAATACAATTGCTCCGCATGATCTGTTTTATGATGTACGCGATAACTGTGGGGTATGATCTGCCTTGCACTGATTTAGGCCAACAGCCCTTCTCTCAGCTGCCAGCCCAGACTTTCAATATCAAGACAAGGAGCCGCATGGTTTGCACCAGCGAATGTCCGGAGTGCTGCATTTTCAGTGTAAGCTGCAAAACAGTTTCTCTGAATGATATATCTTATTATATATTCGAATATTAAAGGGTCAGTTCTGCCTTGCAATTTTCGCAACCACTCCCTGCCTGTCCTCAGGCCACCCCAAGCAACCATCATCCTGCCAAGAAGCACCACGGCCAGAAAAGGGACTTTCACTGGGCAGCATTTTCAAGTGGTAAGCCACCACAGAGTTTCTCTGAGTGATGCATTTTATCATTTACGCAGATACTGAAGGGTCAGTTCTGAATTGTTCGTTTTGCAACCATTGCCTTTGTGTCTTCAGGCCAACACTTGAATTCATGATCCAGCCATGAAGCAAGGGTTACGCTTCCAGCAACTCGCGAGTGGGCAAGGATTGCTACTGGTAAGCGGCGACGCAGTTTCCCCGAATGATGAATTTTATATGATCTACCCAACGATTTTGGGGTCTTTTCTGCTTTGCACTGATTGCAAACAATTGTCTGTCTGTCAGCAGGCTAACCAATAGACCCTTCATACAGCTAATTAGCACCGTGGTCTGCACCAGCTACTCTCCAGAGTTTACTGCTTCTAGAGGTAAGCTGCAATACATTTGCTCTGCATGATTTGTTTTATGATGTATGTGATAACTTTGGGGTACTTTCTCCCTTGCATTGATTGCAGCCATCTGCCCTTCTTCAGCTGCTAGCGCATTCGTTAAACATCCGGTCAAGGAGCCGCAGGGTTTGCACCAGCGAATGTCCAGAGTGCTGCATTTTGAGCGTAAGCTGCATCACAGTTTCTCTGAATGATATAGCTTATTACATACCCAAATAAAAAACGGTCAGTTCTGCCTTGCCATTTTTGCAAATACTGCTTTCCTGTCCTCAGGCCAGCCCAAGCATCCATCATCCAGATGAGAAGCACCAAGGTCGGACCAGCAGCTTGCACTGCACAGCGTTTTGACGTGGTAAGCCGCAACAGAGTTTCTCTGAAAGATGCATTTTATCATATATCCATATACTGTAGGGTCAGTTCTGACATGTTCGTTTTGCAACCATTCCCTTCGTGTCTTCACGCCACCACTTCAATTCATGATCCAGCCATGCAAGCACGGGGGACGGTTGCAGCGACTGTCGAGTGTGGAAGGATTGCTAGTGCTAAGCGGCAATGCAGTTTCCCCGAATGATGCATTTTATGGTCTACCTAAAGACTGTGGGGTCTTCAATGCTTCGTACTAATTGCTACCAACTGCCTTTCTTTCAGCAGGGTAACCCTTGGATCCATCATACAGCAAATTAGCACCATGGTCTGCACCCGCTACTGCCCACAGTTCACTGCTTCTAGAGGTGAGCTGCAATACAATTGCTCCGCATGATTTATTTTATGATGTACGTGATAACTGTGGGGTATGATCTGCCTTGCACTGATTTAGGCCAACAGCCCTTCTCTCAGCTGCCAGCCCAGACTTTCAATATCAAGACAAGGAGCCGCATGGTTTGCACCAGCGAATGTCCGGAGTGCTGCATTTTCAGTGTAAGCTGCAAAACAGTTTCTCTGAATGATATATCTTATTATATATTCGAATATTAAAGGGTCAGTTCTGCCTTGCAATTTTCGCAACCACTCCCTGCCTGTCCTCAGGCCACCCCAAGCAACCATCATCCTGCCAAGAAGCACCACGGCCAGAAAAGGGACTTTGACTGGGCAGCATTTTCAAGTGGTAAGCCACCACAGAGTTTCTCTGAGTGATGCATTTTATCATTTACGCAGATACTGAAGGGTCAGTTCTGAATTGTTCGTTTTGCAACCATTGCCTTTGTGTCTTCAGGCCAACACTTGAATTCATGATCCAGCCATGAAGCAAGGGTTACGCTTCCAGCAACTCGCGAGTGGGCAAGGATTGCTACTGGTAAGCGGCGACGCAGTTTTCCCGAATGATGAATTTTATATGATGTACCCAACGATTTTGGGGTCTTTTCTGCTTTGCACTGATTGCAAACAATTGTCTGTCTGTCAGCAGGCTAACCAATAGACCCTTCATACAGCAAATTAGCACCGTGGTCTGCACCAGCTACTCTCCAGTTTACTGCTTCTAGAGGTAAGCTGCAATACATTTGCTCTGCATGATTTGTTTTATGATGTACGTGATAACTTTGGGGTACTTTCTCCCTTGCATTGATTGCAGCCATCTGCCCTTCTTCAGCTGCTAGCGCATTCGTTAAACATCCGGTCAAGGAGCCGCAGGGTTTGCACCAGCGAATGTCCAGAGTGCTGCATTTTGAGCGTAAGCTGCAACACAGTTTCTCTGAATGATATAGCTTATTACATACCCAAATAAAAAACGGTCAGTTCTGCCTTGCCATTTGTGCAAATACTGCTTTCCTGTCCTCAGGCCAGCCCAAGCATCCATCATCCAGATGAGAAGCACCAAGGTCGGACCAGCAGCTTGCACTGCACAGCGTTTTGAAGTGGTAAGCCGCAACAGAGTTTCTCTGAAAGATGCATTTTATCATATATCCATATACTGTACGGTCAGTTCTGACATGTTCGTTTTGCAACCATTCCCTTCGTGTCTTCACGCCACCACTTCAATTCATGATCCAGCCATGCAAGCACGGGGGACGGTTGCAGCGACTGTCGAGTGTGCAAGGATTGCTAGTGCTAAGCGGCAATGCAGTTTCCCCGAATGATGCATTTTATGGTCTACCTAAAGACTGTGGGGTCTTCAATGCTTCGTACTAATTGCTACCAACTGCCTTTCTTTCAGCAGGGTAACCCTTGGATCCATCATACAGCAAATTAGCACCGTGGTCTGCACCCGCTACTGCCCACAGTTCACTGCTTCTAGAGGTGAACTGCAATACAATTGCTCCGCATGATTTATTTTATGATGTACGCGATAACTGTGGGGTATGATCTGCCTTGCACTGATTTAGGCCAACAGCCCTTCTCTCAGCTGCCAGCCCAGACTTTCAATATCAAGACAAGGAGCCGCATGGTTTGCACCAGCGAATGTACAGAGTGCTGCATTTTCAGTGTAAGCTGCAAAACAGTTTCTCTGAATGATATATCTTATTATATATTCGAATATTAAAGGGTCAGTTCTGCCTTGCAATTTTCGCAACCACTCCCTGCCTGTCCTCAGGCCACCCCAAGCAACCATCATCCTGCCAAGAAGCACCACGGCCAGAAAAGGGACTTTCACTGGGCAGCATTTTCAAGTGGTAAGCCACCACAGAGTTTCTCTGAGTGATGCATTTTATCATTTACCCAGATACTGAAGGGTCAGTTCTGAATTGTTCGTTTTGCAACCATTGCCTTTGTGCCTTCAGGCCAACACTTGAATTCATGATCCAGCCATGAAGGGTTACGCTTCCAGCAACTCGCGAGTGGGCAAGGATTGCTACTGGTAAGCGGCAATGCAGTTTCCCTGAAAGATGCATTTTATGATCTACCCAACGATGTTGGGGTTTTTTCTGCCTTGCATTGACTGCAACCAACTGCTCTTCTGTTGGCAGGGCATCCCATGTCCTCTTCGTCCAACCAAGCAGCACTGGGGTCCAACCAGCGATTGTTTAGAGTTCGCCCCGCACAGGGCACCATGAGCAATCTTGGTGACGGTGTTGGCGACACCGCGGACCCCGAGCCCCCAAACATAAGCAGGATCCAACCGTGGCGATGTGTTGTGATGTGAAGGGTAGAAACCTCGAACGGTGGCCGTCGGAGCCCATGTCAAGCTCCGGCGGACGGGCTCTTTGTCTGTTTACCAGGCAATGGAGCCAGATTTAGGAGCCAGATCTGGCAAACAAGACAGGCCGACCTCCTTGAAGGTCTGCGAAACCAAGGTGTGACGGCTGTTCGGCATATTACCATCAGAAGAGAAGACAAGGAAATACCCCTTGGGCACATAATCCTCACATTTGACCGGCCCACTCTTCCAGATCCCATAAATGCAGGCTTCATCCGGTGCGCTGTACGCTTCGTCCGAGCGTATATCCCGAACCCGCGGCGCTATTTCAAGTGCCAGTGGTTCGGGCATGGTAAAAACTCGTGTAGGGGCCAAATAACCTGTGCTAAGTGCGCCCAACATGACCATCCCACAGATAATTGCAGATCACAACAACTCCTTTGCATGAACTGTAGGGCCCACACGCGGCATATTCCCGAAAATGCGAGAAGTTTCAACTTGAAAAGAAAAAAATAAACATAAAGGTAACAGAAAACATCACCTTCCCAGAGGCGCGAGAGAGGATCGCCTCTTTCCCCCTGGGGAGGTACGCCGAAGCAGCTCGCCGGGGGCGGAGAGGAGTATTGTTTCGGCGGGGACCCAGTACCGCGAGTCGGACTTGGTGCCGCCCCCACCACCCCCCGGGTTGCCTCCGGCGGCCCAACCCACCACCGCGCTGCTCGCTGAAACAGCAGCGGCTGTGGTGGCATCCACGTCCAGTGGGGTTGCTGCTGCACCCACTGTTTCCTCCTCTCCATTGGCCCGAAGCACACGCGAGGGCCCGGAGATGGAGATGGAGGAAACCGCAGCTGTTCCCACCTCCACCGAACCGCCTCTGCATTAATGTCACTAGAACTCTCAATAGTAATACAAGTATCTTTACGGCAGAGGCTTATGGTGTAATTCTTGTTGTTAATCATATACTTCAAAGCCACATCCCACAATCCATTATATATACAGATTCCCTCAGTGTTGTGCAGACATTGTCATCAACAAAGTCTTCGAAAAACCATGTCAATTTGATAGGCATGGGTATTATGTCTGTGTATGTCCACAAATTTGAACTGGTCCTTTGCTAGGTCCCTGGCCACTGTAGTATAGCCGGGAACGAAGCAGCGGATCGAATGGCTGCTGCTGCTACACTCTTGAATACAGTAGACATAACCACATTACCCTACACCGATGTGAAACCACACATCAGACAACTTCACAAAACATGGCCAACACACTAGAGTGAACAAACAGACAAGTTACACGTAACAAAACCTTACTTGGGACCTTACACCACCGACACACACAATAGATACACTGAAGTTGCCTTGGCTAGATTGCGGATGGGGTACACACATGAGTTCGGTGCTCGCAAGTGGTAAACCACAACAGTTCCTCTGTATGTTGCCTTGTAAGATCTATCCAACATAGTTGCTGTGCAGTTGCTCTGTCAGTAAAAGGCAGAACTGACCCCGAAGGTTGGGTAGATAATAAAGCGCATCATGTGGAGTAACTGGTGTGTCTTTTTGTGAGCTCTGCACTATGGACAGGGCTGGTGTGGGCGCAGTGGTACCGGGGAGGCTCGGCTGCCATTCAGTCATCAGGCCACACCACTCTTGTTCTTCACCCTGGCCCTTTACACCAGCCGTGCTCATAGTCTAACTGTATCCGTGTTCCCTCCTCATCAAATACCTTGTGTTTGGCGCTCTTTGCCCATGTCGGCCTTGCGCCAGTAAACTCGTACCATCATCATCATCACTGTTTAGAGTTCGGTGCTCGCAAGTGGTAAGCCACAACAGTTCCTCTGTATGATGCCTTGTATGATCTACCCAACACAGTTGCTGTGCAGTTGCTCTGTCAGTAAAAGGCAGAACTGACCCCGAAGGTTGGGTAGATAAACAGCGCCTCATGTGGAGTAACTCTTGTGTTTTTTTTGTGAGCTCTGCACCATGGGCTGGTGTGGCCCCAGTGTTCCCGGTGAGGCTCCCCTGCCATTCTGTCATCAGGCCACCCCTTGCAATTATCCTACAGCCAAGGAACACCGCAGTCCATTACAGCAACTGTCCAGTGTGCAAGACTAAACCGCTATGCAGTTTCTCTGAATGATGATTTTAGGATCTACCTAAAGACTGTGGGGTGGTCTATAGCTTGTAGTGATTGCAACCAGGCTACCCCATGGATACATCATACAGCCAATGAGCACCGTGGTGTCGATGATGATGATGGTAGGTGTTTAATGGTGCAAGGCCAACGAGGGCAAAGAGCGCCAAAACAGTGGTTAGGTATGAAGGATGTAAAGGTAAACTGTATATATAATGGATTGTGGGATGTGGCTTTGAAGTATATGATTAACAACAATAAGTACACCGTAAGCCTCTGCCGTAAAGATACTTGTATTACAACTGAGTGTTCTAGTGACATTAATGCAGAGGCGGTTCGGTGGAGGTGGGAACTGCTGCGGTTTCCTCCATCTCCATCTTCGGGCCCTCGCGTGTGCTTGGGGCCGCTGGAGAGGAGGAAACAGTGGGTGCAGCAGCAACCCCACTGGACGTGGATGCCACCACAGCCGCTGCTGTTTCAGCGAGCAGCGCGGTGGTGGGTTGGGCCGCCGGAGGCAACCAGGGGGGGAGGCACCAAGTCCGACTCGCGGTACTGGGTCCCCGCCGAAACAATACGCCTCTCCGCCCCCGGCGAGCTGCTTCGGCGTACCTCCCCAGGGGGAAAGAGGCGAACCTCTTTCGCGCCTCTGGGAAGGTGATGTTTTCTGTTACCTTTTTGTTTATTATTTTCAAGTTGAAACTTCTCGCATTTTCGGGAATATGCCGCATGTGGGCCGTACAGTTCATGCAAAGGAGTTGTGATCTGCAATTATCTGTGGGATGGTCATGTTGGGCGCACTTGGCACAGGTTATTTGGCCCCTACACTTGTTTTTACCATGCTCGAACCACTGGCACTTGAAACAGCGCCGCGGGTTCGGGATATACGCTCGGACGAAGCGTACAGCGCACCGGATGAAGCCTGCATTTATAGGATCTGGAAGAGTGGGCCGGTCAAATGTGAGGATTATGTGCCCAAGGGGTATTTCCTTGTCTTCTCTTCTGATGCTAATACGCCGAACTGCCGTCACACCTTGGTTTTGCAGACCTTCAAGGAGGTCGGCCTGTCTTGTTTGCCAGATCTGGCTCCTAAATCTGGCTCCATTGCCTGGTAAACAGACAAAGAGCCCATCCGCCGGAGCTTGACATGGGCTCCGACGGCCAATGTTTGAGGTTTCTACTCTTCCCATCACAACACATCGCCACGGTTGGATCCTGCTTATGTTTGGGGGCTCGGGGTCCGTGGTGTCGCCAACACCGTCACCAAGATTGATCAAGGTGCCCAGTGCGGGGAGCACCATGCTCTCCACCAGCTACTGTCGAGAGCGCAGCGCTTCTAGAGGTGAGCTGCAATATATTTGCTCCGCATAATTTATTTTATGATGTACACGATAACTGTGGGGTATACTCCGCCTTGCACTGATTGCAGCCAACAGCCCTTCTCTCAGCTGCCAGCCCAGTCTTTCAACATGCCGGCAAGGAGGACCAGGGTTTGCACCAGCGAGTGTCCAGATTGCAGCATCTTTAAGGGGTATGCTGCAACACAGTTTCTCTGAAAGATATATCTTATGATATACCCAAATATTGAAGCGTCAGTTCTGTCTTGCTATTTTTGAAACCACTGCCCTCCTGTCCTCAGGCCACCCCAAGCATCCATCATCCTGACAAGCAGCACCACGGCCAGAAAAGGGACTTTCACTGGGCAGCATTTTCAAGTGGTAAGCCGCCACAGAGTTTCTCTGAGTGATGCATTTTATCATTTACCCAGTTACTGAAGGGTCAGTTCTGAATTGTTCGTTTTGCAACCATTGCCTTTGTGTCTTCAGGCCAACACTTGAATTCATGAACCAGCCATGGAGCAAGGGTTACGCTTCCAGCCACTCGTGAGTGGGCAAGGATTGCTACTGGTAAGCGGCGAAGCAGTTTCCCCGAATGATCAATTTTATATGATCTACCCAACAATTTTGGGGTCTTTTCTGCTTTGCACTGATTGCAAACAATTGTCTGTCTGTCAGCAGGCTAACCAATAGACCCATCATACAGCAAATTAGCACCGTGGTCTGCACCAGCTGCTCTCCAGAGTTTACTGCTTTTAGAGGTAAGCTGCAATACATTTGCTCTGCATGATTTGTTTTATGATGTACGTGATAACTTTGGGGTACTTTCTCCCTTGCATTGATTGCAGCCATCTGCCCTTCTTCAGCTGCTAGTGCATTCGTTAAACATCCGGTCAAGGAGCCGCAGGGTTTGCACCAGCGAATGTCCAGAGTGCTGCATTTTGAGCGTAAGCTGCAACACAGTTTCTCTGAATGATATATCTTATTACATACCCAAATAAAAAACGGTCAGTTCTGCCTTGCCATTTTTGCAGATACTGCTTTCCTGTCCTCAGGCCAGCCCAAGCATCCATCATCCAGAGGAGAGGCACCAAGGTCGGACCAGCGGCTTGCACTGCACAGCGTTGTGAAGTGGTAAGCCGGAACAGAGTTTCTCTGAAAGATGCATTTTATCATATACCCATATACTGTAGGGTCAACTTTGACATGTTCGTTTTGCAACCATTCCCTTCGTGTCTTCACGCCACCACTTCAATTCATGATCCAGCCATGCAGCACGGGGGACGGTTGCAGCGACTGTCGAGTGTGCAAGGATTGCTAGTGCTAAGCGGCAATGCAGTTTCCCCGAATGATGCATTTTATGGTCTACCTAAAGACTGTGGGGTCTTCAATGCTTCGTACTAATTGCTACCAACTGCCTTTCTTTCAGCAGGGTAACCCTTGGATCCATCATACAGCAAATTAGCACCTTGGTCTGCACCAGCTACTGCCCACAGTTCACTGCTTCTAGAGGTGAGCTGCAATACAATTGCTCCGCATGATTTATTTTATGATGTACGCGATAACTGTGGGGTATGATCTGCCTTGCACTGATTTAGGCAAACAGCCCTTCTCTCAGCTGCCAGCCCAGACTTTCAATATCAAGACAAGGAGCCGCATGGTTTGCACCAGCGAATGTCCAGAGTGCTGCATTTTCAGTGTAAGCTGCAAAACAGTTTCCCTGAATGATATATCTTATTATATATTCGAGCATCAAAGGGTCAGTTCTGCCTTGCAATTTTCGCAACCACTCCCTGCCTGTCCTCAGGCCACCCCAAGCAACTGTAGCGGCGCGTGTCCACCGCGCCCAGACGACGACGACGACGAAGGTGGAACCACGAGGCGCACGCTCACGTGCGCTCGTGCTGGAGGAATAAAAATCAGTTCGAGCCCAAACGCTGTCGTGGCTGGTTGTCACTGCGCCGGTCGCGACAGAATTTGGTGACGTGGACCGAACTCGCCTCTTCTGACCGCGCCATGTCGGACCCTTCGGCTTCGCCGGATTCTGCGGGCCAACTACAACCCGGCGCAGCTACGCCCGCCCACGAAGCAGCTCCACCTGCTCACGCTACAACCGCGGCTGTGCACAGCGCTACTCTACCCCCGTTTTGGACTCGGAACCCGCGGACATGGTTCACGCAAGTCGAAGCGCGCTTCCGTCTGCATCGCATCACCAGCCAGGAGACGAAATATAACAGCGTCGCGACCTCCTTGCCAGGCAGCATCGCGGACGAGCTAGCCGACATCCTCGACGCCCCACATCCTGAAGCGCTGTACGACCACCTAAAGGCAGCGATCATCCAACGCAAGTCGGAGTCGGAGCGCAGCAGGCTGCAGCAGCTTCTGAACACCGAGGAGCTCGGTGTCAGGCGACTCGCAGTTGCTACATCGCATGCGGCAGCTATTGGGCGATCATGGCCAGGACCTCAACAATCCACTTCTTCGGGAGCTCTTCCTTCAACGCCTCCCCCAGAACATGGTATTGGTACTTGCGGCAGCCGCTGACATGCCACTCGAAAAACTCGCGGAACTGGCTGACCGCATCGCGGACTATTCCCGGTCCCCAAGCATCGCCGCAGTCGTCGATACGCCCTCCACCTCAAGGGACGACTCCAGGCTTGGTCGACTTGAGAGCCGCATTGATGAATTCAGTCATCAGCTGTCATCCCTCGCACCCCTCTTGCACCGACGCCGACGTGCATCCCGCGACCGACGGTACTCCCCATCCCCGTCCCGTTCTCAACATGGCTCCTCCGCAACACGCGGTGAGCCTGGCCCTTCGGGCGTCTGTTGGTGTCATCGTACCTTCGGCACTGCCGCCCGCAAGTGCAGCCAGCCTTGCTCATGGACGGGAAACTAGGAGACCGGACACTGGCGGCGGCAAGTGAACCCGGTCATGCAGTCAGCCGCCTCTTCTACGTCACCGACAAGGTTGCCGGCCACCGCTTCTTGGTCGATACGGGAGCAGAGGTCAGCGTCATACCGGCCTCTTCGCTAGACCGACGCCGCCGAGAAATGACCTCCCCGTTAATCGCCGTCAACAACTCGCCGATCAACACCTACGGCCAGCGGTCGCTCACAGTTAATTTTGGCCTACGTCGCACCTTCCGGTGGCTTTTCACAATTGCTGACATCAAGCAGCCCATTCTCGGTGCTGATTTCCTGGCTTTCTACAACCTGGCCGTGGACGTGCACTCTCGACGCCTCGTGGGCATGACGACGAGCCTTTCAGTACATGGCATTCTCTCCTCTGCCACGGCGACCGGACTTCGAGCCTTTGTGCCATCTTCCGCGTACGAGAAGATACTTGCAGATTTTCCCGCGATCACAAGACCCCACACGGGAGAGTCCCCGGTGAAGCACACCATCACCCACCACATCGTCACGAAGGGACCCCCTGTCTTCGCTCGAGCGCGTCGTCTCGCCGGATCACGTTATGCCATTGCTCGCCGGGAGTTCGAGCACATGCTGGAACTGGGAATTGTCCGTCCATCCTCGAGCAACTACGTGTCAGCCCTGCATATGGTACCCAAAAAGGACCCCGGTGACTGGAGGCCATGCGGCGACTACTGTGCCCTCAATGCGATCACCGTGCCGGACCGGTACCCGCTCCCTCATTTGCAGGACTTCACCGCGAATCTGGCAGGCTGCAAGATATTCAGCAAGGTGGACTTGGTCAAAGCTTATCACCAGATACCTGTGGAGCCAGCAGACATACCGAAGACTGCCATCATTACACCATTTGGTCTCTTCGAATATGTCCGCATGCCCTTCGGCCTGCGTAACGCCGCCCAGACCTTTTAACGTGCCATCGACGAGGTTACCCGCGGTTTAGACTTTGTCTTTGCCTACCTCGACGACCTCTTGATCGCAAGCTCATCACCATCCGAGCACGAAGTGCACTTGCGAGCCCTTTTCACTCGGCTTGACGAATATGGCTTCGTCATCAACCCCAAAAAGTGTGTCTTCGGCGCGCAGACCATCGAGTTCCTGGGCCACTTGGTCACTCCACAGGGCATCAGACCTCTCGACACCAAGGTGAAAGCCATCCAGGACTTTCCACAGCCCACCTCAATTAAGAAGGTGAGAGAGTTCTTGGGCCTGCTGAACTTCTATCGGCGGTTCATTCCCAACAGTGCCGAACTAGTCCAGCCCCTCACTGATCTGCTGGCCACCAAGACAGGCCCTGCAGAGCACTTCGAGTGGAGCGAGCAAGCAGCGTCCGCCTTTTCTGCTGCGAAGAAGGCCCTCTCCGACGCTGCCATGCTTATACACCCCGTTGCTGATGCTCAACTTCGCCTCATCACCGACGCCTCCAGCGTGGCTGTCGGTGCTGTGGTGGAGCAGTTCGTCTCCGGTTGGCAGCCTCTTGGTTTCTACTCCCAGAAGCTGAAATCTGCTGAGACAAGGTACAGCACTTTCGGGCGCGAGCTACTGGCTGTCTACCTTGCCATCAAACATTTCCGGCATTTCCTGGAAGGCAGGGACTTCTACGTCCTTACGGATCACAAGCCCCTGACGTTCGCCTTCCAGCGCAACCACAGCTGAACTTCTATCGGCGGTTCATTCCCAACAGTGCCGAACTAGTCCAGCCCCTCACTGATCTGCTGGCCACCAAGACAGGCCCTGCAGAGCACTTCGAGTGGAGCGAGCAAGCAGCGTCCGCCTTTTCTGCTGCGAAGAAGGCCCTCTCCGACGCTGCCATGCTTATACACCCCGTTGCTGATGCTCAACTTCGCCTCATCACCGACGCCTCCAGCGTGGCTGTCGGTGCTGTGGTGGAGCAGTTCGTCTCCGGTTGGCAGCCTCTTGGTTTCTACTCCCAGAAGCTGAAATCTGCTGAGACAAGGTACAGCACTTTCGGGCGCGAGCTACTGGCTGTCTACCTTGCCATCAAACATTTCCGGCATTTCCTGGAAGGCAGGGACTTCTACGTCCTTACGGATCACAAGCCCCTGACGTTCGCCTTCCAGCGCAACCACAGCTCGTATTCGTCGCGTGAGATCCGTCACCTCTCCTTCGTCTCGGAGTTTACTGTCGATCTCCGCCATGTCAGCGGCCCGATCAACACTGCTGCTGACGCGCTGTCTCGCGTCGAAGCCCTTTCGATCTCACCCCAACCGATTTGCATGGAAGAGCTTGCTTCTGCACAGCAACAAGACCCTGAGCTCCAGCAACGCCGCTCTGACACCTCAACGCTGACTTTCACAGATGTGCCGTTGCCGTTTACCGAAGGCACAATCACATGCGAGACATCAACCGGCGTCTCCCGACCTTACGTTCCACCGGCGTTTCGTCGAGCCGTTTTCGACACCCTGCACGGCAAGAGTCACCCCGGCATCCGAGCAACTCAACACCTCGTCACAGCTCGGTGGTTCTGGCCCTCCATGAATGCAGATGTCCGCCGGTGGGCACGCACCTGCCTCCAGTGCCAAGTGTCAAAGTAACCAGGCACACCGTCACTCCTGCCTCGCCATTCCATCCACCGGACAGCCGTTTCGCACACGTGCACATTGACATGGTCGGCCCCCTACCACCGTCGCGATGCGCCACCTACTTGTTGACGTGCGTCCACCGCTTCACGCGCTGGCCAGAGGCAATCCCGATACCTGATATTACGGCAGAAACAGTCGCCAAAGCATTTGTTGCTGGTTGGGTGTCCCGTTTCGGCTGCCCCGCTGTTGTCACCACTGATCGCGGGCGTCAATTCCAATCAGCCCTGTTCAACGCTCTCGCTGCCATCTTGGGAGTACGCCACATACACACCACCTCCTACCATCCGTCTGCCAACGGGATGGTGGAGCGTTTACACCGCCAACTCAAGGCAGCTCTCACCACCTACGAGCCAAGGGAACACTGGGCCGACCACCTTCCCCTCGTCTTGCTCGGACTACGCTCGGCTTTTAAGGCAGACCTGCATTGCACATCTGCCGAGCTGGTGTATGGCTGCCCTCTTCGTCTCCCGGGCGACCTCCTCACACCTCCGCCTGCCGATGGTCCTTCGGACCCCGCCGGTTACGTGGCTGACCTTCGTTGCCTTTTCGAGCAAATCCGGCCTGTCCTTCCTCGACAACGCAGCGACCACTCCGTCTTCGTGAGCCAGGACCTTTCTTCCTGAACTCACGTGTTCGTGCGCCACGACGCTGCCCGTCGACCCCTCACTCCCGCTTTCGATGGCCCATACCGCGTCATCGAGCGGCACCCCAAGACGTTCACCCTCGACATCAACGGACGCCAAGACGTCGTCGCCGCTGACCGGGAAAAGCCTGCATACCTCGCCTCTCTCCGACCCAGCCAGACCTTCCCCGTCTCAACAACCATGCCCAGAACTTTGCACCATCAACCGTCCAAAGCTGTCACGTGGTCTTCAACAACGGCCTCCGGCTCTACGGGGGGGAGCCCTGTAGCGGCGCGTGTCCACCGTGCCCAGACGACGACGACGACGAAGGTGGAACCACGAGGCGCACGCTCACGTGCGCTCGTGCTGGAGGAATAAAAATCAGTTCGAGCCCAAACGCTGTCGTGGCTGGTTGTCACTGCACCGGTCGCGACACAACCATCATCCTGCAAAGAAGCACCACAGCCAGAAAAGGGACTTTCACTGGGCAGCATTTTCAAGTGGTAAGCCACCACAGAGTTTCTCTGAGTGATGAATTCTATCATTAACCCAGATACTGAAGGGTCAGTTCTGAATTGTTCGTTTTGCAACCATTGCCTTTGTGTCTTCAGGCCAACACTTGAATTCATGATCCAGCCATGGAGCAAGGGTTACGCTTCCAGCAACTCGCGAGTGGGCAAGGATTGCTACTGGTAAGCGGCGACGCAGTTTCCCCGAATGATGAATTTTATATGATCTACCCAACGATTTTGGGGTCTTTTCTGCTTTGCACTGATTGCAAACAATTGTCTGTCTGTCAGCAGGCTAACCATTAGACCCTTCATACAGCAAATTAGCACCGTGGTCTGCACCAGCTACTCTCCAGAGTTTACCGCTTCTAGAGGTAAGCTGCAATACATTTGCTCTGCATGATTTGTTTTATGATGTACGTGATAACTTTGGGGTACTTTCTCCCTTGCATTGATGGCAGCCATCTGCCCTTCTTCAGCTGCTAGCGCATTCGTTAAACATCCGGTCAAGGAGCCGCAGGGTTTGCACCAGCGAATGTCCAGAGTGCTGCATTTTGAGCGTAAGCTGCAACACAGTTTCTCTGAATGATATATCTTATTACATACCCAAATAAAAAACGGTCAGTTCTGCCTTGCCATTTTTGCAAATACTGCTTTCCTGTCCTCAGGCCAGCCCAAGCATCCATCATCCAGATGAGAAGCACCAAGGTCGGACCAGCGGCTTGCACTCCACAGCGTTTTGAAGAGGTAAGCCGGAACAGAGTTTCTCTGAAAGATGCATTTTATCATATACCCATATACTGTAGGGTCAGTTCTGACATGTTCGTTTTGCAACCATTCCCTTCGTGTCTTCACGCCACCACTTCAATTCATGATCCAGCCATGCAGCACGGGGGACGGTTGCAGCGACTGTCGAGTGTGCAAGGATTGCTAGTGCTAAGCGGCAATGCAGTTTCCCCGAATGATGCATTTTATGGTCTACCTAAAGACTTTGGGGTCTTCAATGCTTCGTACTAATTGCTATTAACTGCCTTTCTTTCAGCAGGGTAACCCTTGGATCCATCATACAGCAAATTAGCACCGTGGTCTGCACCGGCTACTGCCCACAGTTCACTGCTTCTAGAGGTGAGCTGCAATACAATTGCTCCGCATGATTTATTTTATGATGTACGTGATAACTGTGGGGTATGATCTGCCTTGCACTGATTTAGGCCAACAGCCCTTCTCTCAGCTGCCAGCCCAGACTTTCACTATCAAGACAAGGAGCCGCATGGTTTGCACCAGCGAATGCCCAGAGTGCTGCATTTTCAGTGTAAGCTGCAAAACAGTTTCTCTGAATGATATATCTTATTATATATTCGAATATTAAAGGGTCAGTTCTGCCTTGCAATTTTCGCAACCACTCCCTGCCTGTCCTCAGGCCACCCCAAGCAACCATCATCCTGCCAAGAAGCACCACGGCCAGAAAAGGGACTTTCACTGGGCAGCATTTTCAAGTGGTAAGCCACCACAGAGCTTCTCTGAGTGATGCATTTTATCATTTACCCAGATACTGAAGGGTCAGTTCTGAATTGTTCGTTTTGCAACCATTGCCTTTGTGCCTTCAGGCCAACACTTGAATTCATGATCCAGCCATGGAGCAAGGGTTACGCTTCCAGCAACTTGCGAGTGGGCAAGGATTGCTACTGGTAAGCGGCAATGCAGTTTCCCTGAAAGATGCATTTTATGATCTACCCAACGATGTTGGGTTTTTTTCTGCCTTGCACTGACTGCAACCAACTGCTCTTCTGTTGGCAGGGCATCCCATGTCCTCTTCGTCCAACCAAGCAGCACTGGGGTCGCACCAGCGATTGTTTAGAGTTCGCCCCGCACAGGGCACCATGAGCAATCTTGGTGACGGTGTTGGCGACACCGCGGACCCCGAGCCCCCAAACATAAGCAGGGTCCAACCGTGGCGATGTGTTGTGATGTGAAGGGTAGAAACCTCGAACGGTGGCCGTCGGAGCCCATGTCAAGCTCCGGCGGACGGGCTCTTTGTCTGTTTACCAGGCAATGGAGCCAGATTTAGGAGCCAGATCTGGCAAACAAGACAGGCCGACCTCCTTGAAGGTCTGCGAAACCAAGGTGTGACGGCTGTTCGGCATATTACCATCAGAAGAGAAGACAAGGAAATACCCCTTGGGCACATAATCCTCACATTTGACCGGCCCACTCTTCCAGATCCTATAAATGCAGGCTTCATCCGGTGCGCTGTACGCTTCGTCCGAGCGTATATCCCGAACCCGCGGCGCTATTTCAAGTGCCAGTGGTTCGGGCATGGTAAAAACTCCTGTAGGGGCCAAATAACCTGTGCTAAGTGCGCCCAACATGACCATCTAACAGATAATTGCAGATCACAACAACTCCTTTGCATGAACTGTAGGGCCCACACGCGGCATATTCCCGAAAATGCGAGAAGTTTCAACTTGAAAAGAAAAAAATAAACATAAAGGTAACAGAAAACATCACCTTCCCAGAGGCGCGAAAGAGGATCGCCTCTTTCCCCCTGGGGAGGTACGCCGAAGCAGCTCGCCGGGGGCGGAGAGGAGTATTGTTTCGGCGGGGACCCAGTACCGCGAGTCGGACTTGGTGCCGCCCCCACCCCCCCCCGGGTTGCCTCCGGCGGCCCAACCCACCACCGCGCTGCTCGCTGAAACAGCAGCGGCTGTGGTGGCATCCACGTCCAGTGGGGTTGCTGCTGCACCCACTGTTTCCTCCTCTCCATTGGCCCGAAGCACACGCGAGGGCCCGGAGATGGAGATGGAGGAAACCGCAGAAGTTCCCACCTCCACCGAACCGCCTCTGCATTAATGTCACTAGAACTCTCACTAGTAATACAAGTATCTTTACGGCAGAGGCTTATGGTGTAATTCTTGTTGTTAATCATATACTTCAAAGCCACATCCCACAATCCATTATATATACAGATTCCCTCAGTGTTGTGCAGACATTGTCATCAACAAAGTCTTCGAAAAACCATGTCAATTTGATAGGCATGGGTATTATGTCTGTGTATGTCCACAAATTTGAACTGGTCCTTTGCTAGGTCCCTGGCCACTGTAGTATAGCCAGGAACGAAGCAGCGGATTGAATGGCTGCTGCTGCTACACTCTTGAATACAGTAGACATAACCACATTACCCTACACCGATGTGAAACCACACATCAGACAACTTCACAAAACATGGCCAACACACTAGAGTGAACAAACAGACAAGCTACACGTAACAAAACCTCACTTGGGACCTTACACCACCGACACACACAATAGATATGCTGAAGTTGCCTTGGCTAGATTGCGGATGGGGTACACACAAGTTCGGTGCTCGCAAGTGGTAAGCCACAACAGTTCCTCTGTATGATGCCTTGTAAGATCTATCCAACATAGTTGCTGTGCAGTTGCTCTGTCAGTAAAAGGCAGAACTGACCCCGAAGGTTGGGTAGATAATAAAGCGCATCATGTGGAGTAACTGGTGTGTCTTTTTGTGAGCTCTGCACTATGGACAGGGCTGGTGTGGGCGCAGTGGTACCGGTGAGGCTCGGCTGCCATTCAGTCATCAGGCCACACCACTCTTGTTCTTCACCCTGGCCCTTTACACCAGCCGTGCTCATAGTCTAACTGTATCCGTGTTCCCTCCTCATCAAATACCTTGTGTTTGGCGCTCTTTGCCCATGTCGGCCTTGCGCCAGTAAACTCGTACCATCATCATCATCACTGTTTAGAGTTCGGTGCTCGCAAGTGGTAAGCCACAACAGTTCCTCTGTATGATGCCTTGTATGATCTACCCAACACAGTTGCTGTGCAGTTGCTCTGTCAGTAAAAGGCAGAACTGACCCCGAAGGTTGGGTAGATAAACAGCGCCTCATGTGGAGTAACTCTTGTGTTTTTTTTGTGAGCTCTGCACCATGGGCTGGTGTGGCCCCAGTGTTCCCGGTGAGGCTCCCCTGCCATTCTGACATCAGGCCACCCCTTGCAATCATCCTACAGCCAAGGAACACCGCAGTCCATTACAGCAACTGTCCAGTGTGCAAGACTAAACCGCTATGCAGTTTCTCTGAACGATGATTTTAGGATCTACCTAAAGACTGTGGGGTGGTCTATAGCTTG
>NW_027526203.1:153547263-153587855 GCF_048455015.1 Haemaphysalis longicornis | reverse complement strand
AATATTGCGCTTCAAACATCAACGCGCGCGACGGAAACGGCTCGCGACATTCGCGTTTGCGGAACCGAAACTGAATAGAAAAGGCGGCCATAGCGGCGGCCGGACGTGACGTACGTGAGGGAACGGAAGCGACCGCGCCAGAGCCGGCGCCCGCTCAGAGCCGCCTTCAAATGCGCGTGGTAGCGCCGCGTTTCGCTTTTTTATTTCCGCAGAAGAACTTCCACTAACGTTTGCTCATGATAATGGAGTTGGGCGCAATTCGGCATCCTGTTGCAATCAATCGAGATGAAGTAGACCACCCGACAGTAATTTTTTCCATCATAATAACTGCCGGAATGGCAATTTTTGGCATTGCAAGTAAAAAACGGACCCTGATTTACAAAGCTATTTGCTCGTATACGATATCGAAAAGCAGCTTTTATTATAGCCGACCCCTTGGCTATCACGTCGCCCTCTCTGAAGGGAACAAATCGCACGCGGGCGGAGATAAATCACTATTTCTACTATACATTACATACAAACAGCTTCGTGAATATCGGCCCAGTATTTTTTCCCCTGTGTGCACATCGAGAATCGAATTATAAAAGGGATCTGAAACTATAAGCCCGCCTCGAGAGCTAAATGACGCACTAAAACACGAAAACACTTCCTATCTACCGCTGTGTTCTACTTTAACCAGAGACAGGTACTGTTGAAAACGTTTTACTTTCAAATAAACTAAATCTAAGGCTCAAAGTAAATGCTTCACTTGGGAATCGAACAAAAATATAATCTATTGTTTAGGAGAGGAGCAGTTTAGTTTTCGCACTTCCCAAATACGATGGTCAATATTTGTGCGGGTGTATTTGTTACTACGAGAAAGGCTGATTTTGGTTCACTTATCTAGCGAGACAAAAGTCGCACAAATGTTCATAGCCGCGTCTACAAGAACTCTATTTGGGTCGTAAAACTTTTGGAAATGTCTAAAGGATAGAGGTGGCGTTGGGCCAGCCCAAATGAGGCCAATATTGGACGCAAAAGTGCAAGTGGTCAATAATTTATAATATATCTTTTTTTTTTCTGTGGTAAATGCAATAGGAATGACAAATGTAAGGCAAGTGCTCCTTTCACGCTATTTTTTTCTTCGAGTAAAAATATTATTTTCAAGTAAAAATAGTTTTGCTAACTCCAACACGTTCGCAAGCGCCTGAATAGGTTTAGGCTTCTAATCATTTTTTTTTTTGCATTGAGAAAAATGGGGGTTATTACTGCCTATGCAGTTAGTTTAAACATTTGATGGCGACGCCGGTACAGCGCGCTGGTGTAGCAGAGAAACCCCGGGCGAACGCATCATTGCGCCCGGCGGAGCGGCCTGCAAGTCGCCGGAGAAGCGCGAGCTTCACGGGACAGGTTCCCCAACCTCCGTCACAGGCCGCTCGGAACTTGTTACGGCGACTCTCCGCCAGGTGCAAACGTCGTCTGCTCGGAGGTACTTTGAACGGCGGTACCTAGCGCTCTTTGTGGTTACGAAGCTAAGGATTTCGCCATGGTGATTTTAAGAGCATAGACTACTTATTTGGACAAAAAAAATTTTTGAGTGCAGTTGGCCTTTAAGTGCGTGCATTGCGACAACCTCCCGGCGTCCCCAGCGCGGGTTCGTCAAGCCAAGCATACCCACATAGCAGGGGTTTCCCCAGGCATCGAATCAAGGGGGGGGGGGGGGGGGGGGGTGTCTCAATGGCTATGAAGGGGGGGGGTTCATAAACTAGAAAAGCTGTTTTTTTTATCGCACTAGTTAAATAATAGACGTCTGTTAACCAAACGCTCATCCCAGTGACGTACGTTTTTCATTTATATATATATATATATATATATATATATATATATATGTATATATATATATATATATATATATATATATATATATATATATATATATATATATATATATATATATATATATATACACCTGAGATGCGGTGCTTTCTATTCAATCTAAGAAAAAAACAAATTTAGAGAAATTCATGTTTTACCATGAAAGGTCCGTATTCAGTTTTTTTTTTAATTTCTCGCCATTTTTCAACGTATAAGGACATTTTCGAACTTGTTACCAGGGCCAGTGACGAAATTTGAGTTCTTGAACCAATGTTTAGGTAGTACACGAATTATGCAGCACTTATAAATCAGGCACCGATTGTACGCTCCCGATTTATTAAAACGCCAGGATTAGCTTCCGTAGCGCTTTTCGCTACTCCCTGGCTGGTAGCAATGTGCTCGCAGCGTGGTCAGCCTCAAACCACTTTGCCCCTTTCCTTTAAAAGCCTTTTTTGTGTGCACATGCGAACTTGCCACGAGCTGTCGAAAAAAAGCAAATAAATACGTGCAACGCTAACAGCAAGCTCGGGGGGCACACTTTTGTTTATTTTGCCCGAGGCTACTGCCAAGAATAGCAGACGGGCAGCCCGCGCATGCGCAGATCGATACTGAAAAAGGTCCATACAAGGACTGACAAGAGTGAAATTTGGGGATTCAAGGGGGGGTGTCCAGAAAAACTAGGGGGGGTCTACACACCCCCTAGGGGGGGGGTGTAGGGAAATCACTGCCACATAGGGAGATTGGCCAAGATGGCGGCGACCGCCCGGCAGTTAAAAAAACTAAGAAAATGCCGACCGCTCCTGTGTGCGTGCATCGTGGCGACTGCCCAGCGTCCCCGGCGCCCGTTTGTCAAGCCAATTGAAAGCATACCCAATTAGGGAGATTGCGAAAAGGAATCTCACAAGACTGACGGAGTGAAGGTCGTTGCGGCAGCGGAGAAGCAAATCGGCTGCAATCGTGGACTTAAACCTTCGTGATGGTCGTGAAGGGGGCTTACAGCTTCGCTGCCTTCAAGCCTTACGCGTTAGTGTGAGCTTCCTTCATTTTTTTGTTACGGTAGAAAGTAATCGTTTCGTGATACATGCGGTACGCTCGACAAACAGGGCCGCGTAAGGCAGCGTGCGTCGCTTACGGCAACCGGCCAGTGCCGTGTAGGACAACTCCAAAGCGGCGGACTGCTGTGCAGCTAAACAAGCATAGTGCGCCCAGTACCAACAGCAGTGCGCATCGGTACGTACTTCTATGTTTACGTGTATTTTCGTAACTTTCATTGTTTACCCCACCATTATTACTGCTGTAAAATGAATATGCATTACACATAAGCGCAAATAGCTCGTTCGGCAAGCCCTGCCTAATTTGCACTTGATTTTGCCAGCCTCAGCCAATCACACAGCTGGGCACATAACATCATATATGTTTCGTTGCAGGAAATGAGCTCTTGGGTCGCATAGCCATTCCCTTTTTTCCTCATTATACACAGCTTATTTGGGCGAAGTGTGCATTAAAGGCATGATTCTAACGAGGCAATTTTTCGGCCGAAGAACAGGGGGGTTGTGCGGGCACGCGCTCGTGAGCGTGCTCGTGAGCGTGCTCGTGAGCGGCGTACGGGCCCTGATGTTCGTCAGGCGGAAGTGGAGGCCAACATTCGGTGTTTACTACCAAGATTCGCGTGTTTTGCATTTTTCTTTAGTAAAGGGACGAATAATTGTTCCGATCTACGAATTATGAAGTACAGTCGAGCCCGATTACAAGGTTATTACGCGAGCATCGACCGGTCAAGCGTGCCGGGGGTGTAGCGGTTCATCGCATAACCATGAAAATCACGATTTAGCACTATTCTGTTCCTTGTTGACTGTTTAATGCTATAACAATGGCCCCCACGACCAACTTGCCCCCCTTTCTGTTTCAAGCACAGACTTATTTGCCTTTTATCTAAGCCGACGCAGCCGCTTATAAAATTGGCAGGGAAGCTGGTGTAATTCCTCTGCTTCGTTTTAATGAGCTGCAGTCCCGCGATAACCTTCAAATCTCACTCGAGTACTTGCGGCAAATTTGTATAATATGGCAGTGAAGAAAACAAACGTCACTATACTACACTCATTAATTGATTGATTGATTGCAGGGTTCAACGCGCCGACGCTACACAGGCGGTGAGGCACGCGCCGTAGTGGAGGGCTCCGGATTAATTTTGACCACCCGGGGATCTTTAACGTGCGCCGAAATCTCAAACACAGGGGCGTTTTTGCTTTTCGCCTCCATCAGAAAAGCGGACGCTGCGGCCGGGAATCGAACCCGCGTCCTTGTGCTTAGCAGCATAACGCCATAGCCACTGAGCCGCCGCGGCGGGTAGTACTATATATACACTCAGCCGAGCACCTTATTGCACTTCTGTTGAGTGTTTAGCTTGTTGCGCGTTTCTTAAATTTCATCCTATTTCTAGCTGTTTAGTCGAACAGACATTGCTTCGCTGAAATAGTGGTTAAAGGAGCCATGAAGACAAAATACAAGTTGGCTTTATTAGAAAGACTGCTTAGTCCCGATAACAATGATACCAATATCATCGCAATTTTCGAACAAATAACGGAGATATTAAAGAAAACGTGTGAAGCAGTCGCGACCCCCCAGCCAATTTCCCGCAACTTTTATATGACGTCACAGAACCTTGTTTGTGCGATTGGCGGCCGCCTATATAACTGACCTGTCGCGACGACACATGAACGTCTATAATGGGGCCTCTAGTTGCATTTGACCGCATCACTTGAATGCTAACGTTCAGTTAACGCACTGAAAATTATGTTTTATTGTTGGCCCGTATGACGTCATTCTTGCTGATACACGTCACTGTGGCGCGAAATTTGAAAGTTTTTAAATACTTCTTGCTTTTTTTTTTCGTTAAAAACATATTGGAGCTGAGTGAGATACTGAATCCTAGTTCTTTCAAATTAAACGAAGTTGTATTTTCTCTTTAAGGCTCCTTTAAGCAACTAAGAATGCTGATTCCAACCAAGAAGTCATCATCATCGTCATCACCACCCTATCTACTCCCACTGCAGGGAAAAGGCCTCTCCCAGTAATCTCCAGTTTCCCGATTCTGTGCTAACTGCGACCAATGTATCCCCCGAAAACTTCTTGATCTCATCTCCCCATCTAACTTTCTGCCGCCCCCTGCCACGCTTTGCCCTCTCTGATCCACTCTGTTGGCCTCAATGACCAACGGCTATCTTGCCTTCGCATTACATGCCCTGCCCACGTCCATTTCTTCTTCTTAATTTCTACTAATATGCCCTTAACACGCGCTTGTTCCCTGACCCACTCCGCTCTCCCGTTCCATTGCGCGCTGAGTCGTCCTCAATTAAAGTTGAATCCTCTTAGTGAGCCTTCAAGTTTCTGCCTCGTAGGTGAGTACCGGTAAGATGCAGCTGTCATACACTTTCTTCTTCAGGGACAATGGTAGGCTGCCGTTCATTATCTGAGAATGCCCGCCCAATGCACTCCACCCCATTCTTATCCTTCGAATTATCTCTGCCTCATGGTTGGGATCCGGGGTCACAACTTGGCCGAAGCAGATATATTCGCTTACCACTTCCACTGCCTCGCCACCTATATAAAACCGCTGTGCTATCCCGAGGTTATTGATCATTACTTTAGTTTTCCGCATATTAATTTTCAGGCCCACGTTTCTACTCTGTTTGTCCAGTGCGGTAAGCATGCTTTGCAATTCATCCCCCGAGTTACTTAACAACGCAACGTCATCAGTAAATCTGAGGTTATTGAGGTATTCTCCATTAACCCTTACTCCCACCTGTTCCCAATCCAATGTTCTGAATATTCTTGTAAACACGCTGTGAATAACATTGGAGAGATTGTGTCTCCTTGTCTGACGCCCTTCCTTATAGGTATTTTACTGCTTTCCTTATGGAGGATGATGGTAGCTGTGGACCCACGGTAAATATCCTCTAGTATATATTCTACATAATGCTCGTCTAAACCCTGGTTCCCTAATGCCTGAATGACTGCTGAGGTTTCGACCGAGTCAAATGCTTTCTCATAGTCTATGAAGAATATATATAGGGGTTCAGTATACTCAGCGCACTTCTCTATCACCTGATTGGTCGTGTGAATATGGTCCATTGTTGATAAGCCTTTACAAAACCCTGGCTTGTTCTTTAGGTTGACTGAAATCTAAGGTGGCAGAAATTCTGTTAGTGATTACCTTGGTAAGTACCTTGTAGACGACTGGCAGTAAACTGATCGGTCTGCAATTTTTCAAGTCTTTCATATCACCTTTCTTGTGGATTAGGATGATGTCCGCATTCTTCCAAGATTCCGGTACACTCGCGGTCATTAGGCATTGCGTGTACAGGTTTGCCAGTTTTACTAGTACAATTTGCCCGCCATCCTTCAAGAGGTCTCCTGTTATCTGATCTTCACCAGGTGCTTTGCCCCCTTTCATTTCTTTCAGAACCTTCCTTACTTCTGTCGTTACGCGTGGGATGTCAATCTCCTCTGAACTACTTTCTCTTTCGGCATTATCCTGGATGTCCCGGCTACTGTACAGATCTCTATAGAACTCCTCGGCTACTATGACTATTTTATCCCTATTTGTGACGACATTGCCTTGCTTGTTTTTAAGTGTATACATCTGATTTCTCCCCAAGCCTAGACGCCTCTCCACTGCTTTCTGGCTGCCTCCCTTCTTTATAGCATATTCGATCCTCTCCATACATAATACTTCCGTATGTCAGCTGCTGTTAAGCTTAATTATGATTGACTTAGAAGGCTCCACTAGTTATATTCTGTCAGCTGGGGTGGAGATTGTCGTATTTTGCCATTTCTTAATTATATCTTTCGTCTACTGGGAAAGTTTACCAGTATCCTGTACATCGGGCCCCCGACTTCTACTGCACACTCTGTGATAATGCGTGTAAGATTGTCGCTGGCTTCCTGTGTCGTAAAGTCTGCTTCTTCGGTATATCGGTTCTGCAGCGCGATCCTGAATTCTTCAACTTTACGTCTTACTGTTAGCTCATTGATCGGCTTCTTTCGTACTAGCTTGTTGCGGTCCCTCCTCAAATCTAGCCTAACCCGAGATCTCACCAGACGGTGGTCACTACACCTTACCGTTCCGAGCAAAGCTTCCGCGTACGTCCTGCACGACGCCAGGGTTATCGCATAATATGAAGTCTATTTCATTTTTATGCTCCCCATTCGGGCTCCTCCACGTCCACTTCCGGCTCATCCCGTTTGCAGAGTCGGAAGTATGTCCAACCAAGAAGTATATAGTTCCAAAAAAGACAAAACTCCGCAATGAGGAGAATTGCACAGTTTTGTTGATGTGGAGACAATATATGGGCAGAAAGCAATGCTTTGCATACAGCATATTTTATTTAACTGCATTAGCAATGATAGGCGATGTCGGGAGGAAAATAAACATATCAAGGATTGGTAGATGTCTGAACAAAATACAGTGACAGATATGTTATCACACACTTCGTACAACAGTAAATACAATAAATGACAAAATATAACTCTGAAATCATGACCAAATGTATGTCCATATGAGGCTTTTCCTGCTGTTCCACCGTTTCGCTGCTGTGTTGTTCCGCCAGCGAAACAGCACGACCGCCTCGATCGGTTCGCAAGGGTTTCCAGCGCAGATCAACGCGAAATGCAGCAGGAGATATATGCGGAGCTGGGCAACGTCTGCGCGACACACGGCTGTATATGTTTACATATACAGCTAGCATCTGGAGCGGCCAGTTTTTTTTTTTTTTTTTCCATGATAAATGAACCAACTAGCCCGTCTTCACACTCTAGTACGGATCAGGCGTCCGCGCCTGCCGGCGACTTCAGGCGGTTATTGAACCGCACGCCAACCTGACATGAAAAAATTCGAGAGTTGGGGGGAAGGGGCCCGGTGTGCCGCCCCCTGGCTACGCCCTGGCCGGAGCGTGTCCGGCCCGCTTTAGTGCATCGCAGCCTACGGCCGAAAAAGTCGAAACCGAAACTCTTTTTTGCTGGGTGGAGGACATAGTGGAAGACACGGTGCCCCATGTTCATCACATTGATTTTGTTGACGAGTTTATGGTATATAAAGCGCTGCGCATACACCCGTTTAAACTTTTTTTTTGCATTAAAGAGCTCAAAGCTAAGCTACAAGGCGTACTTGACGCACACGTCGAAAGTTGAAAGCTCAACTGTATGGAAAATGGAGAAAAGCCGAAATCACGTCGGAAGGAACGCTAGCCACAGCCAAAGAGAAATCCAGATCCTACGGCCTGGTTGGCTGCTGCTCTGTTCTTTTTTAGGGCCCTCCTGATTGTCGTTGTCGGCGCGCAAGACAACGCTGAATCGTAAGTTTTTGAACGACGTTATCGTGTCCGGCTTTAGTGGCGTTGAATTGTTGCTGTACTGAAAGCCGTTAGGCTACGTGGAAGCGGGCGAATCCGTGTGAAAGTGCCAATCGTGTTTCGGCGTCGGCCATTCTTTCGATCAGTTGCGTTCAGTCGTTCAGTACTCAAAGGCGGCATTATAAGTGCGATGTCTAAATGCGCAGTGCCACTGTACAACCGGCCAGTGTTTTTCGCAGTACTGCTCCTGCATTGAATATCGGTGTGTCACGGCACGAGGCGGCTCCTGTGGATCTTAATATTCACGCGCGCAGAATGCTTGTCATGACAACAGTGCAACTCGATTTGTACGCTCTGTGCACGTGATTGCGCGCTTAGATGCGCAAAAAGAAAAACGGCATTTATTTTGTGGCTGAGCCGAATGAACAAAACCTAAGAACCACGACCGGCGATATTTTGTGCAACCTGCGTAGTCCACCGTTTTCGGCGGCAGCGCGCGTCCCAAACCACGTGGGAGCACTCCGGCGATTACGGCGCTCCGATTCGTCCTTCTTTCAGCTTCTAAGACTAAAAGGCTACGGAAAGAACAGTGGAGAATCCAAGACAGCCAAGGTAACCAAGAAAGAGGCAAGGCAGATAGAAACGAATAAATACAGAGAAAAAATGGAAACTAAAACGTCATTAGAAATGTACAGGGCTGAGAAATTGGACATCAGAAAGGAAAGTTTCTACGATAATTTCAAGGGCAGTGCTTTGTTTTTTTTTGAAGCTAGAGCACGTTGCTTGCGAACAAAGAGCTTTGTGTGGAAGTATTCACAAAATGATGGCTATGCGTGGTCTGTGGAAGAGAAACAGAAACTATGCGGCACATAGTGTTAGAATGCGAGGGTATCCACCCAAATCTACTTGACAGAAATATTCGGCCTCCAGAAGCCCTAGGATTTAAGGGTAGTACAGATTGAACAGAGGGAGTTAAATTCAAGGCTGTCGAGGCAACGAAGAGAACACTAGAATGCTGATGGACGAAAAGCAGAGGGGAATATTGCCTAGGACAGCTACCACCTGTAACAGAAAAAATAAGTATTTTGTGCCTGCCCTAAGAGCAGCGCTAGCCTTAAACAAATGGAGTAAAACATAGGTGTATTAGTTTTTTTAATTTTTGTTTTTGGTAAGATGACACGTTATCACCCCTCTACTAAGGGGATAACACTATCAGTCATCATCAGAGGGGCTGCAGTGTAGTGATACAGTATCCACCTTCAGATCAACGTTCATGGATCCCGGCGTAGGGCAATCACTTTTTTTTGCATATGCATGGGGTGCGCGTACATTTGTTTTAAAGAAGACTTGAAGTCGGTATAATTTTTATTCTTTTACAGAGGAGCTGTTTTATGCTAGGATTTCATACATTCTTTGATTACCTCACGTCACGGCGCCTCGCGGCAAGGCCAACTTTACCCGCCTTTTTAAAGCACGAGGTGCCAAATACAGCAAAGCGGTTGTGGCCGTGTGTCACTTTTTTTTTTGCATGCGTGCTTATAGCACCTCTAGAGGCTCCAAATGCGTTTGAAGCCGGACGCGTTCCAGGACACATGCTTAACTCAAGCAGTGGTCTAATGTGTAGGAGACTGATTGAATGCATCTGCAGTGTAAGGTGGAAGGGTATCGCGAAGCGAAAGAACTCGGGGTGGAACCAAGGTGTCCCATATCAAAGGGGATTTGGAACATGAGAAGAAATAGAAAACAAAAATAAAACACAAAACTGAGCAAGAAGTCAATTCAAAACTTAAAAAAACTTCGGTATGCAGTTGGCGTGCACTTCAAGGGGCTTCATTTTTTGTTTTTCTTAACGGGCATTCTTTAATTGGGGCACTTTGATCGCAGATGTCTGTGCGCCACTAACATGAACGCATTGCATGCTGACGGATCAAACTGCGACGAAAGCAGAAGTTGAAGCCTTTCTAAGCTTGTTGCATCGCTTTCAAGAGAAAAATACGTCTCGGTCGTACATTAGGATGGGCATGCCAATATTCTATCCACCCCCGAGGAAACCAAAAACTTTGGGAAACAGATCGGTCCCTCCACACTCCTTCCTTCTGCGGCAGAGCCCGTCATGCTTTGTGTGAATGTGTCATTGAAAAAAAAAAAAAAGCGCGTGCACGCGATATGATGTAGCAAGAGCTCAGTAGTCTGAATACGTGTGTGCACTGAGCATCCATCACTGCTAAAATGCATGCACTACTTGATGTTCTGTCCTCTCTACCTCCTTTTCTTTTTTTTAATGCGAGAATGGAGGCAGTTTGGGAATGTCCTGGAAAATGTAGCCAATTCGAATGCGAGCTTTTCAGACGCGGTCTTCAGAACGTTTTTTTCTGAGCGCAACTTTGTGAAGCAAAAGCAATTCCAAATGCTGCTCGGGTACAGTTCACTGAAACATTCCAGTTCACTCTTACCAGTAAACGGCCTTTGGTCGGGGAAAGCGTACAACCATCATACCTTGCCTACGCCCCACTTAACCGCTTTGCTGAAAACAAGACCTGCGCGATGTTCTATGCCGAAGGTCTATGCCAACATTCTAGTAGATATCGAGTAGATATTTGGCCACTGACCCGGGCATTGTGTCACGTCCGGAATACTTTGTACACTAAGACAGGGAGCTCATAGTGAGCCTTCCCAATTTACAGTGTTCGGATTGCCAGTGCACTCAGTCAAAAAGCTTCAAGGAAGTTTTGGCCGCCCGCAAGGAACTTGTGATGCCTGCCTTGAGAAAATCGGAAAGCTATGGCACTGTGCTGGGAATGGGCAGCTATTCAAGAAAAACGACTGGCCGGCCGTTGCCTCTGGAAATGTGGCGGGCAGCCAAAAAACGAAAAAGTGAAGTTCAGTGTTGAGTGTTTCTATCAGTTTGTATACTTTCTGCGTTGAGCTCATGTCATCTACAGACACTTGCAATGTGTTGGCGTCACCAAGCGCATGCTTAAGGATGTTCCTGTTTTCTCCTTTGCGCAGCCTGGACCCCAATCCTGGTTGAGTGAGTGGAGCTGCAGTGAATGCGAGGCTGCCATGGAGGCACTGAGGGCACTCGAGGACCCGGACAAGCTGGTGTCCGAGGAAGACTTGATCATCCTCGCCATGAAAGACACGTGGCAGATGCCCAGGCGGCTTCCAGCTGGCCTTCGCCCAAACCTTGAGGGCCACTTTCTCAGCATGAACCAGAAAAGTATGGTCACAAATCGTGCTCTCCTGGGCAAGAACAATGTGGCCACCGCAGTGTTCGCGGGCTGTGGTAGCTTCGAGACGTCAAGGCACCTTTGCACAGCTGCACAGTACGTTACCTTGGGCACCTAGCACTAAAACATAATGAAAAAGGCTTCTGATGATGTAGCCGTATACCTTGTTAGGCCCAACTCGGATACAGAATGAGAAGAAAAATTTTTGGGCGTAGTCCAGGGCATGCATAAATGCATACCGTAGAGTATTGTCTTTTGTATTTGTGTGGCTATCTTTTAGGCCGCAGCCCTTTGGCAGCCGTTGCCTGGGTTTCGCGGGGGCGGCGTCTGTTTATGTCCGCTTAAACGAGTGAGCGAATGCAGCAGCGTCGACAGAAAGAAAACGGAGAGGAGCGTCTGGCGAAGGGCGAGGGGGAGGGCGGCACGCGTGGAGACAACATCTCTGTCACTGCCTCTTCCTCACACTTGTTTCATGCGTCGCTGCCAAGGAGCGCCCTTCGCCGGACGCTTTCCCCAGACGCTGTTCCGTTCACCACTAATCCAAACCATGTGGCATTTGCGCGGGAGGTTCAAACATGATTTGCAACAACACGCTGGCCGGCACCGGCGACGCGCTGCGAGGTGGCAGCAGAGTAGCGTGTTGCCGTGCATTCGCCGATCCTGCGATCACTTCCTGAGACGCAGCAGGTATGCTCCATCACTGAGAAGACTGCAGCTCGTGCTCCGCACAAATTTTGCATTAGGGAGTATAGTAATCATGAGTTCATTCTTGATGCTGAAAAACTGTCACACTATATGTATTATGCTGCATACAACTGAATCAGCTGTTTTGAAGTGGGGTCTTTGATTGGTACATTGACACCTCAGGCCTTCAAAAAAAAAAGTTTTCTGTATCTACTTAATTAAGCAGATATACTGATGTTAGCTGGCCATCAACATCGGCGCTCGTATGTATACAACCGGCCTCGTTCTATAGCGAGTACTCTACTTCTCATAAAATTTACTTTTTGCTTGTAAAATTTAACACGCCGTGCACATATATGTTTTTTTATGAATACGCAAATGGAACAAAGGATTGAAGAAAAGTTGGGAAAAAAAGCTGAATATTCATTAAACACATTAGTATGCATTTGCAGGGATCTTAATAACAACGCGCTGTTTTTTTGGGCATTTCGCATGATAAACTACTTGAGACACAGCATTCACTTCAACAAATGCATTTAGCTGAAAACTTCAAAGCTGTAGTGTCCAAAGGAATGGCATTTCTAGTTCAAAGATGTGAAAATTATAACAACACCAAAGCACAAATATACGTTCGTTGCCTTACATGTGAAGTAACTGCATATCTCACATGCAATGAAGCACAGTCATTGCAGTTTGTAAATGTAGCTGAACACAGCTGCGATTTTCGTTCTGTGTGCGAATATCGAAACTTGTGTCCAAGTTCTTGGCTTGTTGGGTTTCATTCGTGGCTGGCTGTACAGCGTGTAGGGAAAATGCATGCATTAATACATAGGTAGAAAGGAAGCCAACCATAAAGAATGCTATGAACTAGGTGGAGGTCTCTTTTTTGGATTAAAATAGGAAATAGAAATGCTAGAGAAGACAGCATCTTTGATAAAAATTGTGCGATTCAGGTGGGATCTATAAAGCCGCAACCCTTGGAGGTTTAATGTTGAAAGTCAGGGATGGTCACTGGCCACTCCTTTTTTGTTGCATTTATTGTGTGTGCAATTGTGTGTGCGTGTGGGCAGGGCAAGATTACCGTTGGTCATTAAGGGCAACAGAGTGGATCCCCAGAGAAGGCAAGCATGGCAGGGGGCGGCAGAAAGTTGGTGGTCAGATGAGATCAAGAAGTTTGCCGGAGTAAATTGGTCGCAGTTAGCACAGGGCCAGGATAATTGGAGATCAATGGGAGAGGCCTCTGCCCTGCAGTGGGCGGAGACAGGCTGCTGCTGCTGGTGCTGATGATTGTGTCTGTATCTGATGCTTAGCTTGGCAAGGCAAGCCGTCGAAAGAATGATGAGAGAAAGGTTTATTGATAGGAAAGAAGCATCTCACGTTGGGGAGAGGAGAAGACGAGGGTGTCCCAGCTAAGATGAAGGGAGAAGATTGCAGTTGCGCTGGGCATGTACTAATGCGGAGACAGTCGACAACCGATACGCCACCAGGGTTGGGACGGAAGGTTGGGGTTAAAAGAGGAGGGGCAGCTCAATGGAGGTGAGGAAATTTGGTGGTAAAAGGGTGCATTCAGAGAGCTCTTCATCTAGCTGTGGACTGATGGTGATGGTGATCACACTCTTGGGTGCTAGCGAGAGTGCTTGTGCATTTTGCGAGAGAAGACTGTTTTTGTCGTCCTGGTGTCACGATTTGGACATTAGTGGGAAAAAGCTGCGGACTGTTCAGGGGAGATGGGTAAAGGATACATCGACAAAGACAAACCATGTCCTGTCAAGGCTCAGTGGTGACTTAATGCACAGGTACCAAGAGAGTCACCGAATGGCATTTGCAATATTGAGGCGAACATTTTTTTGGCATTTGGAGGCTGTCATTTTCCTTCTGAAGCATGGCGTTGGAGTACTATACTGGAATGTAGTAAGCCTAAGTTTGGGCCTTAATGGGAATATTTTTTTTTAAGCAAAGCCTACATTCATACAGCCTATCCCAGGTTCCTATCCTGCTAGGGAGCACGTAGTTTCTTCATTTTTCTTGTATTTGCAATTCCAGTTTTCATGCATGCCCACAAAACCTCTCCCTCTTGACCTCAGCTGGAGGTTTTGCCTGTTGCTTTCCCTTCCTATGTTCATTCAAGGTTCCGTATTCTTAACTTTATTAAATTATGTATGCGTTTGAAAACCATTCCTGTACGCCAGTGGGAAGGTGTGGACAAAATAGCTGAAAAAGAAGAAAAAAGCATCTTTTAATGACGTTTCGGGGGCTGGTGAAAGCTGGCCCCTCTGCCGCAGCGTTTTTGTTTTGCACATGCATGCATATAAAGCACCGTGCTGGGTCATCCAACTTCTTCGGGAAGCTTTTTGCAGCTGCAGGGGTAGCCCCAGGGGAGGGGTGTCACAGTTCGGGTGGTGGTGGGGAAAGGTTACTGCTGAGTACAATACGAGTGGGACGCCACGAGACGTAATAGTGAGCATGTACAAATGGAATGGCGAAAATGGACGCATAGATTGCAGTCTGGTTGGTAAAGCGGCCAGACGTATTCGGAAGCCCTGGAAGCCCTGTCTCCACACCCGAGCCATATTGAGCACCGTCTCGCAGGCACGTGCTGGAAGGCGCTGAGACGCTCATTGTCGTCCACAACAAGGACCTGGTCTGGGACCTGGTGGGCTGGTTTCCAACCGTGAAGACCCTGTGGCTGCTGCACAATGTGCGGCTTCAGGTGGACGATGAGCTGCGCCCACTGCCGCCCACACGGGAGTCCGGCCTTGAAGAGCTGCTTGGGGATACGCCTGGCGCGGGGAGCACCAGCCTCCACATGAACTTGAACGCCATCGCTGCTCTGCTGGCCAGGTGCCCCAAGGTGGGTCTCGGCCCTGTTTTGCTAAGAGGGGCCCTCACTTGGCCTGTGCGGTGGCTGCTCTGCCCACAGAGCAAGCGACGACATCAGAGGCAGATCGCCCTCGAATGCTACTCGCTCACAGATGCACTTGCCGCCCGTTGTATCAGTAATTGCTGTCTCCTTATGGTGCCAGCTAAGTGGGCTGTGGTCAGGAGGTTGCAGCATTTGCCTGTCTGTCGACATTGCCATATTGCGCTGCACTGCAGTTTTGCCAGCATGTTGGCACTGGCAGTAAGTATGGTGAAACCCCGATTATATGTCCACTGATTATGCGACGACTGGTGTCTTACGATAAATCACTGCAGCCCCAGCAAGCTCCCCATGAAACAATGTCCCGCCGGTTGTACAACGCAAGAGTGTATGCAGCCCGCTGTAAAAAGTTGGCCTGTATCGATGTACAGTTGAATCTCGGCGATATGCATCTCAAGGGGCGGTAGAAAATATTCGTATCACCTGAATATTTGTATCACCAGAAAACTATAAAAAGTAAGCTCTCTGCACATGGAAACACGCTGCGCACGTGACAGACAGCGGCAACATGGCGGTGGCTCCTGCTGTGAAGGTGGGCAGGTAGCTCTAGCGACCGCCTCTAACCTTCTTGGATGAAACCAGTGTGAACTTAAACGAAGACGAAGGAAGTGGAACACAAGGACAGCCGCTGGTCTAGCAACTAAAGTTTTATATCAAGAAGGGTGAATATAAGCACTTAACACGACCAATAGAAAACAAAAAAAAAAAACTGCGCATGAGCAAAACAGGTTTACAAAGGTCACGGTGATAAGGCAACTAGATATGCATGGCTACAGTCAAGGCCCACGCAGATAGTATAGAATCTGTTTGGGGTTGAGACTAGCTTGGCTGGCACACTTGTCTACTCTTTCTGCTGTGTGGAACGCTTCCATATATTCACGGGGCGCTTGTTCACAGTGCCTAAATAAAATGACAGTGGCAGGAAGATTCGGTTTGCATTCGCGGCACTTAGTACAATGTGAAGAAAGATGGGGTGATGGAGGGCCCTTTAAAGGGGCACTGACACAAAAATTTTGCATCTTGTTTTTTTTGTTGCGATAAGTAGCTAGTGACCTACTTATAACCTGTAGAAACCTCATTTGCTTCAGCGTGCGACGGTTGTTTAATTAGAGGCATTTTCAATGCGGCCAGTCGCAGTTTCGGTTTCAGCGAGTGCCGCGAAACGATGGATTTTGTGGATTTTGTGTGAACAAAGCTGACCACGTGACCGTCGGAGGAATATCACAGAGCAGAGCCGCCGTAGCACTGTCGAATCTGCATCGACGGCAGTTTCTGCGAATGCCCCCACGTACTGATCTCGTGAGGCGCTTAATTAAAAAGCGACCGTGGATGTGACGCAGGCGCTGCGAGTGCAAATGCTACCGCGGCTAAAGAACGACGCGCGACCAGCGCGACGCTCGAGACGGTGGGTGGCAAGACGCGCGCTGGGAGCAGCCGGCCGGTCTGCCTACAGGTCCGCCTACAGATGTGTTCGGCTCAGCACTGCGGCGGATATTCGAGTGCCGCTCTCGTAAGCGGTGCAGATGACAATTTTTAATTCAACCCGCCATCGCATCATTAACTCCTTTCTCATGTAAGCCACCATGGTCGGGACTTGGGGACAATTTCGTGCAGCGGTAACAAGCTATCACTCGAGCTACTTGCGCCGGCCTGGGCCACTTCGCGGCCATGGCCGCCGCCTGCACAGCGACCGTGTGGCTAGCTCAGTGAGCTGTTCGTGCCTTCGGCGCGTTTTCGCATCCAATGGTAATAAACAGTAATAGAAACAGAGTGCCTGGAATCGCTGTAGAACTTTGGTCGCGGCCAGCTGCCCGATTAGCTTACGAAATCACGGCGCCTCCGCTGCCTCCGCCGCCAACGATCGGGTCGTTCGTTCTCGAGAGCAGAAGCTCCGCCCCCCGGCCCTCCGATTGGAGCGGCGAGCCGGGCGAGCCAGCTAAAAACGCCGGTAGGCCGGTAGTGCGGAAGCGGCAAACACAAACTCGTGACGTGTTTGGATGTTGTTTATTTACAATTGCGCGTGGTCCTCTGCTGGCTGCTCGGTTGCGTTTCGCACACTTCAAAATTGATTTTAAATATGTTCTAGGCTGTATTCGCCGCTGATATTTTGCAGATGATGTATATGTGTTCCCACCAATCTATCTCCGAAGTTATCTCGCCTTCAAAATTTTGTGTCAGTGCCCCTTTAATGACAATTCATGCTCTCTCAAACGCACATTGATACAACGGCCAGTTTGTCCAACATAAGTTCTGCCACAGGGTAAAGGAATGCTGTACACAACACCCATTGTGCAGGCAACATAGCGGTTCTTGTAGTTAACACCACAACCCACCCTGTTCTTATTACTTCCCCGCTGTATCTTTCTGCCAGGCCTGCCACATACAGAACGCAACTTGTTGCGAGCCATGATAGCCACTTGCACTCCATATAGCGATGGCCCACTTTTTTTTAAGCGGTGCGTGATGGTATGAATGTATGGAACGACGACAGCTTTTTTTTAGCTTTTGTGTTTCCTCTGCAACATCATCTTGACAGCCGGATTTTGTTTTTACGATTTTCAGAAGTTTTTCACTTGTTCATGACAAGAACTCCTGTGGAAATCATGCCCCCCTTAACTTTTGATTGATTGTAGGGTTTTAACGCGCCGACGCAACGCAGGCGATGAGGCGCGCCGTAGTGGAGGGCTCCGTATTAATTTTGGCCACCTGGGGATCTTTAATGTGCGCCGAAATGTCGTACACACGGGCGTTTTTGTTTTTCGCCTCCATCAGAAAAGCGGCCGCCACGGCTGGGAATCGAACCTGCGACCTCGTGCTCAGCAGCGCAACGCCTTAGCCACTGAGCCACCGCGGTGGGTCCCCCCTTAACTTTTGAACTTGTTCATTGAAGCTATTTGTCATCAAGTGTTGCCACGATTTCGAAACTGCTGAGCGAAAACACAATAAGGCAATGGCGTTTTTAACAAGCATAGTATGGCCTGATGAGTAGCTCATCAAATGCTTGACAGATCGTGGCGCATACACCCAGCAGGCATGCTCCTTTTCAAACCGAAGATACAAATCCAGATACTGGATGCCAATCCGTTTCGTTGTTTCAATCGTAAAATAGAGTCCCAAGCCCCTCTGCTTAAATATTTTTATGACGTCTACAGTCGCTCTAAGAAGATTCTCCTCGAAAATAACCAGGTAGTCATCCACGTAGGTAGTGGGCTCTCCCAATTTCGCAGCTCCCATTCAAGAAGCATCGCAGATGTTGAGTCTTGCAAAGGGGATGAATAGCCAGAGCACACAGCAGGAGAAGCTGTGGGCTCTGTGTAGTGATTGGGCTTGTGAACTCGACATCTACAATTCATCTTCCGCAGACACTGAAAGAAGAGAAAACTTGTAGAAGCCATTGTAAAACAGTGTAAATACAGTCATGAAGCAAACAAAGGTTCAGAACCATGTCATAAATTCTGGGTGCAAAACATAAGTTCGAATAAACCTTTTGCAACATGCTGTACCACTCTTACGTGCTTATTTTAGTCTTGGGGTGCCCACATAGAACTACAGGTTGATCAGTTAGTGAAAACATGGTACCGTGCTTATTAGAGACCTCTTATATAAGAGACAAACTGCTCCCTAATACGTGTCTCTTATAAAGGGGTTCAACTGTATACAATGCATTTTTTGGGGGGAATTTTGAAAATTCGTTTCACAATGAAATTCATATCAGCCGAATTCCACTGCATTACGGGGCCGAGAATCTAAATACGCCATTCTTGCAACTAGCAGTTGTTTAAGAAGGCAGGAAATGCCAGAAACGTGAAAACAGGTGTTGACACTCCTTACGCTTTTGGGTACTACGGTTTGTGATGTCACAAAAGTTGTGAACGGCGAGAGCTCATTGGAGAAGCATCTATAGATGTTTTTTTTTTTTACATAAACATTTCTTGGGGTGGTTGAACACGTGAAATGAATGTAAATGAGAACTTCATGTGAGCTCATCTTATTTAAAAAACACAGTCTACAGCTTTTATATATTGCGAGGAAGGCGGCTTCCCTCACACTCAAGAGTCAGCCATCATGTTTTTAGTTTCATTTTGGAAAAGACGTGCTTTACATTTGTGTGCAATTAGCGAAGTCAATAATCTACGATGGTGAACGCCTGAGCTTCTGCAAGCAATTCCAGCAGAAAGCGGCAAAAAGAACAAGATGTTTAAGCGACCCGCCTAGGCTTCTAATCTTCCATTCTCCGCGCGCAGATGTTGCTATCAGTAAAGCGTGCCTCCGCCTGGTTCGAGCCTTATCGGCAATGAAAGGTAAAGGGTAATTACCTTGTGCTCTTCCGTTCGCCGCAAACCGCTGTTGATAAACTATTCCGTGTCACATAGCTCTACCCTTGGGCACGAGGGAGCCGGGCAGGACTACTCAGTTATAATGTTTGCAGGCCGTAATATGTGACAGGCAGCTTATTCAAAGACTCAGTGGCTAAGGCGTTCGCTGCTGAGCACGAGGTCGTGGGTTTGATTCCCGGCCGTGGCGGCTGCTTTTCGATGGAGGAGAAAAGCAAAAAACGCCCATGTGTACGAGATTTCGGTGCACGTTAAAGATCCCCAGGTGGTCAAAATTAATCCGGAGCCCTCCACTACGGCACGCCTCATTGTCTGTATTGCGTCGGCGCGTTAAACCCTACAATCAGTCAATCAGTTTATTCAAGGAGCGTACAAAAAGACATCTTCACTGTCAGCTTACCAAGTTCGACTGCTCGAAACAGAGACGGCAGTCGCAACTGATCGCCTTTCACTGGCGCGCTGTTTACCATGCTGGGAAGGTGCCAGCGGGAGCTCGCTAGAGTGGCGTCGAAGAAAGCTTGCGTGGCGTACCCGTTTCACATATCACCTTCCAGGTATGTGGCCTTGGGCAGTGGTTGATGCGGTGTTGTTGCCATGGGCATCTACGATATCTCAAAAAGCATTTCTCATCTCATCGGGGACAAAGCATAAAAGTGGATCCAGGCCAGCCTCCTCGGCCAGAGAAACAGTGTCGGCGTCGGCCATGGCTTGGAGACGTAAAAGCTACTGCTGCCGCCGTGAGAGCCTAGACCGCACCGGCGCTTCGCTCCTACTTTGTGACGCAACGCTACGTCACTAGAAAAATGAAAGGGAAATAGGAAAGAGAAACGCCAGCTTTATTTGCTTATTTCTCAGCAAATAATGCATTGTTGCTTGTCGAACAAAAGGCGAATAAGCTACAAAACGTATGAGCTTTCAGTTTAAACAAAATTTCGTTCAGCCTTTAGTGTCCCTTTAATTAAGTGACAGCTCACGCCCCTTGACTTGCCCCAGGCAGTTGAAAGACCGGCATCCTTCCCACCTTTCAAGCTGCTTTCATTGCTCTCTATCGCCACGTTTATTTCTCCGATGACACTCTATCTCCTCACTGCTCTATTCAAAGGCACAGAGAAATGCTGGGGGGTAGCCCCAGCATTTCTCTCTACCTCACCTCCATCTTTTGCCCCAGTGTGTGCCTTTTCGTCTCTTGTGGCGCCTTGTGGCTGGCAGGGTAGCTAAGAACTGTCTCAAAGCATGCAGAGAGGGCACTTTAATTTTTTATTCTTTAATTTGGGATTTATGTTAGATGCCTGGAAATTACGCGAGCCACAATATAAGGTAGGCTCTAACATTTTAAGCGAAGATGCAATTTCGGCAGTAAATGTGGTAGTGTTAGCCAATATGTCGTGCCAAACACGTACTCAGGTAGTATTTACTCATACCCTGATCATCCGACAGCCCAGTTGTATGTCTTCACGCAGTCCCAAGAAAGCTGTACCACCAGGGCTCCACTAGTTACGGCACCACTGAAGGGGCCATGAAGACAAAATACAAGTTTGTTTTATTCAAACCCTCAGCGCTTGTCCGGCAGCAGTTTGGAATGCTGCCAGCCTCTTCTTGAGACCTAAGCAGGTGGGCATACATGAATAGACAGGTACAATAAGAGTAAGAATAATTTGGTAGATGACATATACTAACAGTGGACATTAAACATTGATAGGCTAATAAAAAGTAAACATGCAGGTTTTGTTTACATAAACAGCTGGGTGTTCAATGCCAGAAAGAAAATGAGCATGTGCGACTCATACTTCAAGAAAATTCCGATGGAACAGAACTATGAAGTTTGCACATGTGTGAATGTAGCGTTTTGAATAAATCCAAGTAACAAAGATGAAGCATGCTGTGGTGACCGGTCCTGCGAACAGGGCGAGTGGCAGTGAGGACACTGCATACATGTCAGTGGCGTAGGCACACTGACCACACAGGTCACGCGCTCTGCCGCAGGCGCTGCAGCCTCTCTTGGGTGTGCATGGAAGTTTATCCGTTTAGTGCCACCAGGTGGAGCCAGTTACCACACTTCTTCCCCCTTAACACAACACTTCAACGAAAGTTCAAGTTCAAGGAGAGCAGTGAAAAATTAGAATTCAGGGAGAATACTGAAGGACAGGACTGCCTTCCCTGGTGCTCCGGCGAAGCCGAGGTGTGGGAGGAGGTGAGGGGCACTCAGTGCGCAGTGAGCCTGCATCCCTGGCCTCCTCGTTAGAAGGAAGCACTCGGTCAGCCGAACTTGGTGGCACGTTGAGATACACCATCAGCTGTTTCCCCGGTCGTTCCAGGCATTCAGGGGAGCTGCCAGAGCCATGGAGGCTGGGCAGGCCTGGTAGTGGCGGTGGTTGCCTTACATAATCCAAGTGACGGGTCCATTGTTGCCCATCGTCCAACTGCAGCTCCATCTGGGAATTGTGCTGCCTGGTGACTGTGGCGGGCATCCAACTAGGACCCGGACGGAAGTTTTTGGCAAACACCATGTCTACTCTCCTGGTTGCGCTTGCTCCCTCGGCTTAGCTGTTTGATTGTGATCCCACTTCTGAGCGAGTTCTTTCTGGAGGACTGTTCATAGGTCCGGCCAAAGCAGATCCAACGCAGTCCTGAGCTTCCGTCCCATCAGCAGCTCGGATGGGCAGCACCCGGTTACTTCGTGGGGAATCGACCGATATGCTAACGGTATTCTTGCAATTTGTGTGTGCAGGTCCCCCGTTCCAACTTTCTGTAGTTTTACTTTCATCGTCTGAACCGCCGTCTCGATAGGGCGGTTCAGACGATGATAGGGCAGTACCAGCATCCGCTTCATGCTGTTCTTCTTCAAGAATATCCCCTAGGCTTCACTCAGGATTGCAGGGCCATTGTCCGATACCACCATATCTGGGAGGCCATGGTTCGCAAACATGACTTGCATGCGTGCAATTGTGCTTCCCGCTGATGGCGATGACTCGGGGAACATGTCAATCCATTTGGAGAAGGTATCAATTGCAATCAAAAAGTACGAGTCTCTGTACGACCCTGCACAGTCCACGTGAATTCTTGACCAGGCCCTGTCTGGGAACTGGCAGGTGCAGCACTGTAGTACCGTGGCCATGATGTCAATGCCTGTTTTCGAAACAAGTGCGGGGCGCGCTGCTTCTCGCCGCCCTTCCCCTGAACAGCGCTTCAGCTGTGTTTAAAGGGTTCAAACCTATGTGCAGGTCACACCATAACGTTGCCCAATGACGGCCACCACACATGGCTTTGTGCTACAGCCTTCATCTTTGAGACTCCAGGGAGGCTCTCGTGCAGCAACTTAATCCCCTTGGAGGCAGGCGGGTGCTAAAACACGGTTGCCCCACAGCACACAGTTCTGATACACACTCATCTCATTGAACCGATACACATAGGGTGGTCTCGCATCTAAACTTTGTCCAGACCACAAATCTTGTAATACCCTTGACAGCATCAGGTCTCTTGCAGTGGCTTCAGAAACCACTTTTGATGACAGTAAACAAGGATATACACTTTCCAGCATGAGCACTTCTGCAGGAGGCCCAGCAGAACATCCTGTGTTGGCAAGGCAAGGCTGCTCAACTCATCTGCAGGGGTTATCAGGCCTCCAAGCCTATAGCTCAGGCTGTAGCTGTACCCCGCCAGCAGCAAACCGAGCGAAGAATTCTTGGCGAGCACGTTTCAGGAATCTGCCTTCCTGCGCCTAATAGACCCAGCAAAGGTTTGTGGTCAGTAACCGCTTCGAATTCCCGTCCAGATACTGCCTAAACTTAGTGACCCCAAACACGAGTCCAAGTGCCTCTTTATCCAGCCGACTGTGGTTCTTTTCTGCGGCAGCGAGGCTTCCTGATGCGAAAGCTATTGGCCATCCCTCTCCCGAAGCCTCTTGCTGTGCCAGAGCCACTCCCAGGCCATGAGGGGAAGCATCAGTGTCCAACACTGCTGGCCTCAATGGGTCGTAATGGCCCAGGATGCAGGTGGATGCGAGCATTTCTTTGCTGCAAATGAAGGCATGCTGTTCGACTGCAGTCCAGCGCCACATGATCCCAGCAGTCAGCAAGCGATTCAATGGTTGGAGCACGACTGGCTATATTTCGTACGACCTGCGCATGCCGCCGCCTCCAACGGCCGCGCGCGTCCCCAGAAATATCACGTGGTCTCGCTCTGGCGCCGGGCGCCCCCGTCAGGTGGCACTGTAATTGATCCTCAGCTTCGCTTGTTTACGCGTGGCCCGTTGTGGTTTCCATACGGTCTGTGAAGTTCCACGTTTGCAGATAACGTAAACATAGCGGCAGTGGCGTGCGATTTTTCGATGTTAATTAGATATGCATCCAAGTCTCGTGAAAATGTATTTGTATATACCGTATTTACTCGCATAATTCTCGCACTTTTTTTTCGGAAAAGTCAATGCAAAGTTAAGGGTGTAAGAATTATGCGGGAAAAAAAAATTCGGTGCACAGTGTTGCCAATTTGCCTTATGCCAATCCCGCTAAATGTAGCTGTCGTTTTTTGTATAGGTAAGCTCAGTGTTGCCAACAGCAGCTATTTCTTTTTATTTTATTATTTACAACGTAAACAGTCTCCCGTCGATCAGCGATCATGAAATTGCCGCCTTTGCTTTCTGGCGCACGCTCTATCTCGTCGTCGTATGTGTGTGCCCTACTCCAGTAACGCACGTTGAAGTCGGTGACGCCGAAGTGCCAGCCTGCGGTACGGTTGACGCGTGTTCGATCGCGTACTCTTTCGCTTTCAATTTGAAAGCGGCAGTGTAGCTGGCGTTCCTCCCCATGGCGAAGCGGCACCAAGCACAAAACAATTAGATCAAAAAGTTCTCAATACGGCAGTGAGCTATCCACCACTGACGCGAGTGACTCACTGACTGCTGCCGCTCAACGGCGGGACCACGACGGCGACACGACGACACGACAGCGAACACCGTCTGGTTGCGCGCACGCGAAACATGCGCGAAACGGGCTCAAGGACCGTGTGAGTAGCGTGTTAGGGCGCCTGTTAGGGAGTAGCCATGCAGGTTGTTAGGGCGCCTGGATGGCCTTGGATACACAGCGCTCTCCGCCGAACGGAGAGGCGGCGGGGGAGGGCGCGCGTTGGAGAGCGCGTGCACCATGCGGGTTTCGCGAGCGGGCAACTTTCGCCGCTGCAAAGTTGGGGGTGCGAGGATTATATGCGAGGAACCAAAAAATTCAAGTTTTGGTGGCTCACATTAGGGGTGCGAGGATTACGCGAGTGCGAGGATTACGCGAGTAAATACGGTATTTGTGCAAATGTATTTTTGCTGTGGTGCGCTGACAACAGTCTCACTCGGCTATGATAGACTTCTACTCCGTTTTTTTTTTATTTCAAACTTATGAGGGAATATTCAGCTCAATTATAAGTTTACGTTCGGCTAGTCTCTTTACGGAAAAATGTGTGATATCAGTGAGCATAATTACATCGTAAGTTTACGTTACGAAACCTAGAGCATTATGCTATAAAATGTTGTCTTCTTGAGAAAGTAGTAAAAAAAAAACGACTCGGAACATTTACATTACAAAAATTAAAATGGTCTTCGGGAAAGTGGTCATTATTTGGTGGTTGATAAATTGTTGGTCAACGGGAACTCGTGAAAGGAAATTCCTTTGGTGGAATGGCTGCTCGATTTGCAAAACGCAGGGGTCGCGACCTTTTGAGGTGGTGGGCCGAGTTACATAAATCCGACACGGTGGAGGGCCGCACGGCAAATCGGAAAAAGAAGGGGGGGAGGGGGCTTTGCAGGCAAAGAGAAAAAACTCAGCGAATTGACAATACTACTTGACAATAATATGGCTAAATGTGAAGATGGGGAAGTGATCAATCCCCTGCTGCTGCATGTCTCCCGCCTATCACCCGGGCCATTTGAGGTCAAACTGGCGCGTCGGCCTTCAGATAAGAATTAAGAACAGGGGGAGGGGCTTACGGTTCTGACTACCGGGCCGCAGGGGGCCGACCCCTGGCATAACGGAACGCAGCAGTGTCGACAACAAGCGCGATGACGCGCTGCGGTTTTTGAAAAAGCATTGTAAAAAAAAAAGTGGTGTAAAGGTGTTGTAAAAAAGGTGAAATAACGCGACCATGCACAATTCATATAGAGCAGTGCACGCGTGTTGCAATTGAAATTTCTAAGCCCGGCGCGACACGGGAGACACGGCCCGAGCCTAACAAATTTATAAAATATGACCCTGGTCCGGCCCGAGCTTGATAGAATGTAATAAAAAAACCCTGAGCCAACCAGTCATTTTTTAAATACATATCAGCCCTAGTCGGAAACATGAGCCCAAAAAAAATTTTCGGTCTTCAACCTAGAAACGTATGTAAGCATTATTAAACTTGTACTGAGCTTTGTACAACCAAATTTTATGACTTAGAGTATGTATTTTCAAGAATCTGGGCGAATGCATGTGGTGCACTTGCGACGCACACCGGGGATCATTTAAAGGATTTTGAGAAAAGGGGATAATCTTTTTTATTTACACATTTATTGAACAGATATTCCACCTTCTGTTAATCCATTCAATTCGTTTCACAGAAAACTCTCCTTCAATATGCTTTTGTGGAAAAAAAAAAGTTCTCCAAAAAGCTCTTTAATTCTTCAGACTTCAGACAGGCCAGTCTTGCTTGTAACCCTCCGCGCTGAAGTTCCGTTCGCTTTTGTTTTCATTCGGTTTTCTATGTGTTCACTTAACCTAAAGGGTAAATGAGCAAACTTTTTGTTATCAACAATTTAAAATTTGCAGCACGTGACTGCCGGGCCTCAGGCACTGCAAGCCGGCGCGCGCCGGCACGACCAGACAAAAACTGTTCAAGCTCAAGCCCGGCCCGAGCCCGACAAAATGCGTGCTACAACGTCCGAACCCAGCATGTGGTCAGAGCCGGGCGCGGGTTTTCGGCAGTCCCGGGCCCGCACAGTTTCCTAGCACAATTCCTATGCAAGTCAATGCGACCGTGCCGCGACTTGAGGATCAAACGCAGCGCTGTGGCTTGCAGTGGCGCTCTGGTGAACTAAAAAGAACAAGACAAGCAAAAACAAATAGCGCGCGCTGGGGAGCAAGGGCGTGCGCAGGTCGTACAAAATATAGCCTGTGGTGGGTTGGAGGACCTCTGACACGTGTGGGAGGAACTTCCTGTAGAAATTCATCAAGCCCAAATAGCTTTGAAGCTCTTTTCCACCTTGCGGTTCGGGGGCTTTCTCAACCGCTTTAGCCTTAGCGGGATTCGGACGTAGTCCGGCAGCACTTATTGTGTGACCCAAGTACTCGACCTTGGTAACAGAGACTTGCATTTCGAGAGTTTCAGCTTCAGGCCCATTTCTTGCAGTCGCTCTAGTACCTTGCAGACGTTCGCCCAATCTTCGTTGTCACTTTCGCCCATTACTAAGATGTCAATGAAGTATACTGCAACATGATCAAGTTCCCTCAGAAGGTTTTTCATCTCTTGTTGGGATATTGCCAGCGCTGATGTGACCCCGAATGGCAGTCTCGTGTATTGAAACAAGCCTTTTGGGGTGTTGATGGTGACAAACTCCTGCGATTCCTCCTCTAGCTCGATCTGCTGGTAGGCATCCTTCAGATCTAGCTTTGTGAACTTTACTCCTCCCTGGAGCTTTGTTAACAAGTCCTCGATTTGCAGCATGGGATACGTTTCCACAAGTACTAGGTAGTGCTATGGGATTGACCGTTGTCTTGAAATCGCCACATATGCTCAGATGCTAGTCTTGTTTCAGTACTGGAACAACTGGCGCTGCCCATCTAGCAGACTTCACTGGTCGGACCATCTGCCTTGATGGACCAGTGTTTGCAAGGACTCATCAAACTTATCCTCTAGAGCCTGAAGAATCAAACTTATCCTCCTGGCTTGAAGAATCTGAGTTTAGTGTCTTGTGGTACCATGATGCCAGCCTTAACTCTCCGGAACATGCCTAACCCTTCAGAAGACACTTCGTGGTACCGAGCCACCGCCTCTTCTGCATTCAGCACAGACAAAATAGATCCTGGCTTGCTGATTCCCAACTGAAATTCCTTAATCCATCTTCTACCGAACAGTGTCCTTTTACCACAAACAGTGGTAGCTGTCTCTCTTTCTTCCTCACCTAGCTTCACAGCTGCCACGAACTTCCCCGCGACTGGCTGCGTGTCTCCACAAAAGCTCCGACGTTTCACATCAGACGGTTCCAGAACGGCCTACGGAAACAGTTGCGGGAACTTCTTTTTACTTACACTGCGTAGCTACACTGTTTGGTATTTTGTTAGTGCTGTTGCTGTAACCTATTACAGTACAACCTCGTTACAACAGACTATGATAGTGATCATGATTTCAGTCTGCTGTAAAAGAAGTATGAACAATCCAAATGCTGTTACTACAGACTTTCACGGAATCATGGGTGAAGTCTGTTATAACAAGAGTTTGGACTTTTCAGCTGTTAAAAACAAATGAAAAAAACTAAGCTGGTCATTTCTCGAGATTCAGTTACAAATTAAACAGGTTGGCATTTTAGGCCAACAAACCTTCAGGATGAATTGGGTTTTTCAGCAGTTTCATCCTCTTGTGACACTATGAAGCACGTCACAAAATGACGTGCATGACTCTTACATTTGCTGGGCTCCTGTTGTATGGCACCCCGTCAAACTTTTGATTCACTCATACTATTATTTCTCTCTTTCACGTCTTCAACCTACACTTGCATTTCCATTGTCTTCACATGAATATAAAAAAATGCAAGTAAAGATCTCATTGCTAAGCTTGGGAGATTTAGCCATCTATAATGTATGAGGGCATACATTTTTTTGTTTTAATGAAGGTAACTTTCATATAATGATCTTATCTGTTGCACTATAGCACTAGAATTCTAAATCCTATTACTTGATTCCCAGGACATCACACCTATGCATACTGCAAGTGGGTGCAAGAAGTTTCACTTCTACTAATTCACAATTATTTTTAATTGTTTCAAATTGCTTTCATTTGATCACAACTGTGAGGTAGCAACACAAAAACTGAAAACATACATAACAAATGAATGGTGGTTGCCTGCACTTGAAAAGTCTGCTGTAGAGATGCAAAGGTGGAGTTGTTAACCCTTCAAACTGGTCTGTTATATCCGAATGTATGTTGTAACAGAATCTGCAGTAAAGGAAGTTTAATCAATGGCACAGATAGGAAGACCAACCAAGCATTGCAAATCAGTATGTTGTATCCAAATATCTGTTGTAACGAGTTTCCACTGTATGTCTTGTTTTGAAAATAAAATTCATTTGGAAGTAGCGCATGTCGCTGTCCTTCACGTATGTCGTACAGATATTTTCAGGCTTAAAAGTATTGATCATCTAGCTCATACCCACACGTTATGCAACCTGCCATGGTGTTTGTGTTCTAATTTCGTCTGAAAGGACTATTAGGGCTGAGTTTTTTAATTCTATGGAAATAGAACACTTTTTTCAAGCACACACCCTCTAAGCTTGCATCAGAAGCTTTGTGGTTTTCACTTAAACTTTCATGCACAATTTGTGTAAAGCTATGAAATTTTCACACTTAAATGCTCTTCACACTGCAGTGGCATACTTTTTCTTTCTGCTGAAGAAAGTTGAGGTAAATTTTTTGTGTGGATTTGTCCATTGCAGTTGATAAGGAATTATCTCGGTCATTTTCAGTCAGAGTAAAATGTTTTACTGAAAAAGTAGCTTGCGCAAGCGAGGCATTTTCCCCGCACGTCATGACGCAGAAAACATTATCTGGAGCAGGTGTCCGTCAACTGATTGCACATACGATGAGCGAAGCCTAATGTTTGCAAACTGCAAATTTCCGCCTCCACACTATGTTACTGAGAAAGCGTATTGAGGAGGCTGTTCATTGAGCTAAAAATTAGTCCACATTTCTTTCCGCGACTGCAGCTTCGACGCCTGGAGTCTTCGCTGCTAGGTGACCTGTTGCACGGCGAACAGCAGCATCCTGCCTATGACGCTGTCTTGCTGCACGAGACTCTGCGCGCGGGACCCCAAGTTCGCCTGGGCACCTACGTGACCCGCATCGATGGCTCACCGTTCACCATGGAGGGCGTCTCGGCCGCAGCACTGGAAGAGGCTCGCACAATCTTCCCCATGACCACGTACCTGGAGGTGAGGGAAAACTCGGGGTCCAAGGATTGGCCTTCAATTCCTCTACTCTTCTCTTCTGCTATGCAGATTGGCCTTTCTTTTTTCACTGAGCGCTCAACTGAGAAAGCCAGTAAACCCCACTTCTCTGGGAGTTATGCAAGTAATGCGTACAGATTTGCTTGTGTTGTCCGACACATTGTGCGGACGAGTCGTGATAACATATTGCTTGAGTTGACTAGAGCATTCACCATTTGGTGCACCATCCCAAACTGTCCGCTGTGCAAGGGGATGCAGAGGAAATCAGGCCCTCCAGGGTTTCATTTCACAGAGGGAGATGTGTGGGTCAGGGGGGATGTGGGGAAATGTGTTGTTGTGACGGGGGAAGAATTTTGCCACCATGTCCCCTACCCAGCCACCACTCCCCAACGCAGCTTTGGGCAATTACACTTGCCGAGAAGCCCTTTACCAGGCGTGTGTCGGTAGAGAGGGCAGCACATGAGGCCACCTCCAAGGCATCCTAAACTCGAGGTGCCTCTCACTGGGTGGGCACGCGACCATTTGGCTTGCTCGGTTTACTATAGAGCTCACGCAATCACGGCTCCACGCGCAGCAGAACGCCAACGCGCCTACCGTGAGAAGTCAAAGTGCAGGTGGCCGGCGAACTGCAAATTTGAAGCTCCCATTGAGCCAACGAATGTGAAAACACATACGACGCAACCCAACACCCGCTTTTCTCACCCGCTCGATTGTGCAATTATAGGTGGAAAGAACACCACCTCGATGTTCCATAAATTTGAAGTGTTGGATGAGCAGTACATTGCGTTGTCCAAAAGTAGCAAAGTCTTCCTCCCTCTGGTGCCCATTTTTGCATCCATCACTGCAAAAAGGTGGAAAAAATTGCAGTCGTCATCCAAGAATTTTTGTTGGCATTGTATTGGCGTGGCAGCACCTCCAGATTTTTTAAGCATCTTGGGTTTTCCGACTATCCAACGACAAGGACGGGGAGCATTTCCAAACCATTCTCATTGGTGGAGAAAAGCACCGTCACTCGCTCTTTGCTCCGCTTGCCGTCATGGCAGCTTGCGCCCCTCAAAGTGACCGTGTGTTCAGGCTGCATGCTGTAGAAAATTCCCATCTCCTCCTTGTAAAATACACTGCATGACCTGTATTTCTCGATAAATTCTGGAAGGGACTGCACCCACTCGTCAACGGTTGAAGTGTCCAGTGAGAAGCTTTCTCCACAGGTGCAGCACTAGACAAGTCCATGGTGCCTTTTAATATGGTCCAACCAACTGTTTGATGCCCTAAAACCTTCGATGCCCAGACGAACGCCACCATGTGAGCTTTTTCTTTGAGAATGGCGGTGTCAACATTTATTGCAGTAACATGAGCCTGTTTGAGCCACTTCACAAGGATTTCTCCGAGCTTCTAATGCTTTCCGTCTTTTGCCACCTTCCTCTTCAGTCCGAACTTACCTGCTTTTTGGAAGCTGTCGTCCTTCTTGGCCATCGTCGTCCTTCTTGGCGAGAACTGTCTTCATCTTCAATGATGATTCCGGGAAATTAAGCTCCCGGGCATGCTGGCTTTCGTAGCTCCACCTCTTATTTTCTGTTTCTTCAATTATTTTGATTTCGTCACGAAGCGTCAGTGCTGTAAGTTTTGTGATGTTGTGCACCGGAAAAAAAAAAAAAAACTACTTTAGTTGCGTTGGGGGAAGTTCAAGAGACAAGCCAAGAAAGAAAAAAAAAATTACGGGAAGAGATGGCAAAACCTAGTGGCAATGGGAGGGGAAGCGAAACGAACGATAGTACAAGGCGGCAATGGAAGAATAGGTGGGAAAGAGGAACAAAGCGAAAAGGCGTCTTTGAAAGACACTGATCAGCAGAGATCAGGTGGTAAGAGCTGTAAAAGCTGAAGAGAAATGACGGTGGAGTGATGTGGAGGCTGAAACAACAAACGGGGAGAGAGAGCGAGAGAGCGTCGTTAAAGGAAGGAACTTGGATTGAGCAGGCAAGGAAAGTGGGAGTTCGGTCATCACCATGGGGTGTTGCGTACATGTTTTCACATTCGTTGGGCCAATGGGAGCTTCTAAGTGGCGCCCCGCTGGCCGGCCACCTGGACTTTGACTTTTCACGGTTGGCACTTAGGCATTCTGCTGTCTGCTTGCTTGCATCTGATCAGCAAGTAGTGGGGCCCACAAGTGGACTGTTTACCTTTGCACATCAAGCAGCGTCAATCGGGGGTTAAGAAATAAAGGTTGGAACAAGGCGGCGAAGCGGTGTAAAAGGTGGGAAAAACGTCGGTTTATCCCCGCCAGTGTCCGTTGTATGAAGCGGACTTCTGTTTACAACAGACCATTTCTGTTGGCTTGTTTGGTCCCCATGCATATTAAGTGGAATCCACTCCGCTCATAACAGACTTGGCTATAGCAGGCCATCGGCTACAACAGACTAAATTTTGGGTGAAAAATGTTTTGACTGAATGTTAATAGCGGACTTTCGTGGTGCCTACACCCGATAAGTTTTTTCTTTGTTTATTTTGGCAAGGAAACTACTGTGCCTGGCAACATTGTCGGCGTAGAATGGGTGTTGGCGCAGCCAAGCCAGTGCCGGTGACCCCCCCCCCCTCTTTTTTTTTGTGCGACCACTGGCAGAGTAGCTGATTTCACTGTTGGATAAACAAAGCAAAATTGACGCTGTCGGATATGGCGAAAAACCGGGCGGCATTGCTGGAAGTATGGGCCTGTCTAAGCAGATGGTCTGCTTGACCGTCAAGAACAAACACGCTGCCGAAAAACGCGACCCGTGTGAGATTGAAGAACAGCGCTTTCGAATACGCCAAGTGGCACACCCGGAGGTCGAGTCACAGTTTTTTTACATAAAGAACTCTGGTTTAGTGAAGTTCGGCATTTATTATTCCCACGCATGCATCGTCCCCGTTCCGTTCAATGAAGGAGGTAAGAAATGCGTCAAGCAGGGAGATAGCTCCCATTCATCGTGCACAATCTGCTGCTGTCTATACAGAGGCCAACTGGTCTAACTTTCGATTTCACAGCAGTCCTTTATCACATTATTTAATATCAGCTGTTTTATTGACCATACTATTAGATCAATAAAAATGCGGAAGCTGCCTTGGGGAAACGCCAGGCAGCGATCTGAATTGTTTCACGAACAGTTTCGGCTAAACCTGCCTCGTCATGAAGGGTTTGAAAAGAGCCTGGCAAATTCTTGTGGCCATAACTGATTTTTATAGCTGGTTAGTAATTGTTCCTAGTTACATTGCTGCTTTATTTGCTCAGTTTAGTGTGCGTCTCTTAGTGTGCTAGGCCTTTTCCAAGTGTGCTGGTACTAAGCTTCAAAAACAGTGTTAGACGATTCTTTTCCCCCGCATGAACGCTGTGCAGAGGTGCTTCAGGTGTGTGAAAAGAACAAGTTGTCTGTAGCCTGCATATGCAATACTGGTCCCCCGCCCCCTCCCTTGTTCGGATACTGCATTCTTTGCATGCAGCAGCATTTTCTTCTGGCTTAAGAGGGTTCGTTGCAACGGGCGCATGCTGCACGTTTTTCTGCCACAAATAGGGTTAAATCTCCACCACCATCCCAAACTGGACATTTGCAAGTGATGCTTCTCAGGGCAGATTTGGCAGAGTAATCTCCCAGTGTGGACGCAACAGGCAGTCCCAGCACTGCCGTCTGCCACATGCTCTATGGGTGTTGTCACCTTTAACACAACTGTCGAGCAGCAAGTTTATGCGTTTGCAGACGTGAGTTTGTTCAGGTTCAATATTCAAAGCAAAGGTCTTGGAAATCAGTTGTCAGCTGTAATTTGACATGCTGTGCTGTCCAAGCCCGCATGTAACGCTTGCCCTGCATGGTCCCCGCAGTTGGTTCTGCAGGGCCCGGATGTGGTGCCTGTCATCGCCAACTTCACCAACCTGACAACCCTCATCGTTGCCTTCTCATACGCTGGCGTAACACTGGACTTCGCGCCAGCCATGTCATCTGTACTGGAAAAACTGCCACTGCTCGAGGAGCTCTCGCTCACCTATTTCCAGGTGAGGCGCGGTCTGCGTACGAGTGTGTCTGCAAGCACTGTTACTACGTGGCGTAAGGGCAGAGGGCTGACGTTGTGTTCTACACATCTGCAATCAAGTCACTAATGCAATGGGCTACTTTGTGACTTGTGGCAGTGGAGGGACTTTTTCTGGCTGTCCTAGAGACCATAGATGGCAGGGTCTTGGAGGCTGACGCACTAAAAGGTTCAAAGTGTAAAGACACCTGGTCACTATGGCGGGAATCCCTGTGAACTCTCTGACCTAACAACTTCTCCGATGACGCCTGATCAGAGTACTCATGCCTTTATATCTGAGAGACTTCACCTGTGGACTAACCGTTGGGACCATGCAATGTGTGCCATACTTCATGTGTGAAGCCTGAGGGCACCCCAGACATTGGTCTTCCATATTATGTTAGTACAGCCCATTTTTTAAGAAATTTTTGTTTCCTAAAAAAAGGGCCTTGTGGTCAGTTGTCTTTGGTGGAGGTTTCACTTTAAAACATAATCATCCCTTGCGCCCTTCATGGAAGGCGAGACACCAAGCAGCCATACCGAAACCACGGCTTGTATGCGAAGGCACAGCAGGAAGCTGATTGGTTTTATCCCAAAGAGGAGATGAGTTTCAAAGACCTGCTGCTGTACCAGGCCTTGTGGGAAGAACTGAAAGTGCACGAGTGCCAGTAGCGAACTGTGCAGGGCACCATCTCAGGTGGAGAGCAGGCGACACACAGGCCGCGTGAGCATTTCCAGTAAGCCCTGCAGCTGTTGCACTCAGTGCTTGCACGCCTTCTTGCACTTGAGGAAGCATTGGGGAAGCTACCATTCTGGCCAGCACACTGCGGCACTGAGCATTCACTCATTGCAGTCCTTTGTTCACTGCATTCATGGGAGCAGCTGAGAGGAAGCCAGCCCATGGCCGCTTGAGTGATGGCGCTCAAGGTGGCAAATATTTGCTGGGCCACGAAGAAGCAGAGAAATTTTTATCGAGTTTCTAAGTTATCTGTTATGAGTAGTATCTGGCTGGGGCACTTCGTGGCCCCTTAATCTTAAGTGCTGGATGTGCTGTTTGACTATGCTGCGGAAGCATTTCAGATTTTGAAAACGTGTTGCGGGAGCCCTCTTTGGATGATCCCCCTGGTTTGTGTATAAGCGAGAGGGAGACTCGATGGAGGGTGGGGCATGCTTTTAATAATGGCTGTGGCTAGCGTTCCGTCCAGACGGAACAATATACAAGTGCTAAAGTTCCGTCCAGACGGAACGGAGCGCTGTGGGTTATCCTTCCGTCCAGACGGAGCCGGCGTGAAATTTGTTCAGTTCCGTCTAGACGAAAGCAAAACCCACTGATTAGACGCCACGCTCAGTCTTCAGATTTGGTGTAGAGGTTGTGCCTTGGATAATTGCACTAACGTACCGGGGTTGATTCCCCCCGGACATGCTTTATTATTACTGTGGTTGTGCCAGCATTTTGTAACAGCTAACTTCGCGCCCACTTTACAATTGACGCGGTGAGAGCAGTTGGTCTTGATTTTGCACTCAACAGGCCGCTCTGCTACTGCTCACTAGAGCAAAGGCCGACGTATCCATTGCCAGAGTTCCGATCGTCTGTAGTTCGTAGTGGTGAGTACTAATTGGTTATTCTGGCTAGTCAATGAGCGGAAGCGGCTCGTTCGGCTAGGTAAATATCAAGAAAGATTGCTCTCGCTGCTTGTTGTGAAGTGGGCGGGGTCGAGGTAGCGGCTTGGAGTTCCGTTTGACAGAGTTAAGAGTTAGTCCGATCACCTTTCTTGAGTTTTGTTGATTTTTACCCAACTGGTCAAACCGCTTCCGCTCATTGACTAGCCAGAGTCACATTTGATTAATAATCACTCTCAATGATTACAGATGATCGGCCGTCAAACGAACCGCCAAGCTCGGCCATGCCCGCTTCACAACAAGCAGCGAGAGCTATCTTTCTTGATATTTACCTAGCCGAACGAGCCGCTTCTGCTCATTGACTAGCCAGAATAACCAATTAGTAATCACCACTACGAACTACAGATGATCGGAACTCTGGCGATGGATACGTCGGCCTTTGCTCTAGTGAGCGGTAACGGAGCGGCCTGTTGAGTGCAAAATCAAGACCGACTGCTCTCACCGCGTCAATTGTAAAGTGGGCGCGAAGTTAGCTGTTACAAAACGCTGGCACAACCATGCAAAAAAAAAAAAAAGCATGTTTGGGGGGAATCGAACTCAGTACAATAGTGCCATTATCCGACACGCAACCTCAACACCAAATTTGAAGACTGAGCATGGGGTCTAATCAGTTGGTTTTGGTTTCGTCTGGACGGAACTGAACAAATTTCACGCCGGCTCCGTCTGGACGGAACGCTAAGCTCTCAGTTGTATTCCGTCTGGACAGAAAAATAACCCGCGGCGCTCTGTTCCGTCTGGATGAAACGCTAGCCACAGCCTTTAATAATGTGGGAGCGTTATTGGGCTCGGAAGGAAAGGTGGCAACATAACAATGTGGATTTTACAGTAATGGAAAGGTTGTGTGCTCATTTTTAAGGCTGCGGCTGGGGCTTACATTGTACGTATGGTTCCAACAGTGAATAAACATGAGGTGGAAAAGATGCCTTGATAAATGAAAACCATAGTATAATTCATGAGACGGGCTTAGTATTGTAGATTAGAATGCATCCCAGCATTGCACCAAGTCGCTGGCATTGTATCAAGTGCGAGTGAAAGCGGGTGCAATGAGGATGGCAATGACGATGCTTAGCCCTCACAGCCTCCTAGGTCATTGGTGCACCTGCACCAGTCCGGCACTTCTTTGCAAATGTGAAAGGTTGAGGCCTCAGCTGCTTCGACTCTTTAGACAATGTGTAGTGCATACTGTTGCAGGCAGCGAAGTTGTTCAAGCTGAAAACGATAGAGGACTAGTAGTTCGTGCGAAAGTAAGGCAGTTTCATAAATAGCCTTTTTATGAATGGTATACGCTTTCACAAGGTCTAATTCCTTAGCTAGCCTGTATCGACTTATCCCCTATATCGAACTGATGGGTGTTCTTTAGGGAATTTGATATAACCTGGTTTGACTGTATTCTGGATAGTGAAAAATGACTGTACTTCTCGTTTTTGCTCTCAGAGCTATATTTCTTAGGGGTGTGCGAATACTTGAATATTCAAATATGAATCAAAAAGTACCTCTGCAAATAATTTCATTCACGAATCGAATATCAACTATTCCATTTTTCGAATAGTCGAGTGGAGTTTCCGAATGTGCCCGGCTTTGTGAATTGGAGAGATGTTGATGCACGCTAACGCACTGCTGCTACACCGTCTGTTCAGAAAGTTTCATCCAAATTGCGCTTTGGATGACCATGCCTTGCAGAGGCCATTAAATTTTATCCTGCTTCACGGAGTAATCTGCGATTGCGTCGATAAGATCTTCCTTTGTGCCGTCACCATCAACTGGCACCGCTGTTTCGAATTCTGTAACCGTATGTTTACATGTTTGGGCAGCTTCCGGTTAAAATCATCGCCGTTATGACAGCGCCTCCATTAATTTAAATTCAAAAGCGGTTTTGGCCTTTATTAATGCAGTTGGTGTATGTTCATTGCATGTTAAAAAAAAACAAAAACCACAGGGGATAGTGCAGGCTCGTGCACGGTGACTGTAGTGTGAGCTTTCCTCCTGCAACTTATCGTTATGCTTCACGGTACTCATGTGCTTCCGAAGAAGTGTCTCATCATGGTCGATGATTGTGGTTGTGCTGTGTTTTTGAGTCTGATTGTTCATGCCTGCAAAGTGCTCGCTTCTGAGTTACAAGGCGCTTTCTAGTCGTTGCCTATGATTGCAGAGCAGCAACTCCAGTGCAAGTCTTCCCCCCCCCCCCCCTCTTTTTTTTCTCTCGAAGGGGTATCGTGTCCGCTCTGGATTCCTGAAGTACCACCTCATAGTGGTTCGGCGGCTGGACTGCTGCGAATGCGAGTACAAAAGTGCATTCCCCGGGTTGCAAAAGAACATTATGTCTCCCAAACATGCGAAGTAGCTTAGGCTTTTGTAGAAAAACCTATGATAAATAGGGGCCTGTAAAAAAATTGATATTCAATTCGATATATATTTCAAAAGTTACTATTCGGTATTCGCACACCCCTAATACTTTTACTGGCTGTAAAGAAATGGTTTGAAACCTCTTCCTCCTCCTTCAGCATTTAGTTTGCTGGTTCTGCCTGCACAGATGTCACTGAAGGATCAGAGCCACTTGCCTGTGGGCTTTAACTCTTTCGCTACCGCGCCTATCAAAATCGATCAATTTGATCGATACTTTTGGGAGCGCCTTTTCATAGCGTTCCAGGCGTTTCTCGAACAAGTAAAGCTGTTCGGAGTTAGATCAGAAAATGGCCTTTCAAAATCAGTTTTGTTTTCATTTTTGCTACGGAAACGGGTTTTTTGACACGCTTTTGAATCACCTGGGTGTGGAAAAGGGGCGTGGTCATCGCGCGTCACTGCTACCAACGAAGCATGCGTGCAACTCGTAATTACTCTGCACCAGCGCTTGTTTTTTGCTATCAGGGCGTGAATGGGGAACTAGCAAACGATTTTCAATCGTCAGGTTCGCGCTCTGACAGTAATAATCCCAGAAATCGGCTGAAAATGTCAAGCAGTGCCTGGTTGCAAAGCTACTTTATGATTTTAGGCAGTTTTATTGCCTTTGCGCACGTTGTTCTAAGTACTGTGGTAGTTCTACTTACCCCAGGACCATTCGCAAACAGTTTACAACAGTTTCGGTTTCGTTTCTGCATCGCGAAATTCATATTTAGCGCTACTACGCAGTTACCCAACTTCAAGGCTACCTGCCATGGCGCCTGGAGCGTCCGCGACTGATCCTCGAAGAAAGTACAGCGCTCCTGATTTCCCCCCACCCTAACCCGATTTCTGCGATAAGAACTTCAGGTGCAAGTCAAAAAATCACACCCAGTCGCCAGATATCTGTTCCGCCGAGGACAGCGCTTCAAACCGGCCTTACACTGCCAGCTGTTCGATTTCCAGTTTCGTTTCCATGCGAGGGTATATCCAGGTGTCTAATGTTGCTGCTTAGTTGAACTGTCTATTCGGACGGAGTCTCCGATAAGTTTTTGTACTGTTTCATTTGAAAAGTGTTAGGTGGCGCTGCAATAGAAAAGGCTCGTTGTGCTGATCTTTTTCATCGCGCAACTGCTACTCGGCCAAAGATCGCAGGGCACGATTCTAGCTCACCGTACCTCATTTTTGCGAGCAAGGCTACAATTGCGAGTAAGATGATGATAATAAAGCTCAGCTTTATGGTTTGAGAGATAACTTTTTGTGAACGACAACAAGCATCAGCCACGGCATTCCGTTTTCAACTTCATGCATGGTTTTTTCCGCATCACGTGCTAGTCCCAAATATTGTGCTCGCTGTAAATGAAAAGTCAGCCATTGACATGATGTTTTTATGTTATGTGGGGGCAAATTGGTGCCTGTGATAATGACAAACCGCCAGGTTTATTCCAGGAAACCACCCGAAATTGCACATTTTGAATTAGAGGTTGGGCTTCACCGCATGACACGAGCACCTTGCATGCTAACATTTTTTTTTTATATCTGACAAACTGTTTTGCGCAAGTCGACATTTTTTCTAGGGCGTGTTTTTTAAATGTTTTTTTTTTTCTACTACTGGTGGTTTCATAAACACAGTCCATTTTTTATTATTTTTTTTGACAACTTGACAGAAATTTTGATTTCGATATTTTTTTTTACAACTATGATATATAAAAACCTTTAAAAAACTGGTGTTATTGGAAAGGCCGGTAAATATTCTGCATTTTGCGATCCTGCAATTAGTGCCTAACCAATTTTTTAGCAGGAAAAAAAATGTTTTCTTCGACCCCTAAAATTAGTCAATTTTCCGGCAGTAGCGAAAGAGTTAACAAATACTCTAAGCCTTTATCCTAGCTAAACACAGCTGAAAGCACAGCATGATTGTAACAAGCAGGAGACGTGGGCACAGGGGGCGAAGTGTGCAGTAATACAGCAAACGGCCAAAGACTGAAGCTAGGAGTGATGCGCACCATGATGGTGCTGCATTTGCCCAACCATTGCAAATTGAAATGTTTCCAGTTTTGTTTATGCAGCGGTTGGAAAATTCCAGTTCTTATCAGCGAAATTTTTGTACATCGCCTTAATACAAAACCAACCAACTGCAAAGCACTTGTTCCATTTAAGTGGTAGTTGCATTTTACTGATTTCGGTTTATTGATATCTTAGTGTACTTCAGCCTCTTAAAGACCAACTGCACTCGAAATTTAAACCTCTTGAAAACGTTATTTCCATATAGTCTGCCTAAAAATACTGCAAGATACAAAATATGGCAGCTGAAATACGGGTATCCGCGGCGCAAACGACCATCAAAAATCGAAGATATTGGAACCAAAGTTGAGAAGAGCTCGGCCATTAAGGTCAGGCTGAAGTGACGCTCCAGCCGGCCCAGCCGGCGAGCTGCCCGGCGAGCGAGCGGCTGCACATGGCCGGCCGGCTGGAGCAACCTGTGTGCAATGCTTCGCCCTCGCTGCAGCCCTATACGAAGCGCACCCAGCAGAGGTTGACTGGTTCTCCTGGCTGGTGGTAGGGAAAAGCACAGGGCCAGCCGCAGCGTCACTTCAGCTTCATGCCTGTTTGCGCGATTCGGCGGCAGGTACAGCGTTGCCTGCGACGGAGCTATTTTAAACGCGTCTAATTAATTAACCAGGCATTTTACGGGGCTGCCAGCCATGTCCCAGTTGGTTTGGTGGTACGTACTTTACGTTCAAAGTGAATTTGGCCTATGTGAAATTTGAGTGCAGTTGGCGTTTAAAGTTTGTGGGTTCATTGGGTTCATTGAGTCCTAAAGACCTGCAAATAATGGTGCAGAAACTCTATTTAGAAAGATTACTCGTAGGCTTAAAGGGACACTGAAGTGATTTGTAAACATTGTGGGATTACTTGCGCAAATTGTAGTCCGTAGTCTAGGCCATGTTTCAATT